>NC_142038.1:54265134-54571175 GCF_982192425.1 Myodes glareolus
TATCTGTGTTTTCAGATGGTCTTAGGTCCCCTGTGAAAGAGGCATTCAACCCTCAAAGGGGTGGTGACCCACAGTCTGAGAACCACTAACTTATAAGCTAGGCAAATTTCTTTGCATTTATTAACATTTTAATCTGAAATATATTCACCATCAGATAAAATATTGGATTTCTAAAATAACCTTATACCGTCAGATAAAATGACTGGCAGAAATGTGCTAAGATCTAATTAGTAATGGCGTGGTCATACTGGAAAGAATGGGCTTCCCACAGAGCAGCGCTGGTAGTCCTACAAGACGAGCAACACTATGCCGTACACCTGCCTGGGGCAAATGACATGGAGAAATAGGAGGAAAAGTCAGCCTTTTGGCAACAGAGGCAGAAACTGGAAGGACGATCTATAAGTCAAGGCACCCCAAGGGTGGGTTACTGTCTCTAGAAGCCTGGCAACAAGCATGAGGCACGGAGAAGATTCTCACTCAGGGTCTCAAAAAAACAATCTCTGACAACATTGGCTTTGGAAATCAAGTTTCCAAAATTGAAGAAAATTTATTATTTATTTATTTTGGATTTTCGAGACAGGGCTTCTCTGTAGCTTTGGAGCCTGTCCTGAAACTAGCTCTTGTAGACCAGGCTGGCCTCGAACTCACAGAGATCCACCTGCCTCTGCCTGCTGAGTGCTGGGATTAAAGATGTGTGCCACCACTGCCCAGCCTAAGAAAATGAATTTATATTCATCAAATTTTGATAGTTGTTTCACTATCTCTATTATGGAAGAGTGGGTGGGTGGGTGGGTGAATGGATGGATTCATAGATGGATGATAGATAGATAGATAGATAGATAGACAGACAGACAGGAAGATAGGAAGATAAATGATGCAGTTTTAGGAAGACTAAGTTCAAGGCCTCCTAAGTTTATCCCTAATCATTATATGAGAATATTAGGAAGTATTCAATGAGGTTATATGTGGTCCCATAGTTGTTAACTGAATTACATAAAACTATAGATCAGAAACTGTTTAATTGAGGCAACTTTATGTGGCCTGACATAAGAAATTACATAAATAAGTCAGCCTTTCTGAATACCCTGATCTTTTTTGTCCTCAGGTACAAAACCTTTGCTGACTGTTCTAAGAAACTATTTCCTCTGCATTATTTTGCACTGCAAACAGAGCTATAGCACCCATTCATTTCCCTTAGAAAGGGGCGCTTCTATCCCTGTGACCTATATGAAACTAAACACTGGAGGCAATTTGTTCTTCATGGCTTTCCCTGCCATTTCTCTCATTTACACGTCTCCAGGCATGGTTTAATCCTAAATGACAAAGCTGGGGATTCCATCTAAGTCACAGTCAGTGCCAAGGTTCCTCCAGGGGTTTTTCTCTCGTTCCATTTGGCACAGCAGTAACTAACTGTGTTTGACATCAGCTGCCTCGCAGCTCCACCTGACACATGGTTCCCTTCCACGTGCCCTCCGGTGGCTTTCGGGAAGATCCGCCCACCTCTCAGATCTCAGTCAGTGTGCAGCCCGTTCTGGCCTGACTTGCAACCACCCTCACTCTATAAATTAAGTGTTGGGGTGCACCAGCATGCCTAGCTTCACACAAAATATTTTTAAATGGTCGTTTTCTAGAATTTCATGTTATCCATCCCTTTTCAAAATTTCCTCAATCGTAAAAATAAGAAAAAGGAAATAACTTGACAATTTAGTAAAATTCTAACCAGTAAGAAAATACATAGACACCAAGTCTAACTATAACGTGTAAGATTACTAAAGCCACTTACTTTCTTTTCTTAAAAATCGGATATTTGAAAGGAAATTATATTTACAAAATTTTAAGTAATACTTAGTTCAGGAAATTTTATGATTAAAAATGATATAGAAAAGTCAGAAATGTCAATTAAAATATTCCTGTAATTTGAGATTGACTTAAGAAAATTTTATGGCAAAAAAATAATGTGTGAGATTTATGGGTATTAATTGCCACTTAAATTGCTATCTACTCTAATTTAACCGTGGAGTTTTTGTTTGTTTGTTTGTTTGGTTGGTTGGTTTTTTTTGCATAGCTTAGAATTCTAACAGACTGTGTAAAAATGTCATTTTGTTTCTGGTTAGCTAAAATCCTGGATTGTTAAATTCATCATCCCACGAAACTGTAGATGCCCCTGCGCTGGGCAGCACATAACAGCTGGAGAAACAACCTGCCCTTCGGAGACGGAAGCCTCCGGGCTATCCCTCGACACTGAAATGCCTGACACATCTTTCTCTTGTTCTCTTTGCAGCCAGGTTTTCAGAAGTCCACACATCTCCCATGTCTGTTCATATAAAATTTGACAAAGGAACAGTATGCTATGAAGTATGTCTTGTCTTTTTGTAATTTTACGAGCAGAATCTCACCCATAAACAGAAAAGAACAGAGAGAGCCGTAAGGCAGAAAGAGTGTCACATAGGGACACCACCCAACATGTGACCTCACAGGCTTCCTGTCTTCGCATTAGCATTTGCGTTACAAAGGAACCTTAGACGTGTCATGGGCGGACACTTGTCTAGCTCGTGTATGAGCTCGGCAAATGGAGCAAAACTCTAGAACAAAACCTCCCTCCCTCCTCTTGTCTAAATGTGAAGGTCTAGCCTGGGAAGCAGCAACATTTGTCGAGTTGCACGTCTCGACAACACAGCCAGCCTTAGAAAGCCTAGGCAGACTAGAAGCTGATGATTCCTTTCAAAACACAGACATTCAAGTTCCGCTTCATCTTTTCCGTCACAGGCTACTCTAGTGTGCTAAGACTGGAGAATTAGCACATTAAAATGCAGGCTGGCGCCCTCCCTGCATAGATACACACGTATACCCATGAGCACACCTGTAGACAAGACTTCCTTCCCGGCTCCAGGGCTTTCCCTTGCCCTCCTCCTTCCCACAAATCCAGTTTAAGACCCAGTGTCTTTCTCCCGTAGCTTCCATCAGACAACAACTGCCTTCTCCATGATCACTTTGAATTTTAAGTCAGATGTCTTGCTTCTCGGGTCTCTCAGAGATACTAATATATAATAAAATAAACTTACTGTTTTCTTTAACACTTTGAGAGCATAGGGCTTCTGGGTCCCCTTCTGCTTGCATCTGTACACAATGGATGTAGCACCCCTGGAGGGGGAAAAAGACAAAAAGAAAATGTTATGCTGTGGACATGACTTAAAGAGGAAATCTCGAAAGTGTCCCCTGCAGATTGGCTCATGATTACCAAGGGTTCGTAACTAGATAGTGGTCCAAGATGCCAAGGGCCTTTTCTCCCTCACAACTGACATCCCTCAGAAAATTCTAGGATTGTTACTGGCTTTGCTTGCTGATGCCAAGAAGCACACCCAGGGTCATTGCATTTGATGGGCTCTTAAGAAAATCAAGTCGTCAGGAAAATAACATTTGTTTTTTTTTCAAGAACAGTCAAACACCGGAGTCCCAGGGTTCCTAAGAGTCCACGGTTGGAACGAAATAAACCAGAAACCTTCAGGGGGAGGGCTCTGAGTTCAGTGTTCTCGCGGGTGACTGAGCAGGCTGGGCTTCTTCAAGTCGGGAAAGGAGCTCGGAACGTGCCCACCACCCTTTTGTAATCTGCTGAGCAGAACCAGCTAAGACGGGATTGCTTGGCTAGTTCCAGCTGTGTGTGGAGCTGGAGGGGAGCTCCTCACGGAGACCATCATGGTCTGAACGCCCCACACCACACACAAAGCAAGAGAGCGAGAAAACAGAGACATGGAGGGCACGGCAGGTCACAGTGGTTTAAGTTTCAACTTTGAGAAAGAACTTTCTGGAATACCTTAAAGTAAGATCAGTTTGAATTAAGCCTTTTAGACCCTGAAGACCAAGCAGAAGGACTTCTGTAGTTGGTTGCTTTTTACTCTTTGCTCTTTTGGGGGCCCGACACCCAGCTTCCAGATAGTCGCATGGATGCTTTTTCTTTATTATGAATGTCCAGCCTTAGCTTGACTTGTTTCTACCCAGCTTTTCGTAAATTATCCCATCTATCTTTCGCCTCTGGGCTTTTATCTTTCTTTGTTCCTACACGCCTTTTCTTTGCTTCTTACTCCATGGCTGGCTGCGTAGCTCGGTGGCTGGCCCCTGGAGTCCTCCTCTCCTTCTTTCACGTCTTGATCTTCCCTTCCCTGATTTCTCCTTCTATTTATTCTCTCTGCCTGGCGGCCCTGCCTATTTCTCTCTCCAGCCTAGCTATTGACTGTTCAGCTCTTTTTTTAGACCAATCAGGTGTTTTAGACAGCTTCACAGAGTTAAACAAATGCAATGTGAAAGAACGCAATACATCTTTGCATCACTAAAACAAATGTTCCACAGCTTAAACAAATGTAATACATCTTAAAATAATATTCCACAACAGACTTCTGATGACATATTCAGCTCATGGTCCTGTAACTCTTCGTATGCACAAAGAATTGTAATAATCAAACATGTGCTGGGTGCCTGAGTACAATTACCTTTCAACAGGCAGAAGTCAGGCCTGGAACACCAAAGAAGTTACATTAAGTCTTACTGCATTTTTAAAGCATGTTAAGAGACCATACATACATGCAAGGAGTTCTAGAGAAGAAATAAGTGAAGATAAAATAAAGTTGGTCATACTATGTACTAGGTATTATATGTTTTAAAGGTAGATCTTAATTAATTAGAGATGTATGTTACATAACCTAGGTCAATGACTAAAATAATTATTCAAAAAGAACTATAATAATTTAATAGTAAAGTTAAATGCAAAACTCAAAATTAAATGCAAAGGAGGGAAAAAACCCAAGGGACTCAACAAGTAAAAGAGATATAATGTAGTAATTACACTAAATTTAAACTAAATATAACAATTAAAACCTCATTCATTCAT
Organism: Myodes glareolus; assembly: GCF_982192425.1. NCBI lineage: Eukaryota > Metazoa > Chordata > Mammalia > Rodentia > Cricetidae > Myodes > Myodes glareolus. The sequence continues at coordinate 54,270,017 of NC_142038.1, forward strand.
TGTATTTGATCATAACACCAGGACTAAACTGCATACTATAAACAAAATCTATTTATCGATAAAGGCAAATGTAGGTCAAAAAATAAAATGACCAATAAAAGATACATGCAGAGCTTTAACAAAAGAAAACACATTTACATCAAAGTGAATCTCGGAAAATCAGTAGAGGAATACTAGTAAGTTTTGAAAGGTCAGATTCCCTAAGTTAACAAAATATGCACAAATGTGCATGCATATCACAACAGATCTCTAAGATACATGAAGCTCATGCATAGAGCTGGAAGAAGTAAGAATATCCATAAACGTACATGGAGTCTAAGCATGCTCTCAGCAACTGGTAAAAAATGTAGCAAACTTTTGCCAAGGATACAGAATATATAAGTGACATTTCCAACTAAATTAAGCTAGCTTGTATTTATAGAAAACGACAGAAAGAGCAGAATACAAAAATATACAGAAATAGTTCTATGTGTACATGAAGACTCCAACTATTTGTGTAAAGACAGTTCAGCAGAGAAAGAATCATCTTCCCAAAACAGAGATGCTTATAAAAAAAAACAATGGAATGGGAGAAAATATTTATAAAATACATCTGATAAGAGGTAAATATCCAAAAATATGTAAGGGACTCAAACAAGTCAATATTAGGAAAACAAATACACAGATTCACACAGTGGGAAGGGAGTGGACATTTCTTGAAAGCGGACATGCCGATGTTCAGCTCAGTGGGTTCTTCACACCACTAATCATCAGAAATATCAAAGGCAAACGAACACCTGTTAAAACGGCCTTTATCAAAAAGATGGATCAAATCAAATTTCTGGGGATGTAGAAGACAATTTGCGCACACTGTTAGTGAGGACATTTAACTGGTGAGGATTAATACAGTCAATTTAAAAAAACAAACAAACAAAAACTGTGAAGTGTTCTTTAACCCCTTAAACATATTACCTTCCAAGGATTCAACAGTTCAACACTGAGGATATCACCAAGGGAATGAAACAAGCAAGTCAAAGGGCTCCTGCGCTCCCACATTCACTGCAGCTTCGTTAATAACAAGCAAGACATGAAATCCACCTAAGGGTCCACCCTGGCATGAATGCGATAGATATATACAAAACGAAACACTGTGAAACCTTTGAAAACAAGAGAATCCTGTCGTTTTCCAGAAACACGGGTAAACCTGGAAGATGACATCACATGAAATAAAGCCAGGCCTAGGATGACAAACGTGAGTGATCTCAATTCTATGCTGAGTTTAGAGAAACTAAACTCCAGAAGCGAAGCAGAAACCCGGAACGGTGGCACACGCCTTGAATCGCAGCACTGGGGAGTAAAAGCGGGTAGATCTCTGTGAGTTTGGGGGCACCTCATCTGCATGGTGTTCTCAGGCCAGCTAGGGCCATCCAGTGAAAACCTGTCTCAATCAATCAGTCATCAATAAACAATAAATAAATAAATGAAAATCAGAAAAAAGAAACAGACTAGAATTGTAATTATGAGACTCGGGGTACGGTGACCAGGATTGTTGTTCAAAGGATAAAATATGACGCACTCATACGATACATTTCAAACACCATGCAGCGTGGGGCAGCATGAAGATACAGGTTTTTAATTTTCCAATATAAATAGGACCTGAACACATACATTACCAAGGACAAAACATTAAGGACAAATAAGAACATGAAAAGACACTCAGGATCGTCAGTCATCAGGAAACGCCAGTTATGGTAAGGCTCCAAAATCACACACCTATTTGAAGGCTTTTTAATCGCATCACTCAGCTTATGTAAAGACTCTGGGATAGCCTTACACAGAATGGAGACAATTGCTTGCTTGTTTAGGACTGGAAGAGGGGGAAATGGGGACTGCTAATGGTCAGAGTGTCTTTATAAAAATAATATATTAGTATTAATTCTTTGAGTATTACATACATACATACAAGCACCTTGGTCACATTCATCCCTACTCCTCCCTATGACTCCACCTAGATTGACCTCTAACCCAGTGCCCTCTCCCAACTCTCTGTTCATATCATCTCTCCCTCCCTCCCTCCCTCCCTCCCTCCCTCCCTCCCTCTTTCCCTCTCCTGCCCCCCATAACTCTCTGAATACAATCTGCTCATCTGCTTTGTACAGGACCACTGGAACACACTGACCTAACAAGGGCCACACCCTTAAAGGAAATCAACTTTCTTTCCCCTAAAAGCCACCAACTGTCCCAGTTCTTCATTAGGGATCACAGGACGGCTCTGTTGCAGACAGTTAGTTGTTTCAATGTTTTAAAGAAAAGTCCCTTTAAAATCACATTTTACCAATGAAGTCCCACTGGGTGTAGTAGCTTGGATGAAAATGGCCCCCTAGGCTCACAGGGAGTGGCATTATTTGAAAAGATTAGGACTTATAGCCTTATTGCGGTAGGTTTGGCCTTACTGGAGGAAGTGTATCCCTGGGGTGATTTCAGAAGCTTAAGTTAGGCCCAGTGGCGTTCTCCCTCTCCTCCTCTCCTCTCCTCTCCTCTCCTCTCCTCTCCTCTCCTCTCCTCTCCTCTCCTCTCCTCTCCTCCCCTCCCCTCCCCTCCCCTCCCCTCCCCTCCCCTCCCCTCCCCTCCCCTCCCCTCCTCCCCTCTCCTCCCCTCCCCTCCCCTTCCCTCCCTCCCCTCTCCTTTCCTCTCCTCTCCTCTCCTCTTCTTTCTTCCCCCTCCTCTCCTCTCCTCTCCTCTCTGTCCCCCCCCTCGCTGTCTGCTGAATTAAAGATCCAAATGTACAACTCTTGGCTCCTTCTCCAGCACCATATCTGTCTGTATTCCACCATGCTTCCTGCTATGATATAAGACTAAACCTCTGAACTTGTAAGCCAGCCCCAATGAAATGTTTTCCTTTGTAAGAGTTGCTGTGGTCGTGGTGTCTCTTCCCAGCAACAGAAACCCTAACTCGGGGTAGATTAACCACACTTCAGGGCAGACTCCACACCAGGAGTGACTGGCTAACACGAAACAAACAATGGTGTTTTTGTAGACTATGTCTCATTTTTGCTTTTTTTTGGCATTTTTTATCTTATTGTTCTTTTGCTTGTTTATTTTAATTTCATTTGCAAGTTTCTGTGGGGCTATTTTTGTAATGTTTCTTATTTTTGTTATTTTGTTTTATATTTGTTTTTGTCGCGTGTGTATGTGTGTGTGTTTCCTTTGTTTGTGCGTTCTCTTTTCTTTCTTTTATTGAAAATATTTTTCCATACAATATATTCTAACCATGGTTCCCCCTCCTTCAACTCCCCCAAATTTCCCCCATCTTCCCTCCCAACAGATTCTACACCCTTTCTGTCTCTCATTAGAAAATGGGCATCTAAAGAATAATAGTAACATAAGATAAAAGAAAAACAAACAGACTGGACTAGGAAAAAACACAGAGAAGAAAAAGGATCACAGGAAAATCAGAAGAAACATATGTGGACACAGAGACACACATGTTCATATGCAGAAGAATCCCCTAAAAACACAAAACTGGAAGCCATAATGCATATGCAAAGGACCTATAAGGTAAATAAAAAGAAAAGGGGAAAATGCCCTGTCAAGACTTATAAGGCAAAGAATGTACAAAGATTCCTGAGTTCTTTTGTGTTGGTCATCTGCTGCTGGGCAAGGGGCCTGGCTCTGCAGGACTGACACACGTATGAACTCACAGAGACAGAGACAGCATGCAAAGGGCCTGCATGGCTCTGTGGGTCCCAGAGCTGAGAGCAGATGTGGACACAGCCCACATCCGTAACCCAGCTATACCCCATTGATGACCACTCTCCAATGAAAAAGTCAACTCTCTCCAATGGAGTCTCACAGGGATACGAGTCACTCTTGTCTGTTTTGTTTGTTTTTGTTTAAGAGAGAATAAAAGAACATAAAGTTTGGGGCTATAGAGGGGGAGAGGGAGAAAACTTAGAACAAGCTGAGGGACAAGAAAATCATGATCAAAATACACTGTATGAAAAAAATTCAGTGTTTTTGTTGCTGTTGTTTTGTTTTGTTTTGTTTTGTTTTGTTTTTAGGTTTTTCCGAGACAGGGTTTCTCTGTAGCTTTGGAGCCTGTCCTGAAACTAGCTCTTGTAGACCAGGCTGGCCTCAAACTTACAGAGATCCGACTGCCTCTGCCTCCCGAGTGTTGGGATTAAAGGCGTGCGCCACCATCGCCGGGCAAATTGTTAAACTGTTTAAAAAAAAAACAGTTTAAAAATAAAAAGTTCCCTTTAATTTGGGTTGTGAGATAACAGGACGTCACCTCTACTTGGGTTAGCTCTCCTCTTCACCGTGACTTCCCCCATCCCTACTCTCACACCCAACCCTGCTTCAGATACTCAGTCCTCAGGATCCTGCGTCACTGCTTTCTGTTTTCCTTACTTACAATTTACTGCCCTCCCTTCCTTGGTGGGAAGGCCCCATTCTAGTCCTGGCTTCCACTTGTGCTTCCAAGTTAAATACACAAAAGATTTGAAGCCAGGATCTTGCATAGGAGAAAAGTATGTGGTCTCTCTGGGCTTCGGTTACCTCTCACTCAGTGTAACTAGATTTCCAGTAACATCTATTTAGCTGAAAATTTCATAGCAGAACACATGTTTAACAAAAGAAAGAGAGAACACTGTGGATTCAAGGAGTAAGCAGAATTGGGGACAGAAAAGTGGGGAAGCTGGTCGCATCCAAGACTCTATGAAAAAGCCTTACAGAAGCCCCTACTTAGTAAGCTAATTTATTTATTTTTTTTGTAATTTTATTAAATTATAAAAAGTTTCCATTTACGCCCCTCCTCCCAACGCCCTCCCACTCCCCCCCTCCCTCTCCTCCTCCCTCTTTGTCCCCAAGGGAAGTCAGGGTCTCCTGCCCTGTGGGAAGTCCAAGTTCCTCCCCCCTCACTCCAGGTCCAGGAAGGTAGTAAGCTAATTTAAAACCACAACTTGGAAAGAGTTCCTATGAAAATGCTCTACATAGGCACACAGTGGTGTTTCCAGAAGGCATGGGTTATTGAGGTGTGGGATACTTCTCTACAGATTTTGTCAGGGTTGTAATAAACCACAGAGTTCTCCAAAACAACACATTGCTCTTTCCCTTGGCTACTGTGGGGGTTTGAATGAGAACGGGTCCCAAGCCTCAGATCGGAGCACCTGATCCTTGAATGCACCTGCCTTTCCAGCTCAGGTGGACAGTTATATCAAAATGTCCAGATTTCATTTGCAGAAAAAAAAACCCACCTTTTTTTATTTCAAATAAGAAAGTAGTGAAAATAAACAAAGGGTGAGACTAAAGAGGGGAAACCAGAAAAAGAGGCTGTTAAAAAAAAAAGTGACGGGAAAGGATGTTTTCCCTGCAGAATGTGTGAGGAGCATGGGACAATGACTGATGGGTAAATAGTCCCATATACACCAGCAAAGGACTCCAACTTGAAACATCTTCAGGCAAGTATTCTGTCTCTAGCTCTTCACTCACATTCCTAAATTAGCCTAGAAGTTCCCCCAGTAGCTTTAATAGAGCAATAAGAGTCTGGACATACGTATAACACATACTACATTGCATAATTAGGTGGATTATATAGAATACTGTCATTATACTATTCATAATTTGCTAAACCTGTTACAGGCTGGACTACCTACTCTTTAATGAAGAGTATAGCATTGCTCGTGTTTGTAACTTTTTAAACCTTGGTATGTGTATGTTGATAACCATCATCTGAGATGAAACTCTAACTCAAAGTAATTCTTCTGACACTCATGGTCAAGAAATCCAGAGTGAAAGCAACAGCCAAGCCCAGGCTCTATAGGGCACTGGGCTTCATCACTATCGAGATAGTTAAAAGAAATGCTCATTTGAACAGCTTCTGGCCTCCTTGGTCATTTTGTAAGGATTAGCTATATGTGAACAGACAAGAAAAATGAAGCACCTTTTTGTTGGATCGCACGTCAATGTCTTCAAATCTATGGTTTCCTTGTTTCTTTTGCATCTGAGGGATCGCTGGACAATTCCCTATGGAGGAAAGAAGGCTCAACACTACCCAATGCTTTCTGTGATAAAATGTATTGTCGATGTTTTTTTAAATGTGTGTGTGTACGTTTCTGTGTTTATATATGCTTGTACAACATATTCACATGTATGTGCATGGGAGTGACTGTGTGCACGTGTGTATACTTGTGAGTGAGTGAGTGTGTGTGTGTGTGCGCGTGTGGAGACCAGAGCTTGATGACAGGTGTTTTCCTCTTTCACTATCTTACTTTATGAGACAGGGTCTCTTGCTGAACTTGGAGCTCACTGATTCAGCAAAACTAGCTCGCCAGCAGGGCCCAGGAGTCGTCTGGTTTTTGCCCTACCAGTGCTGGAAATACAGATCTAGATGCCACGCTCAGCTTTCTGTTTGCTTGTATTTTTGTTGTTGTTGTTGTTTTGTTTTGTTTTGTTTTTGAGCCTGTCATCCTGGAACTCACTTTCAGACCAGACTGGCCTTGAACTCTTAGAGAGTCACCTGTCTCTGCCTCCCGAGTGCTGGGATTAAAGACATGCACCACCACCACAGGGCCGGGCTCAGCTTTTAGATGAGTTCTGGAAGACTGAACTCAGGTCGTTGAGTTTGCACAGCCAACGCTTTACCACCTTAGCTGTATCCCTAGCCCTGTCATGATTTCTATGTGGAAATAATTTGTATATAAACATATTAAAATGATGTTCCATTTTCATATTCAGACATTTAAGTTAGTCATTTGATTTTTGGCAAATAATCTACACCGTATTTTGGAGAAATTAGTGAAGCATTATTTTGCATAAATCTAGCTTAACTATTTCTAATTGTCATCCTAGACTTAAAAGCTGTTGATTATATATTTGTATCTTGAGATTTTGTTGAAACATTTTAAAAGCTTTTGCCAAAAACTAATTTATAAATTAAAACTGTTATTGAGTTAATTCAATGTGGTGAGAAAATTGAGCAATCCATGCTATTTAGTAGACTTACTTCTCCATGAATTATTGAGAAGTAGTAAGTTTGCAGTTGGTAACTTTTTTAATTTTTCATAAATTTTGGGTGAGTTTTGAAAATCACTTTCTCTTACTTTTTTCTATTCTTCTATCAGTTACCATAAGTGAAAATAGAATAGGGTGAATGTTACAGGCTATATATTCGTAATTGGATCTTTAATCTTATCTTTGAACAAGGTGGTTTAATTGGATTTTTTTCTTAATTTCTTTTGAAATTTACATTATAATGAACTGCGCCTTCTCTGACTGTGTCACGGCTCCTCAATGCTCTCTACCCACAGCGCTTCAAGGTATTCTTCCAGTACCAATGCCAAAAGCAAAACAAAACACTATATCACAGATCGAGAATGAATGATAAAAAATGCTCAAACAATGCTCTATGATGAGCATTTTCAATCTACAACTGAAGTGGATGCCGGAATTGAGAAGCTGTCATTTTTGTGGCCAGAATGTAGAGGCTGACGTCTTCTGGAAGTGTTCCAGGTGAATCGGCTATTAACAGCCTCACAGTAAATCTCAAAAACTCCACTTCAGAGAGCAATGTTGATGCCCAAACCCTAGGACCCTAGGACATCCCCAAGCTCAAGGTTTGATAAGCTCGACATCAAAGTTGTTTCTGCAATACACCCCCCCTCATTCTCAAGTTCATGTACGTTCTGACTCCTGGGATCCTGTCCCTCATTTCATGGCAACTTGCATTCTACTTGATGTCTCATCCTGACTCTTCCAGCTGTCTACCTAGTGACTTCATCCTGATGTCATCTGACTCCGCCCACTGCCTTGCAGGTATAATTCCTGCTCCCACTCTCCTTCAAGACTTCTTCCTTACTCTACCAGCTTCACTCCTGTCAGCAGTGGGAGCCAGTGGCTCCATATTCCAAACCCTTGCTTGACGGCTTACTGATCGCTCCAAGAAGTTTCCCGTCCACATCTTGTTACTAAAGTTCCATTAGGATGAAGGACGCTTAAAAGAAATTCCACACTAGCTCAGAACTGAGAAAAATAGACAGTTAGGATGCAAGCTCTACATCGGCATAAATAGTGTAAGAGGCCACGCCCCAGTGAGCAGGTAACTACTGGCTGTAGGACTTCCTCCAGCACATCTTGATGCCTGGATCCCTTCAAAAGACTCTTTAGAAATGATTCTTCTTATTTGAAAAAGGAAATGACTGAGGCCCTCATCCTTAAGTAAAGTAAAAGCCTGGAGGCTCTGAAATGGAAGCCAGGCACTAGAGAGGAAGCAGCCTTGAATCTTCTCAACCTCAAAGGAACATGTGGCAAGAGAGAACATGTGGAATAAAGCTGTGACATTCTTACAGGTCCTTCACTTTGTATCAGACCACTTAGTGTCTCGTACTGTTGGCCATTCGTATCCGCTAATGGAGCTTCTTCTGAGTCATTTCTACCCTTTTTCCTCTGTACAGTTGTGTGCACACAGAAAGAACATCCAAAGCTGAATTCTTGGTCAAATGTTTAATGTCATAACACAGTATGAGATCACCTATAACTCTGTCACTCACCTTTACCTCATCACTTCCTACCATTCAATAACAACCATCTACTATAAGGTATTTGATTTATAGGCGATGCAACCTCCACATCTTTACTTATGCTCGTTAACATTAATAAACAATATTCAACAGTTTTGAATACCATTTATCATCTGTTAAAGATGTTAGTCATGCAATATCTGAGTCCACAATTTACATTTTTTCAATGAAATGAAATGCAGAGATGTTTTAGTATTAACGTACATTGCTGCTAAGATACATTTCATTGTTGTGACTGAAAGAAGCAACCACAGTTGACTTATGCATCTACTTCAAACATTTAGTGGAGGGATATACTGGTAATATTTTCTTCATAATTCAATTCTAACTTTCTAATGATACATAATGATAATACACTTCTTTTCTGGATGAGACAAAGATTTTGATTTAGGAAGCAATCTCCCAATGTCAGGCAGACCAGGAACTGCGCAAGGCCTCTCCCAGGGTCAGGAGGACCAGCAACTGCGCAAGGCCTCTCCAGGGTCAAGAAGACCAGCAACTGTGTAAGGCCTCTCCTAGGGTCAGGCTGACCTGGAAATGCACAAGGCCTCTCTCAGTGTCAGAAGAACAAGACCAGTCCGGTAACACGCAACCATTCACAGAAATGGCTCTCCAAGACTTCAAGCTTGTATTTCCAAATATGACCAAGTAGGAAATACAATTATTCTCAAAGACTATAAAAGCTACTTCAGTGTCGTTCACTCCATTTTTAAGGCTGAACTTGTTAGAGTGTAAGCATGATTCTTAAGTTTGTGTGGGAATGAGAATATTTTTCATATCTTCAAAAACATCTGAAGTCACTGCTCACTCTCAAAATGGAGTAGGTTTAATTCAATTAAAATGTATCAACCCTACCCAAATAAACAAAAATGTAGAACTAATGGAGACCAGGGAGATGGCTCAGAGGCTAAAAGTGCTTGCTGCCAAGCCCGGCAGACTGAGTTCAGTCCCCAGAACCAACATGACGGAATACATGAACGAACTCCCAAGGCTGTCTCTAATCTCCACACACACGCTGTGGCATTGTGAGCTCTGACACACACAAATGTTCAGGCACGCACACATAAACAAAAGCAAAAATGCATAACCACTGTATAAGGAATGTAGTGGAACAAAAGGATGGTTCTGGCCCTCAGTGAACTTACGTATGGTATGGAAATAAAAGAATATGTAAGTACATAATTTTTAAAAGAGGCCGATGCTAGCAGATATCAAGCATGCCCCTTTGGGTTAGTATTCGCTGCTGTCAGTCATCTGAGTGTATGTGAGCTCCAATGGGAGCCCCTCCCTCCTTTCTGCCATTGCAGTCTGCTTTTTTGTTGCTTTTTATTTTCTGTGTTCTAAATCACTTTGCTGGTGGTCTGCAATTTCCACTCATCATGTCAAAGGACAGAGTTTTGCTTTTCTTTTTTAAAACTGCTTTCCTTCAATTACTTAACTTTTAAATTTTCTTCACTTTTTATTTATTCTGTGTGTCTTTCACATTAAGTATCTTGATCCCATTCAGACCCGTGTCCCTTGACATCTGCCCTCCACCCTTGCACCCCAACCCAAATAAAACAAAATCTAAGATTTAAAAAGGGGAATTTTTTTTAAAAGTAATTTTATTAAATTATAAAAGTTTCCATTTACGCCCCTCTTCCCAACACCCTCCCACTCCCCCCCCTCCCTCTCCTCCTCCCTCTTTGCCCCTAAAGGCAGTCAGGGTTTCCTGCCCTGTGGGAAGTTCAAGTTCCTCCCCCCTCCCTCCAGGTCCAGGATTTAAAATCTTGTCATGGAAACTGCAATATGACAAAGTAAGTCACAACATAGAGCTCTTTGTCTGAAATCTTTACTTGCAAGTGTTCATTGCAGAGAGTCACTGGTCTGGTTTGAGGCCTCTGGTTTCTACTACATCACCGATGCTGGGCCCTCACTAGGAGTCCTCCTGGGTATCCTGTTGATGCCCTGTGTTGCGGGGATCCTGCAGTTTGGATCTGTGGGTCAGCTTCCTTCACATACTCCAGCAGGTCATGGCTGCGGTAGATGTTGGCACAGGCCAAGTCATAAACCTGGGTCTATGCCTGAACAGCGTAGGGTTGGTCTACCAGATGGGAAATGGGGACAGCTCTCCCATGTTCACAACTTTAGGGCAGGCTCACGCCCACCTACAGTAACAGGGATGGCTCTCTCACTCTTAGGACCACAGGGCCAGCTCTCCTACCTGCCCCAGGCATTGATGGGGGGCAATCTCTCTCTCCCTTGTGCTGCCACAAATAGATAAATTTTCTTTCTTTAATAATAATAATAAACTGCTTCCTTATTTTTGATGTTCTCTTTTCTTCACTTTGTACCGTCATTTAAACTAGGTAAATACTTTGATAGTTTATTTTTCAATATTCTATTTCATCACTTGTCTTGGCTTCTAAAGCACATCAGTACCCTGTTCTGCTAAGGACCAGTCTCAGAGTTACAGCGCTTTTCCTAGTTCACTACAGCTTGCTCATGTATAAACACAGAATCTTAAAAGTGGTACTTTTACCACCTTTCCTCCTCTCTTCTTAGGGATGTCACGATGATATATTTTATACTTTATTTATTACAATACTATATGATATACTTCAACTATTTGATCCTGCTTAAAAGAGTCAGCAAGAACAAACAAAACAAATCCTTTCTATGAAACCACTGTTCTTGAGTTTTAAGACTTCATTTACTCCTACACATCTGCATTTATATCCAGTATTATTTTATTTTAAACTAAAAACCTCTTTAGCATTCCTCTGATCCATGTATGTAAATGACGGATGACCTCAGCGTTCATTTATTTTATTTGAATTGTCTTTATTCGTGTGTGTGTGTGTGTGTGTGTGTGTGTGTGCTGGTACACATGCAGACGTGTGAAAACTTCTGGGCAGCCTTTGGTACCGTTCTCTTTAGGTGTCGGTCACCTGATTTTGAGACAGGACTCTCCCTGAGGTCTGGGCCTGTGGCTGAGGCCCAGAACCAGGTTCACTACGTGGCTTTCTCAAGTGAGCTGTGGGGATTGAACTCCTGCTTCTGTGCAAGCACTCACCAACTGAGCCATACTCACACTTCTAAACTCCTATTTTCACTAAACACAGAACTCTGGGCAGACGGATTTTTCCTTTCTCCTTGCAGAGCATTAAGCATGCTGTTCCACCGTCTTCTGTCCTCTTGGCTCACAACTATGCTCAGCGCTTCAGTCATCGACTGCGCATGTCAACTGATGGCAGTCCATCAGCTGTATCGGGCAGGCATCTTTGGTTTCTAACCTGGGGCATCTCGTATCCTAGAATAGGTGTCCGATACTCTTGCACTCAAAGCAGTGACCACTCTAGTTGAGTCTTGATCCCATGCCGTGGTCCTCACTCTAGGTTTTGACCCTTATTCCTAAAGTGTGATCCTTTTGAAGTCCCGATCGAGTATCTGAGATACTCAGTGACGTCTGTCTACCTTCGCTTAGTCAGAAATGTCTTTCGATAGTACTTAACAACTTACCCTCTGTCATCATTCTGTCTCCCTGTGGTTATTGCTGGCTTGGTATCATAAAACCTCCCATCCATCACTCCCTGTTTGATAGCCAAAGTGAATGTGGGACTCTTGTGTGAACCTTCTTCAAGAACCTCAGACCTACACCATCCCCTGCTCAGTGCCTGCTTGGATTGTTTATCCAAGAAAGGTCAATGTGGTACCTGGTACTCCCCCATTGCCAAGATCAGAAACCCTTCCCTATAGTCTTATTTTTAATCACCTTATTGAGATATCTAAATATTTAAATCAGATATTACTTTTGCAAAAGAGAAAATTATGTTTATACTTTAGGCGCTTATTAAAAGCAAATTACAGATGCTAACAAACTTTGTGATTGAAGGAGATTAGCAAATAAAATATCATGAGAGTAGAAATAGCAAATTCCCCTTGGCTTCCAGGCAGCCTTTGAAACATCAACAGCATCTGTTATTGTTTCTGGAGGAGAGAGAATTTTGAGGCATGAGTTATAATTACATTATATCAAAACACTGTGCCCCCAATTTTTCCTGTTGAATAGATGATCAAGGAGACACATTTCAGGACTAAATAATGAACCCATTTTAGATCACAGGCCTTGACATAATTCTCACTACTTCTTCTGAAGGATTCATATGGCTAAGAGCTCTGCCAGATGGCTCATTTAGACAAGGAAAAGATTTCCTCCCTCGGCTGTAACTTAGGTTTTCTGATATTCGGCAACATGTCAGATTTGATATTAAGAACATATATAGATCTGAAGTCATACAACTATGTGTATACACTCTCTTCGATAGCCTTTCGATGAATTTTATGCTTTTTAACCTGTTACTCCACTAGTTTTTAAGATGCTGGATTCTGAACTAGTTTAGAAACAAAATATAAAATTCCTTCCAACAATCAAGGAAGATTGGATATGCCCATAGCAGGGGATTAAACCAAGTGCACAGACCTTCTGTGCACAGGAATCTACAGGATTAACCATATGCCCATGACACTGGCGATGACCAGAAATAAACCGACTAGACCTTATCACAATCAGACTGCTCATCTACAGAACAGCACAGGTCATAACCACAAAAAGCATTCAAACTCTTTGTATGTTCTATAAACATAAATGTTGTAATTCTTAGATGATCACTTTATCGCTTCTATTTATCTAACAAATATCATAACATGATTCCTGGACTTCACAGTTGAAGTACCTAAGTATTGCTTATTCCCCTATGAAAGTCACAACTTTCTGTATCATGTGAGTCCTTAGAAAAATTGACAATGACATATTCTTTGAAACAAGAATCTATTTAAAAGAGCTAGCTAAGACAGATGGAGGCCTTAAAACTAACAACCTGGTCCAAATCGCTGTGTACTAGGACTCTGGAATTTCACTTTCTTTTTTTGGTTTATCTAGTCCCTGCCTGGTCCTCCCCCAGATTCACAAGTCTCCCTCCTCCCTCAGTTTCTGGTAGAAAAATTTCAAGTACTTTTTCTAATCAAATATACCAGCAGATTTATTCCATCTGCTGACATCAGAGTTTACAAAGTGGGCCTGAGCCCCTTCAATGCTGAGTATTTTGTGTCTTTTGGCAGGATTTCCAATTTTGTGGGGAGGGGTTAATTTTAATGACTCTTTGGTAGTTTTCTTACACTTGACTTATGAATCAAAAGCAAGAAAGAAAAGCTTAAATCAGATAGAAATTTCATAGTAATTTTTTGTATGTTCTAAATCCTCAAAACTAGGCAGAATTCAATTTAAAAATCAGCAACAAAAATATAATAATGAAACTCCTCAATTTTAAGTAGAGTATTTTCAATTTTCCCCTATTTTCACATGCAGCTTTCCAGGGAGTTTAATTGTTTTAAATGTTCATATTCTATCCAGTATTCACATGATTTCTCCCCACCATACCTCTCCCTTCATCCCCTCCCATACCCTCTCACCCCACCCTACTCCCTCTCAGATTCATGGGGTTTCTGTTTCTTTAGTTAGTGTGTGTGTGTGTGTGTGTGTGTGTGTGTGTGAGAGAGAGAGAGAGAGAGAGAGAGAGAGAGAGAGAGAGAGAGAGAAACTCAATACATAAACACAAGCTGCTGAGTCCATTTTGTGTTGCTCATATGATCTTAGATCTGGGACACTTGGTACTAGATAAGCATTTACAGAGCGCATCTGGGAGAAGACCTTTCTGATTGTGGAGAGCATAACCAACTTTTTAAATTTTGTGCAGTATTTGGCCAATGCGGTTTAATGAACACTGATTTATTCTGACATTGTAGTAAATAGAACTACAGGCGAATATGCTTACTAATAGGCCATTGTCTGTTATGAAGTCAGTTTTCACTGGACTTTCTGGCTTTGGATACAGAAGGAAGAATGAAGGACATCAGACTTCATCTAGATACAAAAAAATTGTAGTAACCACCTGTGTCTTATTAGATCACCATGGAATAAAGTTAGAATTCAACAACAATTCTACCCCCGAGAAAGTCTACAAACTCATGAAAACTGAACAGTCAACTACTGAACCACACCTGGGTCAAGGAAGAAATACAGAAATAAATTAAAGTCTTCCTTGAATTCAACGAAAATAAAGATACAACATACCCAAACCTATGGAACACTATGAAAGCAGTGCTAAGAGGAAAATTCATAGCACTAAGTGCCCACATTAAAAAAAAAAAAAATGGAGAAAGCTCACATTAGAGACTTAACAGCACAACTGAAAGCACTAGAATAAAAAAGAAGCAGACTCACCCAGAAGGAGTAGAAGACTGGAAATAATCAAACTGAGGGCTGAAATCAACAAAATAGAAACACAGAAAACAATCCAAAGAATCAACAAAACAAAGAGCTGGTTCTTTGAGAAAAATCAACAAGACTGGCAAACCCCTATCGAAACTAATCAAAAGGCAGAGATAGAACATGCAAATTAACAAGATTAGAAATGAAAAGGGGGATCTAACCAGATTCTCGGAATTTGACCGGATTCACTGAATGTGGCTGGCCCGAAGTCTTTCTGAAAAGCCATTGACTATGACACTGGGACTTGTTTCCTCTGCATATACTGGATTTTGGGGATCCAGTCTGTTTGGATACTCATCTTCCTGGACCTGGAGGGAGGGGGGAGGAACTTGAACTTCCCACAGGGCAGGAAACCCTGACTGCCCTAAGGGATGAAGAGGGAGGAGGAGAGGGAGTGGGGGGAGTGGGAGGGTGTTGGGAAGAGGGGCAGAAATGGAAACTTTCATAATTTAATAAAATTACTTTAAAAAAAAGAAATGAAAAGGGGGACATAACAACAGACACAGAGGAAATTCAGAGAATCATTAGATATTACTACAAAAGTTTGTATGCCACAAAATTAGAAAATGTAAAAGAAATGGACTTTTTTAAAGATAAGTACCATATACCAAAATTAAATCAAGATCAAGTGAACAATTTAAATAGACCTGTAAGTCATGAGGAAATAGAAGCTGTCATCAAAAACCTCCCAATCAAAAAAAGCCCAGGACCAGACGTTTTCAGTCCAGAATTCTACCAGAACTTTCAAGAAGAGCTAATACCTATACTCCTTAGAGAAGAATCATTGCCAAGCTCTTTTTATGAAGCTACAGTTACCCTGATACCAAAACCACACAAATATTCAACCAAGAAAGAGAATTGCAGACCAATCTCACTCATAAACATCAATGTAAAAATTCTCAATAAAATACTGGCAAACAGAATCCAAAAACAAAGTCTTTAAAGAGACAGAGTACAGACAGTCATAGAATAAAGAAATAAAGAAAAATTTAGCCACGTAAAGTTGGAAAATACACAAAGAGTCTGGATTATATATATTATTGTATTTTCTTTGAATTTTTTGACTGTTGAAAGAGCTACGTAATGAGAGACATTTCATTGTATCGACTGCCAAGTTCAGCCAACATAAAGGTATCCTGAAGTCAGAATTTGAGTCTAAAGATTTGTTGCTTTGGAAAAGAGGTTCTTCTTTGTTTCCACAGAGAATGAAAGCCTGTGGATTCATTCCAGGCTAATGTGGTTTGATGGACCAAGGTCACCTGAAAGGTCTCTGAGAACATCTCAAAAACTACTTTACCCAATAAACAACAGGAAGTAGTTTGGAGAGAACTATGCCCAAATTACCTAAATGATTGTTTATAAATGTTTGTTTACATTTAAAGAGAGATATGCTATAAAGATTTGCATTGCTATGGATCTTGGTTTATTGATACAAATTTAAGGTCAATTTTGTTATATGTGTATTTCTGTTCTTGATTAAGGTATTGTGTTTATATAGATCATTTTAAAATATAATGTATAATTAAGAAAAATAGGTTAATAGATAATCATCTATAATAGTCAAGATTGCAGTCATGCTAGTTAGGTTTTCTAGATATGCTGAGATATATTTTGAATGAATAGGGATTCCTCACATCTTTCAAAGACCTTCAGAATATGGCATTTAAAATGTTTTAAGAACTTAGGGCTTTTCTTGACAATGAGACACATCTGTTCCTGGCAGCACCAATCTACTTCAAGAGGATGATGGGTATTGAAGAGGCTCCTTATGGCATATATTAGTCATTTGGGCAAGAAGCTGTTCTTGCCTGGATTGCTTGATAAAATGGACATACGGGACCCACAGAAAAATGACACTGAAGTTGCATTAAGAAGGTGAGAAAATTCTTCAGGGTTCCTGCTTCATGAAAGAGTCTACTAGACATTCTGCAGGACACAGAAGAAAGTGACTGACAAACTACTAATATAGACGAAACTGACTTTGAAATTTCCTGCTTCATGAAAAAATCTGCTGGATATTATGGTCCAGTGGGCTGAAGATTGGATGCCCCAACAATACAGAAGATCTTTGGGTGACTGTCCAGGCAGCGAGATGTCTCTGTCAATTCTAGAGTTTTGGAAGTTGCTTACAATACACTTCCTGTTTACTTACGTAATATTATATCCTTCTGGAGTCTTTGATGGAGTTGAAGAATAGATAGTTATAATTATAGTTTTCCTTAGTTATTATAAAAGATAAAGTAGATATCAATATTATAACTATAATTCTTGTTTGATAACTGTTTTGGTATATGTAATCTTACTATGTTCAAGTTAAAACCTTCCTTTTTATCTAGACAGAAAGGGGAGGTAATGTGGGACTCCCTTCTGTATATGTGTTGTTTTTATTGGTTAATGAATCAAGAAGCTGTCTTGGGCCTGCACAGGGCAAAATAGAGATAGGCAGAAAAACTAAACTGAATGCTGGGAGAAAGAAGGTGGAGTGAGAAGATACCATGGAGCCACCAGAGGAGAAAGACGCAAGCTGCCAGCTGGAACTTTGCCGGTAGGCCACAAGCCTCATGGTAAAATACAAAATAACAGAAATGGTTTAAGAGATAAGAGTGAGCTAGAGACATGCATAAGCTATTGTCCAAACAGTATTGCAAATAATATAGTTTCTGTAGGATTATTTCAGGAGTCTGGGTGGTTGGGAAATGAACAAGAGGCCTCCTACAACACACTACAAAATACCACCAAAGGTGCAATGGGATAACTTACAGCTATGTATTAGAATTAGAGCTTGGTCCATAGGAGGAAAATTATGCCTGGTAATAGAAATGTAGACAACTAACTACCTGTGGCTAGTAAAGCCCCAGATCTTAGAGGTAGATTAACTACTGCCAATTCTCTAAACCAATATAATGAACCCTTAGGAGCAGTCTAATTACTTATCTCTCTACCCACAGATAAGTGTAGAGATCTTAACCCACATCAAAGAGGCTTCTTTTTGAAACAAATGGAGACCACTACAGAAAGCCACAATTGCGTACAGTGCAAAGGACAGCTGAGTGAGGAAAGCCTAGCTGTAACGGACAAAACTCCTAAACCTAAGGCTCAGGGAACGTCACAAAAGAGGGGGCAAAAAGATTGGAAAGGCAGAGAACCAGGAAGTCTGCTTCAAAATTGTATTTTCTATAAAGGACAGGGAAGTCAAACTCACAAAATCTCAACAAGATGGCTGCCAAAAAAAAAAAAAAAGATCTGCTCATCTGCACAAGGCCAAACACCAGCTGACAAGCCGAAGTGAATAAAAGAAATATCACAGGGCTTCCCTAGATATCCTGTTCCTTTTTAGCTACACATATCTGTACATACATGTAGTTATGCACATATGAATGTATAGGTACCCACGGAGTGCAGATGTCAGATCCCTTAGAGCCACCAGACGTAGGTGCTGGGGACCAAACAGGTCCTCTATAAGAGAACTCCGAAGCACTGATCCATATCTCTGGCACCCAGGCAATGTTTAGATAGCTATGGATGCATTACAGTATTGTTCTCTCTAGTTCAGGAAATGCAGCATTAACAGAAATAAAGGTTTCTTTCCCTGGTTATTTATCGACGCCAATGAAATATTGATAATGCTTAGTTGTTATTCTTTTTTTGTAACAATGTAATCATAACTTAACGTAAGGAAACCCTTTACTTTAAAAAAAAATGAGTTAAGCAAATACTGGAGTTCTAGAGTCAAATGTGACACCATCTCCACAGCTGCTGAGGCGACTTCTTTGCCGATCCTTTTGCTGGTTCCTCAGCTTCCATTTGAAACTGAGGGACTAATCCTCCCAGCTATAGGAAGATCAATCAACACCTCTCAGAGACTTGGTGTTAAAAGGAAAAGTCATTTAGGCACCCTAATCTTCAAAGGAAAAGAGGCTTCCAAAGTGTACAGCAAATGTCAGACTAAGCCTCCTGGGCAAAAGTTTGTGGGGCAGGACTAAGCCATGGAGAACAGCTAAGTGGTCAGTGGCGATCCCAAGCACCCTAAATTGAAGGGACCAAAGCGGGTCACAGAAAAGGAACTGTCCTGGTTACCTCATTGTCTCTAGGGGAGTGGAAGCATCTCGTGCCCTGCTGCTGTGGAGTGGCTGTGGCTAGGGGAATCTAGGAGGAAGAGAGGAGAGCATTAGGCTACAAGCCAGGGCTTTGCTGTGATTAGAAATGATTTTAGTATCCACTAGAGAATTTCGGTTTCCTCTTTATTAATAATAATGTTTTCTTAGGCTCATAAGATAATGAGTTGTCCTAAAATGCAATCCTTAATGGGTAATACGCAATGGTATAATGTTTCCGGCATTAATTTGAAATGACATTAAATTATTGTCTAATGAACCAAAAAAAAAAAGATAGCTAAAAGTTCATTTATGGCCTATTTAGTTTTAATCCTAGATACTGATCAGCCTCCTACAAAAAGCAGAGGCATGGGTAACACACACAGAGGAAGATGGATTCTGGCCTGGACTGCGGGCCTTTGTAATCATCACTCAGGTGGCAATCAGACGCTCAGGCAGAAACTCCCACAGGCTGCACACCCAGAGACACTCACGAGAGCCTTTAACAAAACATGGCAGTGTTTGCCTAAACGTTACAAGAAGAAAGTCATTTTTTTCCAAGCTAGCATTTATTTAGCTCCTCCTGCATGCCTTGAGAGGGAGAGGATTGTTGAGTTTAAACCGAAGGCAACAAAGCAAGAAGAAAATCAGCGTAGACTATCCTGGGGATTAGGTGGCTCATGTGAAGGACTCTACCACAGTGATGGGCACATACATAGAGCTGGATGAACTCCGACTTCCTTCATCCTTCCTTCTGTATCCAAAGCCAGAAAGCCTAGTGAAAACTGGCTTTATGCACAGACAAGGGCTGATTAGTAAGCATATTCGCCTATAGTTCTATTAACTACCTACAGTGTCAGAATAAATCAATGTTCATTAAACTGCATTGGCCAAATACTGCACAAAATCTAAAAAGCTGGCTAGGTTCTCCACAATCAATGGAGAGGCGAGTGACGGCAAAAGTTCTTAACTATCTCTGCACACAGTGACCTGTCCCTTTGCTTAGCAACTTCATGGTTCAGTTCCTAGTGTATGTCTTGAAGAAGTGTAGCTAAAAGGTCATCCAAAGGTGTATACATGCTTCAACTATTTCGTTTTATGTGTTATTGTTATTATTGCTATTAGTTCATGTGGGCGTGCGAGCGGGCGTGTTTGTACGCTCTCACAACACAGCGTGTATGTGAAGACAGAGGCTACATTGTGAGACTAGGTTCTCTCCTTCCTACTGTGGGTTCCGGGGATTAAACTCAGATTTTCAGACTCGGCAGCAAGAGCCTTTACCCACAGGGCCAAAATAGTTACTAAGAAATGAGGTTGTGAACAGAAAGAACCACACAGAATCAGAATATGTGACCTATTGCCAAATATCATTTTGGGACTGACTTCTCATTTTTTTTTAATTAAAATACTCTTATTGACATCATTTTGTTTCCTGAGAATTCTAGTTGTTGTTAGGAATGAAAAAAATTCAAAACAACTCTAGGAAACCTCTATATTTGTGATAAAGACTGTAAAAATTATAATAAATACGAACAGTCAGGTCTCTTGGAACAGAGAAGAAAACTAGCAGTTATTAGCTACGCTGGACCAGACATGGTGTTGTGCTTAATATTAATGCACTGCTATTAATGCCTAATAATCAGGCTAGCTAATACTGTTTTAGAAATGAAAATGTCTAAGCTCAGAGAGGCCCCTGAACTTGCTTAAGTTAGACATAGGTAACTCGGACAGGCAGATCTGACTCAGAGCCCATGCTTACAGTCACAGAACAGCTGCTCATTCGGTGATCCTGAAACCCAACCTGGGACACCTCCTCTGTGCTGACAGTCCCAGCACCCACTGCACCAGAAGGACTCGCCCCATGCTGCAGGATGCATCACCAGGAAATGGATTTGTTTCCTGTAATGAACAGGTTCTTTGTGCAGAAAATTCACTATCTGACAATCAAGAATCTTGTTTTTCTTTAGAGAGAAAATCACTAGTACTTTAGGGGGGTTCTGTTACATGTTTTTAGTTCTTCCCATTACAAATGATTCTTTTTATTAACAAATTTTGAACTTCCATAATTTCACACATTTATATAGTACAGTTTGATTACCCCATCCCATTCTCTCTTATTTCCCTTCCACACCTGCCAGTTCCCCTACTTCATTACAAATCTCTTTCCTGCATTCTCTAGTTTTTGTTTTGTTTGGTGTCCCACAGAGTTTAACTACGACCATCTCTGTGCCCCGGATTTGAAACTAGCCAACAGAGCCAGGTGGACACACCAGTAGGTGTAACACCTGGATCCCATACGCCACCTCTGGCTTTCGATCTGCATCAAGAGAGTTCTTAAAGAAACAGAGCAATTCAAGAGCAGCAAGTCAATGCTGCCTCAGTGCCACAGGAACTGACAAAACTATCCACACGGGTTCCCTACTAGCATGACACTAAGGACAGAAAGCATGTTTAATATATTTACAATTGGCATGATTGAGTAACTTTTCGAAGAAGACAGAAAATCCTTTAGGTGTGCTTTAAATGCCAGCTCTGTCACATGAACAGAGTGTGCGCTAGCTCAGTGCCGCCTGGGTATGCCCTGTGCAACACAGTATACCACACACTCTGGCCTCAGGCTACCGTGTAGACTCTGCACCCTTTCCTGAGCCCCCTTTTCCTTCCGGGTGGGGGAACAGGTTCATCAATACACCACCTTTTAAAAGTTTTCTGTACAAAGATCTACTACTCATAGCACAGAATCCACAGAGGAGCAAGGCCAGGCATATCCTGTGCTAACCAGCAGCCTCCCTGCAAGTCTTATCCAAAGACAGCAGCTCTGCAGGTGGGGACTGTCACATGGCAACAGGCAGCCCCCGCCACCAGCCAATTTTAGAAAATCTGAGAAGAAACTAGAATTTTTTTCTGTTGATCTTGGACATAATTATAAGTTATACAAACTGATGTTAAATCTTTGCAGTTAAAAAAGGGGGGGTTGGAGAAGGTTCTGAGAAGGGGGCTGAAGGTTTTCACATCACCCAACAATGCTCTCGCTGTGGGAAGGTTAAGACATCAGATTCTTTAATGACCTTCTGTTTACACATAAACCCCACGATTTAGACCAGTTTCACTATGCCGGCATTCTTAAAATGGAGCGAGCAAGGTTTATCACATTATATGAGAAGGAAGTTCACTGTTATAGGAACACAACAGGGGGGGCACATATACCCACAACAGAAAACAAGCACTTCAAATGAAGTCAAATAAATGATCTCTGTTCCGCAAAAGGAGCATATTTATATCATATGGTTAAACTAGTTCTTAGAAAGACCAATTTACTGGAATTCTTTAAAGGAACCAGTCAGAATAGTACAGTCCTCATCTTAATGTTGCATTACATATTTGCTAAAACAACGATCACCTAAGTAGGAAGAACTCTAGCCGTCATTGTTGAGGAATCCCTATGTGCTAAACATGAGGCCTAGTGTTACATATGGACATGGCTCCAAGTCTCTTTTACTTGACCCTCAAAGTTGATTTTGTTATCCTTTTCAAAAATCAATGCCAAATCATCCATTGCAGTGGCTCTCAACCTTCCTAATGCTGCGACCCTTTAATACACTTCCTCATGCTGTAGTGAACCCAACCATAAATCCATTTCCATTGCTACTTCATAACTGTAATTTTGCTACTCTTATGAACAGTGATGTAAACCTCTGTGTTTTCTGATCGTCTTAGCTGACCCTTTTGTAAGGGTTGTTCCATTCCCGAAGGGGGCTCACCCATAGGTTTAGAACTGCAGCTCTATTGCCAACATAAATGTATAAATGCTTAGTACGGTATGCATACATTGGTTTGTCACTACTTTCTATTGTTACCAGCAACAATGTTAAGCCTTAACAGAAAGTCCACTGTTATCACATTCCCTATGCAGCACAATGCCATTTATGTTTATTAAAATTAATTACACATAGAAGACTTTATTTTTGCACTGCTGGGGATCAAGTCCATAGCTCTGTATATACAGGACAATGACACTACTCCCCAGCTTCACCTCAAGCTTTGTAACAATACACTTATTTCCACAGAAATCACCAAATACAAATACCTTAGAATGACTGTTGAGCGGGGGTAGGTGTGAAGATGGGGTGGTAGAAGAAACAAAGCAATAAAACTAGGGTGAAAAAGAAAATTTTATATCCTCAGGTATAACGACGCTAGCCTGAAGAGCACGGTGAACTCAAGTCTACATCAAGAAAAACGAGGTTAACTCTGCCTTTCTCCACTTAATTAAATATATGTACAATACATAAAAATATTTCATTCAAAAATGGACATCAATAAGCTTTCTTAATGTTAAAAGGGCAGGACACAAGGGACAGATCCCTGCCTTTTCCTTACCGTCTTTGACCTGGGAAATCTTCAGAATATTCCTAAGCATATGTAAGGCTGCGTGTGCATCTCCTTGTGAGTCAGAGAATCAGCCCAGCCTATGTATTGTCACCAGTGCCAGCCTCTATGTACAGACAACACCCAGAAATGGAATGAAGTTCAAGCCTTGGATCCAGTGTTCAACCCACATTTACTCGACTTTTAAGTGAGCAGAGTAGGCTCAGAGTAGTGGCTGGAACCCACACTGTAAGGGGGTGGAAGTGGACGGGAGATAGAGGGTAACTTCTAGCAACCCAAATCTAGAACACAGAAGTCTTCGTGAACAAGAAGAAACACCAATGCCTCTGCCCACCCTGAAGATCAATCACAGAAAGGAAACAGGCGGTGAATGGTTCTGAACCAGGCTCAGTGCAAAACTTACTGATATTTTTGGTTCTGGAGTTTCAGCTTCAGACTGTGGGAATGGTTAAACGTAGCAGGTGAACATCTATTTTGTCCAAGAGTAGTAGCCAACCTCTGGGGAATCGACTGCTGTGGATGCATGAATCCACAGATCATGAGTTTACCATCTTGCCTTCTCTTCCATTTACTCCACCACCTAGACCCAGATCAGAAATCGCCCCTCCTAAAATCCTCAGTCCAGGCAAAAGTACAATGACATTCTGGTGGCATTTGATTTGGGATGGGTAATTGCCGGCAACACAATATTCACTATTTACAGAACCCTGAAATACTTCGCTTCTATATCCTCAGGATCCTCCGGGCCAGCAGTTAGCATAGCCTGCAGCCATGTGTCACTCTTAGGAGTGCATTTGCTTGTCTGAACTCACAAGAATTCTAAGGGCCTTAACACAAAGGGCTGAGCCTTCAAGTCTCTACCATGGATCACAGGCCCTGGTACGTAAGGAAAACTAACTACGTAGTGGTACTAGTATAAAAGAATTAGCCAATCAGGATAGCTCAGTGAATAGAACACTCATGCAGTTGTAAAGAACTGAGTTAGGATCTCCCAGAACCTACACAAAAGCAGACACAGCCCATCTGTGTTCTCTGCGCTCTTATAACAAAGTGGAGGCAGGAAAATGCCTGGAATCTCACAGAAAGAGAGACTGTGAGTCAGGAAATAAATGCAAGAACCAATGCTGAGACTCCCGTGATCTTCATGCCTGTCATGACACGGTGTGCACAAAGGCTTCATGAAAGGAAAGAACTACCCAATCAATGAAAGCAAACCAACATAATCACATACAGATAAACCTTATGTGCCATTGGAAGCCAAATTATATCTCATTTATATGTTCACCCACAATTTAAAAAAAAATGTAGTTTTAAAATTGTAGGTATTTGATCTTCCACTTTCTTTCAAATAAATAATGGGATTTCACGTGACGACAGAGAAGTATGCCCAACGAGTTCGATGTCTAGAACTGAAGCCAGACAAAAGTCATCGTTTACCACCGCATAAATAATTCCACACTCCATCTGGGGACGCTTCGCTTCTCACTGTGGACTGATTCTCAAAAAGGCTTCTTCAGTCTTAAATTTTATCAACAAAGTTGTATTCCATAAAAAAATCTATAAATTAGTAATGATAAGTACAATAAAAGGAGCTGGTGTTTTCAAAGGGATAAGGCTTTTTCTAAAGTAAACATTCTTCTGTAATTCTTGCCGTTTATTATCTTATGTGCACTATATATTTAGATTTTTTAAAACCTTGTCACATCTATAACTTAATTAATAAGTATTTTAAGAGTTGTGAACAGTTTTGACGTGTTTATTAGATATTGCGGGGCCCTACGAGTTTTAGGCAATCTCTAGAGATGTTTAGTTAACAGCCACACAGTAAGCTGAACACTGAGAGAAGATGACCTACAAACATTACATTCTCTAAGGTTCCTTTTTAGTATAAAGGTAGAGTTCAAAGGTTCCAGGCTTCACAATTTAAGAACATTTACTCTTCGGTGAGAATGCTTGATTCAAGTATCAGTTGAATAATCATACTAAATACTCTTTTGAATAAATGTTCCTTAGCTAAACAAAGAGGCATCATTTATATAAAAGCCCACTGAACCTAACCTTTTCACAAGTAAATTGTAGCAAGGGTAAAAGACAGCATGATTAGGCAAATAAATAAATAAAAATAAAAACAAATACAATGGATTATACTTCAGTTCAGTTCTAAAAGATTAATCTGAAATCAAATGTATGCCCAGGCAGATTTCTGAGTTTGGATTAAAGAGGGATCCCAAGACAGTGGTGGGGAGGAGGAAACATGGAAGTTCATTTGCCAGGATAAAAACCTCTCCTCTGGATTGGGAAAAAGTAGTTTATTTGATAATTTTATCCTCTCTAGACCCACATATCTTGGCAGGACTATATTTGTGTGTGCAAGTGCACACAGGTATGGAGATGCACACGGGTGTGGAGGTGCACATAGGTGTGCAAGTGTGCACGGGCATGCAGGTGAACATGGGTATGGTGGCAGAGACAACCTAGGTGTTATTCCTCTGCTGCCATCCTTTTATTTTAAGACAAGGTCTCCTGCTGCCCTGGAGCTTGCCCAGAAGGCCAAGTCAGATGTCAAGTGAGTACCAAGAACCAGCCTGTGGCCACCTTCCCAGGACTGGGATCACAAGTGCATGCCACCATGCCTGACCTTTTTTTCATATGAGTTCCGGAGATTGAATTTCTGTCCCTCTGCTTGGGCAGCACTGAGCCACCAGAGCCCCAAGGATTGTGCATCAGAGAGACTATAACCTTTTTACCTAGCTCCTTTTGTATACCCCTGCAAAGGAAAATACTGACTTTTAGAGGATTCATGGAATCTCATCGAGATTTTAGTTGTAGACATAGTTTCTAATATGATCAGGACTCTGTTCCTTCAGTCTAGACCAAGAATTCCACCAATGGGCTCATAAACACAGGTCACAAGAACAATACATGTTAATTCCTATCATTTCAAGTGAAATAAATGTATATGTATATATATATATCATTTCAAGTGAAATAAATGAATATATATATATTCAATATGATTGTTCAATTTACCATTCGTCCATCATTCTGTGTGGTGTGATAAATTAAAAATCTTTCTCTGCCATCTCCTAAAATTAATACTTTCAATTATGACAGGAAGCGATGTTGCCTGAGACATGTACGAGCAAAGTTTCTAGTCAGTGCAGCTACAGATGAGTCGCCCTTTTGCATACAATAGTGAGTGGAGCTGCTCTTTAAAGATGTAAGCCACTACCCCACTTAAGCCTTTCTGCAGTGTATAGACATCAATCACAGGTCAATTTAAATTGCTATTTGCAAACCACAGATTTTTTTAATGATAAGTAAAAGCCCACATCAAAATTCGGTCACTGAGTTTATGAACACATAGAGCTGCCCTCAATTCATGATGTTTTTCAGGGGATTGTTTTCCTCAAATATTTTTGCAAGTTTTTTGTAAACTTTATACATATTCATTGAAATAAGTATAACTTATGGAGGCAGGTCAAAGTTACAACAGGAGGACTCTTAGAACATGTTAAAAATTATGTTAAAAGAATTGCTTTTGCTTCTGATCCCAATATGATGATTCCACATTTTCCACAGCATCTTTCTGAACTAATTTAAAGCTGTACACAAATGCCTAAATAAATCAACTTAAAGAGGCATGCTAAAGTTTGGCAAGATCTGTGAAACACTCAAAAGACATAAACCCTTATTTATTCATTTAAAAAGTTAATTAGTAAGAAAAAGCAAAATCATCTCAAATAAACAAGTTATTGCTGCACAAAACGTAGAAAGATTCAAAATAAATGTCATGTTGATGCCTCTCAAACAACTATAAAAAGAAAACAAATTTAAATTTGCTAGAAATTATTCATGTCAAAAATAAAACATGAAATAAAGTCTACAAAAATGCAAATGATCAAGGAAATGACTGTTCCCCAGGGATGAGCTTCTTAACAGGTGACCTAACACCAAGTAGTCAGCCATGCAAACATACACATACAATCAACTAAATGGACTCAGCAGGTAGTATTTATATACTTATGTTTGTGTGTGTGTGCGTGTAATAATACTAACCAAAGATAAAAGGCCATGACCTTCAGAGGGAGTAAGGGGGGCCTGGAGTAGGAAAGAAATCAGAAATGATACAATAAAATTCTACTGAAAAAGATGTGTCTGAGGTTTTTTAAAGAATAAAAATTTGAGAATTCTTTATTTACATCAAATGATAGAGAAACAGAGAAGAGAAAGATAGAGAGATAAAGAGAGAAAAGCGAGAGAGAGCATAAATAAAATCTGAGGCAAAAATGGAGATGTTATACCCGATACCATAGATTTGTAATGGATCAAGAGAAATTATTCTAAACATATACACAAGGTCAAGTCTGACAAGCTAGAAGAAGTAAAAAAAAAAAATTCCTAAGCTAACTCACCTTACCAAAGCTAGCACACAGAAATAGTTAATCAGATCAATAACAAATACTAACTTGAAAAAAAAACTGCCAGGACCCATACTGCTTTGCTGCTAAAGTATACTGAACATCTAAAGAACTACAACCAATGCTCTTTATAGAATTCTAAACGCATAGTCTTTTAAAGACAGTGTATAAGGTCAGCACTATCCTGATATTAAAACTAGGCAAGGTAACAACAACCAAAAACTAGATTAACATTATTCATGAACAATGATGCAATCCTCTACAAAACTCTGAGAAATTGAAACTAATGGACATAACAAATATTCAACACGATTACATGGGAAACATTTCATGGATGCAGGGTTAGTTTAACATTTATGAATCAAAGAATGTGATGTGTCCCATCAACGGAAAGAAGAAAACCATATGGCCATTTCAACAGGAGGGAATTTAGCAAGATCCAGAATTCCCGAGCAAAACCACCACCAACAAAATAGTGAACAAAGTCAGGCACAGAAAGAATACACCTAAACACGGTAAAGTTCATTTAAAATGAGATGACAGCTAATCCACTGTGATGGAGTGTGGTCAACTTCGTAGCGGCTGGAATCAGGAGATGGGCCTTCAGGCACACCTGACACCTGTGATTATCTAGAGTCAAGCTAGCTTCTGAGAATGTGTGTGGCGGTATCCTGGTTAGGATAACTTATGTGAGAAGACTCACCAACTGCGGGTCGGACCATCTGAAAAGGAATTCTGGACTAGGTAAAATGGACAGAGTGAAGCGAGAACATGTGTGCACTGATCTCCCAATTCTTGATGGTAGATGGTGATTACATCAAGCTCCCACCACACTGATATCTCCACCATCATGGACCATTCTCTTGAATTGCCAGCCGAAACAAAGTCTTCTTGCTCAAGTTGCTTTTGTCCAGGCATTTTATCACAGGAACAGGGAAAGAAACTAAGACACATATTGAATGAGAAAAACCGAAAGCTTTCTAAGACCATTTTCAAAAGCAAAGACCATTTTCCCCACTTTTGTTATAGGCTGTATTTGAAGACCAAGTAAGAGCAATCGGCAAAGAGAAAGAGCCCACAGGTTAGGAAACGTGCAGTTGAACTGTCAGTGTTTGCAGACCGCATCTCACGTGTGGAAAAACCCTACAATTCCACCGAACAGCTATTAGACCTTAAAAGCAATGTCAGCCATGCTGCGAGATGCAATATCAACATACAAGACGTCAGTAGCTCTGCAATATGTCAATAGTGAATGGCATGAACTAGAAATCAAGAAGACAGCTCAATCATAACTAAAAGATGCGAAATACCGTGAACTTAACCAGAGGTAGATCTCTATAAGATTTCAACCATTGATGAAAGAGTTAAAGAGAATTTGTACAAGGAAGGGGAAATACATCCAGTGTTCGTGGACTGGAAGAATCAATATTCTTAAACTGCTCATACCACCTAGGGAGATTTGAAGACTCAATGTAATTCCTTTCAAAATGCCCATGGCATTTTGTAAAAACAGACATAAACAAAAAACTGTCAACAGAATAAAGAAAAACCTACAGAATGGGGGGATGGGAATTATACGCACAAACTACAAATCTAAGAAAGGATCTAACTCCAGAACATAAGAAACTCCAAAAGATGAGCATAAAAACCAAATAATCTAATTTAAAATATAAGCAATAAACCTAAATAGACAGGTCATTTAAAGAAATACTTACCAGCGACCAATAGGAGCATAAAAATTTCTCAGCATCACCAAGGATAAGAGAAATGCAAATCGAAACCAAAACAAGCTAACATCGTATTGCAATAACGATGTTATTATCAAAATGACTAACAATAGCAATTCTGGTAGGCTGTATGAAAAACAGAAAATTTGCATACTATTGGAGAAAATGTAAATTAGTATAGGCCATTATAAAAAATCAACATAGAGGTTTCTCAAAAAGAGAAAAAAAAACTTAGAATTATTCTATGGTTTTGCAGTCCAGCTACTGCATTTCAGAGGAAGAGAGACCATCATGATACATAAACTTCTCTCATGTAACTACTCCACCAGTATTCACAGTGGGCAGTAAACAGAACAACCTAAGTGTCTGTGAACTCATGCATAAATGAAATGTAGCTCATGCACACACACACACACACACACACACACACACACACACACACACACAAATACTGTTCAACCACAAAAATAAGTGAAATCCTGTCATTTGCAACACATGAAACAAGCCAATCAGTTTCTAATTCAGAACAGTCCCACTCATGTATCCTAAAAGAGTTGATATCATACAAGTTGAATGCAGAATGGGAAAGTGGGGTGGGATGGGGGGCAGCTGATTAACCGGTACAGTGTCACAGTTAGGTAGCAGCAGGAAGCTCTGGTGTGCCTCTATGACTTCAGATAGCAACAAAGAACTGAAGAATTTCAAAACTGGATAAAATGATTGTGAAAGATCTCATTATATATGAATTATCAATATTACAGTAGATATGTTTAACTTTATGTAAGAAACATGTGTGTTAAAAAAATTACATATTTGTCTTTTAATCTGTGTCTGAGTCGGGGCTTCTATTAAAAAGCAACTTGGGAGGAAAGGGTTTATTTGGTTTTCACTTCCATATCACTATTAATCATTGAAGGAACTCAAATAGGGCAGGGAACTGGAGGCAAGATCTAATGCAGAAGCCATGGAGGGGTGCTGCTTCTAGACTTGTTCCATCTGTCTTTCTACAGAGCCCAGTACCATCAGACCAGTGGTGGCCCCACCCACACTGGCTTGGTCTCTCCCCAACCATTCACTAATTAAGAAATGCCTTACAGGCCTGTCTACAACCCGATCTTATGGGGGCATTTTCTAACTGAGATCCCCTTCTCCCAGATGACTTAGCTTGTGTAGGCATAAAACTATGAAGCTCAATGTGTGCAATTTTTGGTCTTGTATATCAGTCAAAAATAAATGGAGGAGTCACTTACACTATTTTCTTCAGCTATTTATTTACTACATCTATCTCCCTATAGTATCAATAGTCAAGAGAGAGACTCTAAGAATTTTTAAGCAGAAACAAGGGGATGGAGGCATAGCTCAGTGGCCAAGCGCACGGGTGGCAGGCAGGAATCCTGGGTTTAATCCTTAGCCCCACAAGACACAACAGGAAACATAAGGCATATTTTTCTTTCAGAAGAGAATCTGGTCCAAAAGACTATCAATGCAAAAACTATCTATACTTCTCACCAACAACTTTGTTATACTAAGCAGTGTATGTACCACTGGGTGTTGTTCCAAATTCTAGCTCTAGAATTTCCAAAATAATATGAATTAGCAGAGGTAAGGCCTGCACCAAGACAAAAAGGCAGAGCAGCAAGGAGACAGTAAGCATCCTTTCCTGCAAACACCGTGGATGTGCTTTCCCTTGCTCAGGTTTCCATTTATTAGTGGTTGCAATTCTATTGTATGATCAAAGCAGTCTGATGACTCAGACGTTGGCATACAACTGGTCTATGGTTTCTAGTTAACCTCACTGCCTCATGCTTTGTCTCATTTCATACTCTTCCTTCTCACCTTCTCTGCTTGCTAGTTGACATAGCATATGAAAGTGACCGGAAAGCAGGGAGGACACACATAAGAAGACCCGTCTTAACTGTGGGCAGAACCATTCCCTTGGCAAGGGACCCTGAAGTGCTCAGAACAGAAGAAACGGTGAGCGTGTGTTCTTCCTTTGCACTTTGGTTCTGATTGTGGATGCAATGCGACCAGCTCACTCAAGCTTCTGCCGTGTCGTGACAGACAGTAACCTGGAACTGGAGTGGATAAACCTTTGCTCCTGGGAATGGAGAGATGGTTCAGAGGGTAGCACTGGCTGCTCTTCCAGAGGTCCTGAGTTTAATTCCCAGCAACCACATTATGGTTCACAACCATCTATAATGAGATCTGGTGCCCTCTTCTTCAGAACACTGTATAATTGATAGATAGATAGATAGATAGATAGATAGATAGATAGATAGATAGATAGATAGATAGATAGATAGATAGATAGATAGATAGATGAATGAATAAATAAATCTTTAGAAACAACAACAACAACAAAACCCTTCTCTCCCTTCTGCACCTCTGTCAGAGTATTTTAAGACAGCAACCAGTAGGACAACCAAGGTCCCCTTTAACATCCCAGCTCTTGATCGTTTCCAACAGGCACTCCAGCCCAGCATTACCCTTCCCCAGCGGCTTTCTTCCTCTGCCCTCACAGCCTCAGCACGAGACTTTCCCTAACAGTTACACTCGTTGGCCCTCAAGAAGTGCATATCCAGTCAATAGACAGTTGTTCCCGAAGCACAATTTTGCAAAATACTCAATTTTCCATACTTCCAGAAAAGGCTATTTTAGCTGGGTGTGGTGGTGCCTGACTTCAAACCGCTCAAAGGGCAGCAGCAGGAAGATTTCTGGGAATCTAGGCTAATCTGGTCTCCATAGTGAATTGTAGGTCAACCAGGGTGAGACACACAGTAAGACTCTGCCTTTTAAAAAATTATCTTGAAGTCTGCACTCCAGGCCTTTTAACTTCTGCGATTTGTCTTCTTCCACGGGATGTATGGAGCATAGCATACCTGAGAGTCAGCTCCCTCTTGACTTCTGATGGTGTTACATTCCAATAAAGCAGTGGTTCTCGGCCTTCCTAACGCTGCTGATCCTTCAATACACTTCCTCATGTTGTGGTGATGCCCAACCGTAAAACTATTTTCATTGCTACTTCTAAGCTGTAATTTTGATACTGTTATGAAACATAATGAATGTAAACATCTGTGCTTTCTGATAGGCTTAGATGGCC
Source organism: Myodes glareolus (assembly GCF_982192425.1). Classification (NCBI taxonomy): domain Eukaryota; kingdom Metazoa; phylum Chordata; class Mammalia; order Rodentia; family Cricetidae; genus Myodes; species Myodes glareolus. The sequence continues at coordinate 54,302,613 of NC_142038.1, forward strand.
CCTGTGAAAGGGTCATTCAGACCCCCAAAGGGGTTGCAACCCACAGGTTGAGAACTGCGACAATAAAGCCATCATACGCTGAAATTTTTGTGAGTCAAACCCGCATTTGCTCCATCTAATCTGAGGAACACTAGAGTCCTGTAACTCACCATGCGGTGGAGAAATCAGCTTCCCCTTGGGATGATGTGGCTGTCTGGGAGCCATGTCTGGCTGGAGCTGTATTGGACATCATTTAACTGACCCACAGACAGGTCAAAGTTCAAAGTAGGACTTTCACGGAATGCCTCTCTCTTTGCATTATCATAAATTTGAAGGTAAGTCACACCCTGGTAAATTGAACCCTGGTAAGCTGGGGACTATTTCTGAAGTATTCTCTAAGCAGGACTAGCAGCAGGGTGTTTTCTCAAAGGACCTCCACATCCATCTTTTGTGTGAGTCAGGCCATGTGTTCTGTCCGAGCATCATATTACTTTCTGCCCTAGTTTCTGTCTCCCTGTAACTGCTATTCAGACCTGTGGCATCCTTTGTCCTATGTCAATAACACAGATAGACAGATGCACAGGGGCCGCACAAACTGAATCAGCCCCAAATCACAGGGCTACATCGTCTATGAACTATTGTGGAGGTGATGAAATCTGGCTCGTCTCCTGCTTATACAATCAGCCCCACTACTGTTCTCTCTTGAAACAGCCTATAACCACTTCCACCACCTGCCCCCAGCCCAGACATACATACACATAGCCAATTTGTGTAGTACACTTTTATAGAGTTGGTTTGCACAGCTCCTTTCTGTAATACCCTCCCAAGCTTACAAGATGGGCGCTGTGTCAATCAGGGCCGGTCTGGATCTGTTCCCTACATTCTGCCGCCTGGTTCTCCCTTGATCTCTACTTACCAGCAGACACTTTTTCTACTCACTGTGGGATTCATCCTCCCATTTTCACTCCTGCCTCACCCTTTGGATTTCTCTTTGGTCGCATTTTCCCATTTATAGCCATAGGTTTATCTTCATAATCATTTGGATGATTTATAAGCTGCTGAGCAAAACTCGGGTGAAGCCTACTTCCGTGTAGTGTGACCTCTAGACTCTACCTGTTCAATCAGAATCTGGGAGCGGGAAAAAGCATAAATCCAGAAAGTGGGGCAGTTCAGTTCTCATTCGGGATAAAGCGTGCTCAAAACTGAGTTGGCTGGCTATTTTACTCTGCAAAGGGGATCATTCAAAACAATCTAAATTAAATGCACAGTTTACTTCAACAAAACTGGTTTTATTTTAAATGCTTTCATTCATGATTTCACGGTGCTCAGATTTTATTATGCGTGCTTGTAATGCCTAATTATTTTAGAACAATATATTTTTAAATGAACAATAATGAAGTCAAAAAAAAAATAAACGCCCCCCCCCGAAATGTGCATCACTGCCAAATAATCGTGTGTTCTCGACGTAGAGGAACCCGAAACAATTAAACAACAAGGCAAGTGATGAGCTCCAGAAACTGCTGAACACAATTCTAAAACATACTAGAGACGTAAAACTTCTGATCACAATTAGAAGATGCCCAAGATTGCAAAGCATAACCTAAATACAGGGATGCTAAAATATCTAACACCCATGTGTCAGATTCAAATGAAAAGCACTACTTCTTAAAGGCACTAATAACAACAGGAGGATCCCCAGATTCGAGTCAATGGGCTCCTGACTCTGGAAGGGACTGCTCCAAATCCGTAAGAGTTCATTCCAACACGAGGCCGTGTGGTAAGCATGGCACCCGGATGTTTGTGCAGGCACCATGAAAAGTGTGCTACACCTCAAAGGTCTGTTTACCAAACTCCCTTGGCCAATCCCTGGATGGAGGATATAAGGACCTTGCCGAGGGTACAAAATTTAAAGGACAACAAATGCTTAGTGGGTCAGATTATTAATATTTAAACACATGGCATTCAATGACTATCATCCACATGAAACGAAATATAATTTTAAGTAAAAATGGAATCAATGTGGCGAATTGTCCTTTTCCTCAGGCTCCAAACAGGTTTAGGAAGACACAGGGAACCACAAGTGCACTTTCCAGTTCACATTTCATGTGGGCTTGATACATACATCGAGCTATTTCTTTGCATTTTAGTGTGTCCTGCTCCTGGGAAGGTAAGAAAGAAGAAATGAGTTGCCTACACAGTCAAGTACTGAAAATTAGTTGCATGATGTCCACACAGGCTTTTGACTATTTCTGGGAATGAGAACGGAAAACCTCTTACTATTTCCAGCTGGATTCTAAAGTTTCTAGATTGAATCTTTAGCACTGCAACAATTTTACAATGGCGTGTGACCTGAACAGATTTTTAAGAAATAGGTATCTGGTGAGTGTTTTAATGTATCTGAAGCTCCCGTGCTTTAAGAGTAAGCTGAATATGCTACCAACAGGAGCAGCCACATGCAGGGTTTTACGTGCAACCTGAAATAATGCTGAGAACTGGAATTCTCTCTTCCATACCCTCATACAGCTTTCACCAGTACCCGTTTCACTACTAAAACCCTTTCCTCAGCTCACGCCATACCTACATCTAAAGGGCAAAGATTCAAAACTGAAAAGCCCTGATCCGGTGGGCACTTTGCACAGACCTAGCATTGCTGCTGCTCAGCCGCAGCCCCTGGGCTCATCACCCAGCAGAACTCCCCAAGAGCTTATACGTATGTCCTCGCAGAGTCTGAGGGAGTGTTCCATTTTTTTTTAAACTTCCACTTATTAAAAACTGATAACTTTGTTCCCCAGCCCAACTTCTTTTCCAGCTAGGATTTATTTACTTAACTGTATTAAGAGTTATTTATTATATATTATGAGTTATTTAATTACTTATATTAATTTATATTTAATTAATTAATTTATATATACACATATATTTGACAAATTAGTTTTTATAAAATATACTCATTTGATAAGTCAATCACAGAAAGCAAATACAGACTTAAATAAAAGGAGATAAGAGCAACTGACCGCAAAGGTCAGAGTCAGTTAACTGTCCCTTTACAAAGATTTGAAAGAGGCCAGCAAAGGGGGCTTAGATGGTTAAGGCTCATGGCTCCAAGCCTGATGAGACCCACATGGTGATGGGAGATAACAAACTCCTGTATGTGATCCTCTGGTGAACATCATGACATGTGAGCATGCATAACACACACACACACACACACACACACACACACACACACACACACAAGAGAGAGAGAGGGAGAGGGAGAGAGAGAGGGAGAGAGAGAGAGAGAGAGAGAGAGACTAGTTTAGATGATTTTATGACCTACAAGTTAGGACACCCTGAGAAAATCCACCTACTATCAATGGGAACTTTCTTCCCAGTTCTTTCTGAGGAATGGGATGTCAACATCACAGTGATGGTGATGATGATGATGGACTTGTCTTCCCTTGGCTTCTGAATTTCCAAAGGCTTCCTGAAGGGAAGTCTGGCTTCTCTAAGAGGAAGCTTATGTCTAGCTGCCAGATGCCCCTCTCACCCACACTCCAATAAACACACTGGTATTTGCCAAAGCCCTGGGGTGGAGGTGGGATGCTGCACGCTGCCAGAGAGCTGTCAGTTTCTAGAGGGATGGCTGGTCTGTGAATTATGTATTTTTCTTTTTAGCAAGTGAATCTTCTAAAAGAATGCATCAATTACATCTGCCCAAATAAAAAACGCTATGCAGGCCAACTACCATCTACCACTGCAGTTAACAAAATAAAGCAAGCCTTCTTTTGAGAAAACTATAACCAACTACATATATAATCACAGATTTATGGCAGATTCAGAATTCAGAAGATAAATAAAACACTCTAATTCCATGTGCTTCACCTCTGTTTTCAAAAGTACTATTACAAAAAGGCTTCCGGGAAAACTGTTGGCTCGAAAGCCCATGCCCTTCTCTTGTGGTCCCCTAACAACCAGAATGAGGGTGGAAGAAGTAGGAGCCTGGGGTCTGCATGCTTCAGAATGCTGCAAGTGTCCTGCAGCAGGAAGCTCCCAAGCTATATTTCAGAGAAAAGAGAGACCGCATCCTTTCCGCGCATGCTCCATAAGCCACAATCCCATGAGCGCTCCACCTTAAGCCACATTTGCTTATTACAAAAACATTTATAGACATATCTGAGATAGTCTCAATCTGCGCACTCTCATTGATGATAATTCTCATCAACACCACCTTGAGATCTAAAAGACACGGTTCTTCAGAACCATTTTAGGTCTAGAATTCTTGTATTTAATTTGCAGCAAAATTCCCGTACACTACCTTTGGTTTGACAATAGCAGAACACTGATGTCATCATTTTTTGCTCAGGAGGTGAGATATTTTCACCTCCTGAAAATAAATGAGATATTTTCCAACATGGAAGGGCAGCACCAATGTAAATCATCCTCACGCTTTAAAAGACGTTGTGCTTCCTACACCACCTCACTGTCACAGCTCTGCTGCCTTCCACATACGCTGCCTTCCGTCTCCATTTTAAACTTGCATAGGAAAGTGAAACATAAAGTCAATTTTAGAGTATTATCATGAATAGTTAAGATGGAAAGCCAGAGCAACTGTGACCCCATTATAAGTAACAGTAACTTACAAAATGCTTTTAATTTGGAATTTAAGACATTTAAAGTCACATATTTCCAAAGATCTGCCTCAGCATTTTGTTTTAAAATTTACATTCTCGTCCAGATCCCAGAGCTTAGGCAATCAGATTTTAAACTTTTATATATAAAATATAAAATGTAGATTTCACACATTGTCCGTGGCTTGGCAGTGGCCTCAGCATCTTCATAATTATTTAAGGTAAAGACAACTGTGATTTTTACAATATTAAGATGATGTACCCCGGTGTTAGGAACATCACCTAGTTAGAGGACAACCCTGGACATCAGTGGGCTTCTGCATAGGGCTTTAATTTCACTTTAAAGGGAGGTGGCTTGCCACAGTCAAGCATTAAGTTCCATAAAAAAATATTTTTAAAGATATCTCAAAGTGATGGTTTTTGTTTTATTCTATAATTTATTTTGCTATGTTTTGTTGTCATCTTTTAGAGGACTGTTCTTTTCTAGTGAGAGACAGAAAGAGAGTAGATCCAGATGGTAGGGAAATGGGGAGGAACTGGGAGGATGGGGGGGTAACATAATCAGGAAAAGAATGAGAAAAGAGTCTATTTTCAATAAAATATGAGAAAGGAATCTATTTTCAATAAAAGGGAGAAAAAAATGGGAGGTAATGTATGCCTTGACAGAAGTTTGTTTTTATTTCAAACATATTTTAAGAATTAAATTTACAATTCTCTCAGGCTAAACATGAACTTAACATTTCCCTACTATACTATTAAGACAAAGAATGGGTGTGTGGAAAGATGGGGACCAGTGTGGTGCTAGGAATGGAACCCAGGAACTTGCTGGTAAATGCTTTATTACTAAGCTAAATCTTCAGTCCAAGGAGGAAGGGTTTTTAGAGTTAAGTTTGTTTTTTCCTCCACAGTGCTGAGGACTGAACCTACAGCTTCACATATGCCAGACAAGTGTCCTACCACGGCGCTGAGTCCTCCACTGAACCAGGTCCTCAGGTCCACACATGTAAAGTAATGCTCTTATCTGTAACACTAAAACAAGGCATGCTTTTACTACACTTTCTAATACAAACACACACACACACACACACACACACACACATCACACCCTTATGTTACAGTATTTTTGATAATAATCTGTTCACTTTGAAAACATAAACTTTAATGGAAATTAGGAATTCAGTCTTGACAGTGATCTAGTTAGTTGAAGGCCTGTGTGCTTCAGGTACACTATAACATCTGAGGGTGACATCATGGACATAATTGTGAGGAAACAGTGTCCTTGGTACCATTGTCACACTGACTTGGTGTCCTGACCCAGTGACAGCATGACCGAGGCTCTGCAATTACAAATGACAGAAACAAAATCCACTGCAAACACACGTCTCTGAGTTTCCCTGCATGGCAAACACACACGTGTCTGAAATCTCATGCACTGCAAACACACACATCTGTCTCTGAATTCCCCTGCACTGCAAACACACACGTCTCTGAATTCCCGTGCACTGCGACAAAAACACATGTCTCTGAATTCCCATGCACTGTAAACACACATGTCTCTGAATTCCTGTGCAGACTACAGATTTCAGTGGAGTGTGTTCAAAATAAAGCACACACACACACGCACACACACACACACACACACACATATGCTCATGTAGTTTTTACATTTTCTGCCTTCAGCACAAAACACTAACATAGAAACTAGTATTTACACACTATCCTTATAAAATATCATGGTTTCAAGAGAGACAAATAAAATACAATTCAATAACAGATAAGGGAAAGATATATTCTAAGAAAGCATACACATAGCTTAAAACTACTGGCTAATTATTGTCTTAAGAGAACCTTTAGAAAAGACAAAGTACTTAGGAGTGTTATAAAGACAGTAGGATGAAGAAAAACTGCCCCTCCTTTGGTTAACATTAAATAAAAGTCAATGTAATATGTCTATGAATACCAAGAAAGAACCAAGATTATAAGGGGGTGAATCAGTGGCTGTTTCTCTTCCTATTGCTAGTCTCACACTTTAATATAGTATTTATCATATTTCTTCCCACCACAAATGTGATGAGTGAGTGTCTATTAAATACTTGAGAATTCGTCGAAACATAGAGTGGCAAGTCAAACTGGAGGCCACACCCGTTCAGTGAGAGTTTGCAAACTGTCATTGATTTTTGCACAAATAATGAACATACCTTCCACTCAGTAATGAAATCCAAGGCCGCTCTCTCTCGCTCTCTCTCTCTCTCTCTGACATGAAGATGAGTGATTGACTCTTTAGAGGTCTCTGTCTTATTTCACATGTAATCTTTAATCTGATTTGTACATAAATCACAGGAACATGATTTTTGAGATTCTTTCCTTAGAATTTACTGGGGTAGCATAAGGAGCCAAGTGACATTTTCTCAATTTAAATGACATTTGGACTTTATACATGGAAATTTCATGATAGAACTCAAATCTGCATGTGCACTCCTCGTGTTTTCGTGTGTTTGCTTTTACATAAGACTCAGAGAAACATGATTTTAGCTTCCAGGGGTTCCAGAAGGAGACCTTTGTGCAGGGTAGGGGCACCATTCCAAGGAACTCATTTCTGATATGTAGAGAAGATGGGAGGAGCAAGAACGTGGGGGACCCTTGGTGTCTTCTTCCTGACCAAAAGCTATGGTCTCTGTTGCTTCAGACCACAAGGTCCCACCCAGCACTCGCATGTACACAGCCTGGGAGTGTGGTTAGTTCACAGCTTATGGGCAGACCAGCAGCGGACAGTCGGCAGCAGGTATTTCCCTGTTCCGCTTCGATGAGGTCTTGAGAGGCGGGTCATTGTTCCTGTAGAAGGACTCTCTGAGTCCGAGCAATCTGTTAAACCTAGTGGCCACCTGCCCAGTGCTGCATTGTCTGACTAGGGTCTCTCCAGCTCTGCTTTCTGTTTGCAGGGACTTTAACAACTAATAAAGCAATGGCAAGTGAGTACTCTTGCTCGGGTTCTGCTCTAAGGGGAAAGAAGGCAAAGAAAAGGTTGTTACTATAATAATATAGACTACTTTCACAAACCAACACAAAAACACAAATTACAATTAAAAAAATCGGCAAAAGTCCTGCGAAGACATCATAAGAAGAAGAATCTAAATGGGTAAACACACACGGCATGGTATTCAACGGTTGGTAACCCGAAACTTTAATATTTAAGTTAAATATGTCAGGGAAAACTTCAAAATACTGTGATTTGGGGCTGTGGAATAGAACTCAGCAGTGAAGCACTTGCCTTGCTGCACAAAGTTCTAGGTTCAGACTCCCGTACCACAAAAACAAATAAAAATATCCCTTAATGTGGGCTGTTGGAGACAGCACAGTGGGCAAAGTCCTCAATGCAAAAATTCAGGTCCCATAGAAGCCTATTTTTAATTTTTCTCCTGAAAAATGCTGTTCAAATTGTTAACTACTCTAAAGATGCTTATCTTTGGGGAAGGAGAGCTGAGGATGAAGGTATGCTTAACTATTTCAATGTAATCTTTTATATCACAGTAATTACTCTGGAACTAAAGCAGAAATTGTTAATAATATTTAATATCTCATGATACTAGAGACAAAATCATTCTGAAGAAGTCTAGTCACAAAAACTGTACAGATTTTTAGAAATAAAAGTTGTCATAAAATGGTTTTAAAAAAAATTCAGATCCCGAGCACCTGCATAAAGAGCTGGTTTCTGCAACCCCAGAACTGGGGGTTAGAGAAGATGGATTCAGGAGACACTGACCAAACAGTATAGCCGAAACATCAAGGCTTGGGTGGGGTGAGAAACCCTGTCTCAAAGGGTGTCACGAAGCAAGGAATAAGGAGGGCATCCCAGTATAAACCAGCTTCCACACCACACCCTCCCGCCAACACAAAAGCAAAGCAGTTCATGGAACAATGAAGACTTCCATACCCTATTGGTGGGGACCATAAATAGAAAAGAAAAACTACATTATCTAATAAAGTTAAAATGTGCATCCCTTTTGAAGATCAACCTTACTTTCATGAGAAACATTTGCAAGTATAGTCCTACTTACAAAACCAGATGCATCTATATAATCCCAAACCTGGCAACAAGTTAGGGGTGGTGGTACACACATATAATCCCAGCACGCAGGAGGTTTAGGCAAAAGAACCTCGGGTTTGAGGTCATCCTGAGGTACACAGTGAGACCCTGGAAAACACCAAAATCTAAAACCTAACAACAACCAAGGATTTATAAACAAAACAAAATCTGGAAACAGCTCAAATGGTCATCAGCATAGTGGAAGATAAATCAAGGTATACTTTTATAAAATAATACGACATGGTAATAAAAACAAACAGCTACTAAAGAGCCTCCAAAAACCAATAAATCTCAGAAACTTAATTTGAGTGAAAGAAACAGACCAAAGTATTATACACTGTATAATTTAATTTATATGAAATTCAAAACAGGCAGAACTAAACTACGTTATTTAAGATGGTAGACTCAGCAAAAACATGAAGCAAAGAGCATGGAGGAAGTTGATTACCAGAAAAGCAAAGCATTTGATTAGAACAGGGCCTGACAGAGCCTCTGGGAGCTCGTTTCCCATTTCCCTCTTGGGTGGTAGTTTGACATACAAAATTTTACTGGAGAGTCAGACTATATTTATACAATTTTCTACATCTATAAGCCTTTCGCAGTAAAAGGGTCAGTGGAATTTTTTATTTTCACTTTTCATAAGTATGTTTGACATGTGAATTTTTCCTTGTATTTAACAATTCTTTCTGTTACCAATGACACATTAACAGTCAAAACCCAGTCAGTACAATCTAAGGATTCATACAAAGCACAGCACGGGAGTTACTTTCTACTGAAACATTAACCGAAGCTCCGCTGGTGTTCTTGTTGACGTCTCATGGACTATCCACTGTTACAGCCGCCCAGTTCAGGAGAACTCATTTCTATCCTAACTCGTCTGGCTGGTCCATCTCTTTCCATGGCCCACTCAAAGAAGTCTTCAAACTTTTTCCTACTGGAGGGAAGTGAAGTGCAGAAGTTTTCAGGCTCTACAGAATCTAGGTTCCTGACATCAAGACAAATCTAGAAGGATAAAGGTTCTGTGAGTTCACTCTTAGGGAAAAATTCATGCAGCCCCATCAATTAGCCATCTTTTAGACAAGGAAATCATGGGACTGAACTGAATTACCTGTGATTCCCCAGATATCTCTGGATAAATGGTTTTACACAGTGTGTGATGGGTAAAGGAAAAGAAAAGGAAGAGGAGAGCGCTAGAGGGAAGAAAGCTGCAGGAAGGCAGAGGGGGAAGGGAAGAGAAGAGAAGAATTACACACACACACACACACACACACACACACACACACACACACACTGAATCCAGCTAGGCTCACAGCACAGTGGGTGGTGTCCATATTCACAGAAAACTCATCTTTGGCAGTGCTTTTTAAGTGTTTATAGAAAAAAAATTCAGAAAAGCTAATAGGTACCATCCTGCTAATAGCACATGATACATATGTTGTCAAGTAATTAAGTTGCTAAAATGGCACAGCATCCTGATTTCCATTAAATAATAGTGGCAACTTCTGAATCACATCAGCATATCAGAGACTGGAAAGTATAAATAGAAGAACATGCTTAATGCACACAGAGACCTGGATATCCTGTGGGTGTGTATATTGGGGGGGGGGGGTTATTACATCTCCCAAATCAAGTATAAACTATCCAGTGGCATATATCTTCTTCAATAGTGTTTTTTTTCCCCTTTTGCTCTACTATGATCAGGTTAAAAAGAATTTTGGCCTGGAGGTAGTAATGTGCTCCTTTAATTCCAGCACTCAGGAGGCAGAGACAGGCAGATCTCTAAATTTGAGGACAGCCTGGTCTGAAAAGTAAGTTGTATGATAGTCGGGACTACACAGAAAACCATGTTTTGGAAGAGAGAGAGAGAGAGAGAGAGAGAGAGAGAGAGAGAGAGAGAGAGAGCGCAAACACACAAACACAAGATGTGGGGTTTTTGCTGCTGTTGTTTCAATTCCATGGAGTAGGCTTCATTGCTGTTTCAGCCAAAAAAATTTTTTTGATACCATTTATATTTCAGTGGCCAACATTCCATTTGTATCATTGGGGAATGTTTAAAAAAATCAGAAATCATCAATATCTGCAGGCTGTGTAGTACAACATAATACTATAGTATAATATAATGCTACAGTATAATATAATGCTACAGTATAATATAATGCTACAGTATAATATAATGCTACAGTATAATATAATACTACAGTATAATATAATACTACAGTATAATATAATACTATATTATAATATAATACTACAGTATAACATAATGCTACAGCACAATGTGATACTACAGTATAATATGATACTATAGTATAATATAATACGACAATATAATACTACAGTATAATATAATACTACAGTATAATACTGGCTTTTATTGATAAATAATCACGTTCTAGGTATAATTTTGTGAGAAGGTGGGAGATGATCTCTTTCTCACAGTTTAAAAAAAACAGAAATAAAAGAAAAAAGTAAGCTGGAAAGAAAACACAACTATATAATCATTCACTATCAAAAATCCTACGAAAACAGAAATAGCTGTAACTTGCAAATGAAGAACAACAGTATCAGGGAAAAGGTGACAACGGCCCCTTCCTCGGGATGTTTTTCGGCCCATTGCTAGCCTGTAAACCTCCACAGCTCTCCTCACGGGGCCGGGGTAGGGAGTGTGGCCAGGAAGGGTGTGTGAGGGGCATTTAGCTCACACATAGACAAGGCTGTGGCTGTGCCTTGTTCAAAATACACACTTGGCCCTCAGGTTAAGAAGCCAAAGCTGAAATGACAAGTTTGGCACCAGGAAAGAGGACGAGCCAGAGTGATGATGGAGGAACTGCCTCTCCCTTGCTTCTTACGGTTCATCCTTATCATTCTCGTATCGCTGGACAGAGTGTCTTCCAATATCAGAATATCCATAAAATGTATTTTATTTAGCATATGGGCTGATGTATATTTGATTAAATTCACTTTATATATGTGAAAAATGTGACAAAGGCAAATACAAAAATATTTGTTGCTACTGGTCAATAATGTAGCTCTTAAAACTCCAGTGTAATGGGGTTATAGATGAGATACAAAGCATGCCTTTTAAATAGTTTACTATGAAAATAACATGTTTAAAGCAGGAGAGACTGTAATTTTCAGTTGATAGCTGCCTAGTTATTAGTTTATTGATTTGATTCAATTACACATTAAAATTTGTCCATGTATAAGATAGTATACCTAGTTACAAATACTTATAGCAAAATCATGGAATAAAAAAATTACAGTGATGTAAGATGCCAAAAAATGAAACAATTTAAATACTCACACTGATAGAACTTGATTACTGCAATGTTATTTTGTAAGTAGAGAACGATTTATCAATTAAAATAAATTAACAAACTGTACTTCACCAATTCCAAGATTTTTTTTCTGGTTTGACCTATATGAACTACCTAAGGATTTTTCATAATGAATACTGTCATACAGTTCCAGTTGCCTAGACAACAGACATGGTCTTGTCACCGTTAAGAAGGCCACAGACGTACTTGCTTCTGCAGCACATACAAGGAAACGGGAACAATGCAGATTGCCACAGCCCCTGAGCAAAGACGACACACAAATTCACGAAGCATTCCATCATGTAAAATGACACATACTTGTCAGATATTATAGTTCACATAAGAAATCCTAGTGCTCAAGATGCTGAGGCAGGAGTGTTGTCATGAGCTTGGTGGCAGCCTTTGCTAGACAGGGCACTCTAGGCCAGAGCAATTTCCTGCCTCCACAGAGACAGCTACACCAAAGGGGTTGTTGCTTCTGAAGCACCCTCAGACAACTCCAGCCCCTTAAAGCTGCATTCAGCACATCACAGGAGGACAACTGGGAGGGCAGGTACAAACCAGAAAGCCGGGAAACTTCTCCACACCTCGGGAGTCCATCAGGCAGGCGAGAGACAGAGCGTGCATACAACACCTATCAGAAGAACTCACGGCTGGGACATTCTTTGAAGAGTGCTCATTCATCAACGCTCTTGACAGCTCCCAGAATGACACCCAAGACAAGAAGTAAGCATTAGCAATTCAATCAAGCAGTGATTCAAGCATAATTTAACCAAAAATGTGAAGAGGTTTTTAGACATATCTTCCTAACAGTTCTTAGACTTCCTATCCCCTATACACAGAGCAAAGTGATAAAAAGAAAATCTGCATCTAAAACAAGTTAGAAAGATCTCTTTTAACAAAATTGTCAATTAAATTAGCAACAGTTCTTTCTAAGTGAATATAATAATACTCATGAATTAAATATGTTTGAAACCCAGGAAAACACAGGATAGAATTCAGAAAGCACATTGTTGAAGGAAAAAGAAATTACTTTGAAATGTACATACAATAGGGTCTTATTCATACAAGAAAAACGCAAATTTTTGGCATACGGTTTTGTAGCCATGCATGCAAGAACACCTAGATATTAAAAATGAACTGGATGACTTGACGTGATTGCAGCCGTGAACGGAGCCAGGAGAGCAGGACGGTCAGCATCTGGAATCCCAGGTTACTCTGTCCTAACTAAACCACTTGTATTTATAAATATTTTAGGCTGTTAGGTAAGATTATTTTATATTTTCTTATTTTCCATAATTTGTGGATATATTTTTATAATTATCAAGGTAGTAATCAAATAAATATGTCAGGCCAGCTTCTTCTGCACAAGATGCGTGCTGACAGCAAGCATTTTAACTCCTTCTCCATGCTTATGATTTTTTAGCAACAATATATTTTTCCAGTCAAACACTTTGTCTTAAGAAGAAAATAAAAAACAAAAAACATTGTATGTTCACTTTGGGCAACCATTAGTTAAAGCATACATGCAGGAAAAAGAAAAAGCTATCAAATATGAAGGGTGTTTAATTTTAATGGTTCCATTTGATTGATTGAGAATTTTGTACATGCATACAAGGTACACTGATCGCGTCCACTCCCCACCCTCTCTACTCTAATTCCCTTCCTGTCCCCACCGCCACTATTCTCTCCCAAAATCATGGCGCTTTGTTTGTTTCTCCACGCAACACTGCCGGCATATGTATGGATACATACCAGCACATGTATGGATATGTACCGGCACATGTATGGATACGTACCGGCATCTGTATGGATATGTGCCGGCATATGTATGGAGATGTACCAGCATCTGTTTGGATATGTATTGGCATCTGTTTGCATATGTGCTGGCATCTATATGGATATGTGCCAGCATGTGTATGGGGATGTACCGGTATATGTAGGGAGATGTACCGGCATATGTATGGAGATGTACCGGAATATCCATGGGTGTCGGGCCATATGATAGATCATGAGAAGCTAGTTAAGCAGATTCCTGAAGAAAATGACTCTCCTGCTGCCATAGCTCCTCCGTGAGACTTTGTGACCAGCTCCTCCTTCCACCTGTCCTGACTTGAGCTTGTGCGAGTCTCTGGCACGTTGTCACAGATGATGTGAATTCAAACCAGCAACTGTCGTGCTTGTGTTCTGAACACAGATTCGCTGTTCTCATCCATCCTTTGGCTCTTAAAACCTTGTGGCCCCTCTTCTCTGAAGAGTTCTAATTTGGGGAGGAAGCTGTCTGATGTTTGTATGGGCAATATTTACTATGATAAATGAACCAAAAGTAAACCATACACATACACAAATCTCACTAAATGAATAATGAAACTATTTTTTTTCTTAGAATTATAGTTAAAATGCTTTTGTTTTCCACACTAGCCTTCAAGCTTTAAAGTAAAGCAACTAGGGAATTATACACAATTATACTTATCTGCTGTGTCAATTTAATTGTCCCTCTTCCTGTCCCTGACCCAGTGGTATTAGCCACATAGCCATGTTTGTTTGTCCTTTAAGTCTCTCTTTGATGGAAAAAAATGAAAGGAAAAAGATAATGTAATAAATTTGTTGCCATGATAACAGAAAATTTCTTGTCAATAGCATTTTATGAGAAATGTCCACTTCCACCTAATCTTTTTCTGATAACAGTTCTTATTTAGTCTTTAAAATTTTATATATGTATACAAAGTATCTTGATCATATCAAAAAGTTTCATTTATTTACTTTTATGTCTGTATGTGCATATGCCTGCACGAGTTTATGTCCACTGTGTGTGGTAAAGGCTAGAAGATGCTGGAGTCCCTAGAACCTGAGTTAGCAGGTGGGCACGAGTCACCGAATGTCAGTGCTAGGAATAAATACCAGCATCTCTAGAGAAGAAAGAATGTTCTTAACTACTGAGCCATCTTTCTAGCCCATCATGTGCTCCTTTTTAAATTATTTATTTGTCTGTTCTTTATTTATTGATAACCCAAAGTCCAATTAGTGCTGATCATATGCACATGGGTATGGGCACCCACTGGGACATGGGCACTAGCTAGTGGCCATGACTCCAAAGAAATGTGATTTTGCTTCCTGCAACAACCATTACCTGCCACTAACTCCTCTGTTCGGGGTGGGGTGTTGAATTTGTTTTTAACAATTTCTTTTTTTTTTTTTTAATGCTAAAATTTTTAACTGCCTTGACCTGCTGTGAGTCTTGAGCAGGTAAACACAGCCGCCGTGAGTTCCTACACAATTTATAAACATACTTTGAACCCTTATCCTTTGCTTTCCCAAAGGAAATCCTTAGTTCATACATCTCGATCTTCCCATTTTCCAGCAGAGTTCTCTTGGCTAGGCAAGGGTGGGCGGGGCTCAACGCCTTCCATCTGAAACACTACTTTCCTCTTCCTTCCATGGAAGGATAAATGAGGTGTGCGTTTGACAGTTCAGAAGGAAGAATTATGTAAGACTGAACACAGGTTGGGGTAGAGGTAGGAAGTTCCTCTACTTTATTCTGTGTGCGCTCAGTTCAGGTTGGGTTATAGGGGCTGGCAAGAAGGCTCAATGAATCAAGAAGTTTGCGGCTAAGCCTGACCACTGTGTTCAGTCCCTAGAGCCCACAGCAGGAAGAGAGACCGGACTCCTGCAAGTCATCGTTTGACCTCTATCTGCAATGACACGTGAACGCTCACGCCCTTCCCTGCACGCTCAGAAAATTAAGGAATGTAATTGAAAACAATTGGAATACAGTAATGGAACTTTATTGCCTTCTAAGTTACAAAGACAGGATGAAAGCTTTCATGGAATCACTGGTGGAGGCAGAGTAACAGCTCATCTCTGGGAACAGATCCTAGCACAAGACCACAGGACTGTTCAACATGCCACTCTTAGCAATGACTGGACTTCCGGGCACAAGGATCATGAAGCCTCCATTTTGTGTCTTGACACCTGCCAAATAGTATCTCAGCTACAGAACAGTGGCAAAGAAAACAAAGAAAGAAAACTCCCCAACCTCCTTTGCCAGCATCTGGAACACAGCAAAGCATTACCTCAGTCTTACTTGTTCCCACCAGATCACATAGAAGAGTACAGAAATAGCATGGCCAAGACACAACCAAAACTTAGCAAAAGCAGCCTCCACAAACTCCCTCACCCTCCCCAGGGCTGGTATCTTAACAACAATCCAACCAATACCAATATTCAATTAATATTCTGAAGAAGTATATCCAAGCACTCTAAGTTTCCACTCTATGTTTTAATTAAAATTCTCAGAGGTTCACAGTGAGATTGTGCTTCCTCTCTAGCCTGCTTCCCCTAGAGTTCGACTGGCTGTCAATTTGCATATAGTGCTCACTGAGACAGAGTTACCATCTGTTTAAATAACCCACATCTCGGAGATTTACACGGCTGCACGTGTCTTGGCAAACCTTTCAGTTTATAGATCTAGGTCAGTCCGCCTCGAATTTTAACAGAACAGTTGGTTTTCCTGTAGAAACAACTGTATTTAGACTTTGGGAGTGTTTGCTCTTCTTTAGCAAGTGTTTGATCATCTGCAAGTCCTTCAATTATAAGAAGGCAACACTAGAGAAGGAAAGAAGTATTAAAGAGGTATTAAAGAGAAGCGCTTTGGAGGTTGCTTCTAACCTGATGCGTAAGCAGGTCATATAACTGGGAGGCTTGAGTCTCAAACAAAAAGGAATTTCAATGATTGCATTTGTTTTCTTCCTTGGAAGGCATGCTCGTGTTTGTTCGTTGCTTTTGGAAGGCTCTGCATCAGTATAAAGATGTGCTAAACATGACTTCTAAGACAGATGCTAACCCCATCATCTCATAAATAACCACCTGCTGCTCTCCTATCAGAAAAATCACTTCAAAGCTTGATCTGCTTCAGTGCCTACCTTCCGACCCCAACAGTGACATCAGGGAGTGTCCCATTTCACTAGTAAACCACTGCCACATACACAAAACCACACATTTTGGAGGCACATTCTGGTGCTTTTGATGAAATCCACTGATGTTTATAAACTACACAGATAAAGTTGGTAGCTCAGTCTCAAGACTTCCTAAGCTCAGTTCTGCTCTGAGTTCTTACTCTACAGCTCCCCGTTTTCCGATGACCACCGACCTCATCTGCCTCGGGAAAGTCTGGAGTAGTGCTATTTAATTCATTCAACTTAGCCATTCCAAATTGCATTGACAAACACAGACTGACTGTCTAACTGAACTCTGGGTCTCTAATACAGCAGCCATAAAGGATAACGGTTAAAGAGCATACAAATCTAGCTAATAAGGTACTAAAAATATATTAGAAAATACATGCAAAATGACATACGCACTCGTGCATCTGTGTATTAGATTGAATGCAACAAAAATACAATATTCATACTTTAGGTGTGAAATTTGTTATTCATGAGTTCTGAAAGATAAACAGTTAATTAGTAACATGAATTGGAGTTTGCTAAAATAATTGTTTTTTTGACACCAGCACAATACTTAGAGCTTGCAATTATTTTCTATCATAGAAAGAAAGAAAGAGAAAATTTTTAGAGAAAAAAATTACTCCTTCTCTGCCTGTGGCACATCTGGGCATGGTTTGTACATCCTTGAGTATGTAGCATCTGGCATCATTATAAGTGGATTTGATGGTTCAGGGCTGGAGCTGATTGGCAGGAACCACTAAGATCTGTAGAAGTGGTCCTAGTGTTGCTATGGTGACAGAGCTCATCTTTCCAAGTGGCTCAGGCAGGGTTTCTCATAATGAACTATATCCTGGGCCAGAAACCCTGACAGCTCTTAACCCTACCTGGCTTCAGTCTTTTCTCTGCAGCATCTGTTATTCGACCTTAAGTTCTGAAGTCAAGATTCAATCACTTTAAACTATGACTGAAGCTACTTCAGACAAAGGAAACTTAGGGGTACAACCCGGATTTCATTCAAATAAATTGCACAAATTCTCCTTTCTGAATGGGTCTCTCATGCTGTTAACTCTAAGAGATGCCATGTATACCAAGGCAGTGATTTGGGAGTGCTAAACCCTAGAACATTTCCAGAATTGTCCCCAAAAGTTATGAGGAAGTACCATGGTGCCATTGAATTGGTGTCAACCAATAATACAGCATTTTCAATACTTTCAAAAACCCCTTTCATACAGAAAAGTAACAATCATTTTATAAGTAGGATTGGAATTTTTCTATGATCACTTAAAACAGTCATTTGCTGGCTTTTTTTTTTCTTTTTTTCTGCCTGATTCTTTGGAAGAAAAGAACTGAGCAGGGATTATTGGTTTGTGCTTTTAATGAGGCAAAGATCCCCTGAGAGATACCTAGTAAGTTTTGCTCAGAAATAAACATTTATAAAACCCCTCTCCTTGAGACTCACTGTAATAAATTCAATTGTTAAATAAAAATTGTCCATTCAGCAGTGCACAGCATCGTTCCCTGTTCTACTCATGAGCTGCACACATTGCCTGCTGCATTGCACAGATGCCGCATGCTTAGTTCTGTCGGCTACACACTTATTTACACAGACCTAGCAACTCCGTGTGTGCGCATGTATCGGTACATCTATTATATGTATGCACATATATACGAATTCAGATAATATAGTACATATGACTTTATGGGTGAGTAGGTATATGTCAGTGTTATAAAAAATACATTTCATTGAGCTTTTTAGTCTTTCATGTTTGCGAACGACTTTTTCCCAAATTATTCTGAATTATTTAAGGTTCACCGTAAAAATAGTTACAATTTCATATGGAAACACACTATTGTGTAAAATTTTAAGATGTGGCTATATCATAGATCCCAGCTAGTGTCCATTTGAAAGAAAAGGCAGGTCTATGAAGATGCCCAAGGGTCTGTGATGACTTCAGCATGACCATGGAAGTCTTCCCTGTGCCGTCTGTACAGCCTCAGAATCATTTCTCCAGACTGGAGGCAAAAGCAAAAGCCCCTGCGCAGAACACTGGAATCATAGCAGCAATACGGCCTATTGAGAAGATACCTTAAAATACTGTTATAATTACTGCAACATAAACTAACAGAATAAGTTAACTCTTTAAGTTCTAAAAAGGGAAATTTATCATATATTAGCTCTCCTTTATCCAAGTTACACCACATACTAAAATGATCAAATAATCATTAACCATGCCTGAGAAATAACCAAGCATTGCTTCTGCTAATACTTTATTGAAAAATTTTCAAGGTCACAATTTTTATATTTGTGTGCCAATTATGCTTTCAGCAGATTCGACGCCCTTACTGCTAAGAAACAGAATACGATCATTTGGTCCTCTGGGCATCAACGATGACATGAAATGGCTGGTATCAGGCCATGTAGCAGCACAGTTGAGACACACAAGAAGCTGTAATACATAAGCTTAGAGGGGGAAATGTGACTGATTTCACAACCAGCTCTGTCTCTACAACACCTCGATCAGCTGCAAGGTGATATCGACTAGTTGTCTTTTCGAACTGTGGATATGATGTCCCTTATGGAGAGAGGCTGTCACGGGAAGTTCCCAGGGGAAGTAAAGATAAAATGTCTACAAATCTGTTGAAACTGTGATGAGCAATTGGCTGAGTTTAACATCACTTGGAATCCCAGGAAGTCTGCTGTGTGTTCTCAGTGATGAATGGTGACCCTAATGCTTTATGACACAACATCACTGCATACCAGAATTTGAGTCAACGGAGAGTTTTCCAGCCAACTGCTGCAATATCAAGTCAAGGCCACGTTCTACCTTGACTGGACTCCATCTTGAGTGGTTCCATTCCTGTGGCCTTAGAAACCACAATAAACCACTAGAATTCAAATGCCACTACCATTCAAGGGACGTCTTCGGTCTGTAAACTAAGTTTCTCAGAATTTACCTGCCCTGTGCCAATACCTTCTTTTTCTTAATTCTTCTCTCAAACAATACATCCCGAGCTATTTCCCCTCCCTCTGCTCCTCCCAGCTCTCACCCCTCCTCCCCCGCTCCCAGATCCACTCCTCCTCTTTTGCCCCTCAGAAAAGAACAGGTCTCTCTGGGCCAGTATCTCACTGAAATATAAACACGTGTAACGTTCCCAGTAGCACATCACAGGGTAGGGATGCAACAGAGGACAGAATTCAGTCCAGTGGGGGTTTTCATCTAAAATGAGCGCTCCTCGAGTCTCTGTCCACAGAGAAGGGGTAGCAAACTGCATGCGTAGTTTGAAGACCAAGTTGCTTATAGACTTCGAAGGTTTAGGGAGCTAAACCTTTAATGGCAAAAGAACAATGGCTAGGAATAAACTTTCACAGCTTATTTCTTCCAGAAGGGAAACTTCAGGCTTTAACATCACTTGTATGTACCTACATTTATGAAAGAAAAGTTACCATTATAACCTAAGGTGCTTAAGAAAGGACAGGGTAAAAACGATGAAGCAAAGCTCACCAAAAGTTTCCTCCCAAAACCATCCCAAGGGACGATTTAAGTGACAGAATGTAAATGCTAATTTAAAGTCAGAGGCAGCTTCAAGGGAGACAGCAGAGCTTGCAGAGAGCACACTATCAACCAGTAGAGGGCGAGGGGCCCAGAGGCCGTATTGTTGTATTCCAGGATGCAATTAAAAAAAAAAAGCAAAAATCCAACATGGTTTGAAAGAAAATAGAGGCGTATAAGATAGTTCTAAATGTTTAAGCATTTGTGTACTAACAGTACCTGGAACTAGGAATCGTGACTACAGAGTGAAGGGCCTGCTTGAATAAACTCTCAGCAGAACATGTCTTAAACACAAATGTGAGCCCTGACCCTCACAGTCGAAGGCATGGGTGAGGCCAGAGCGAAGGGAACAGCACAAAACAGCTAACAAAAGAACTGAATGGCATCATTAATAACCCCGATAGAAGCAGACAGTGAAAACATGTATTTAAAGGTATGAAATATAGTACTCTGAAACCACACTTCCAATGGACATTGTGTATTTAAAAGCACAATGGCATTTTCAGGTATGTGAGACTAAATTCCCTCAGGCAACATCTGGGGGAAAAAGTACTGCAGGAGGAATTAAAGTAAAATAAAAACTGGACGCAAGGGGCAGACAAAACATAGACCTAGTGATGGACAAAGAAATCAGCCACATACATGGTTATTGCAAATAAGCTTTTGTTGCTGCTTTCAAAACCTGCAGTAACAATTTAGCAGTCAAATTGCAAATGAGAACAACAGGAGAAATATCAAGAAAATACAGAGAAAAGGAAATTAAAATAATGTGAAAACCACGGTCTTGAAGAGGGAGACAGTAGCTGCTAAACGGACACCTCTTATGAAAAGCGAAATACAAGTTTAAATGTGTATTAAATTTGCAAGTCTTCCACTAGTAGAAGAGAAACAGTGTCTGCAACCAAAACCAATTCAGATTTGGTCAATGTCGGTGCTTTTCCAATCAAATTGGTATTCTGTAACCAGGTTACTTGCCATCACAAAAATAGCACTATTTACATAAAATCCAGATGGCTCGGAAGGTCTACATTTTAAAAAGGAAAAAGATGCAAATAGGGAATAGAAAACTGTGTTAGTAAAAAAAAAAAATCAGAAAGACTGCTCTGTAAAAAAAAAAAAATTAGGATAACACTGAGAAGCCTTATACACTAAGTTTTCACATCCAGAGAGTATGTGGAGGGACAGCTGGCACTGAAGCTCCTGGGGAGAGCTGCACGGGGGCCGGCTGCTGCAGGAGATTCTAAAATAGAAGCACCTAGGGAAGGAATTTAAATGACATCATCAACTAACAAAGGAGACTACACTCCAACGAGACATCTGATGCCATGAAATAAAACCTCCTGTGCCAGGAAGACGTTACATCCTGTTGAAATTTAGGCAAAAGCAATCCCGTAGAAGATCCTCCCAAACATCACAGGCTATGGTGAAGGCTATTGGTTTATCCTCCATTACCTAATGGTAAGCGCCTATCACTGAAGACACCACTGATGTCATCATAGAGAAACGGTTGGTGCCCAACTAGAAGCTTCACGCCTACTGACTAGTGTTCATGGTGCTACAGGGTGCCTTGCGTGCTGCAGGAGGAGAAAAAAATTAATGAGTGTCACCCCGCTGCAAACCCTGCAGCTTACGACGGAGACCTGCCGGTCAGTCAGACTGGTGTGGCAGTGATACCATGCCTTCAGAGGAATCCGCCACTTTTTACTGGATTTAAGTCCACTCCATGAGAAGGAACCCATACCTGACACTGCCAAAGTGGCCAGCAACCTGAGATTAGATAGGTCAGAGACAGGCCTAGGGGAATGCTATCATCCTGCTAAGAAAGCCTAGGAATGAAATGACTCTTACTGACAGATATGCTGCTGTATCCATAGATCCGAGCATCACTCAGCCGTCATCAGAGAAGCTTCTTGTGAAAGTGGGAATTAACACGGCGATCCACAGCAGGACAGTATGCAGAAGTGGGAGTTTGGAGCTCTCAGCCCTAAAGGAGCCGTCTTTATCAAGGCCCTCCCCTCAAGGCTCAGGGATCTATGCAAAAGGAGAGGTAGAAAGACTGGATACGGTGGTGCACATCTTTAATCCTAGCACTAGGGAGGCAGAGGCAGGCAGATCTCTGAGTGTGAGGCCAATTTGAGTTCCAGGACAGCCAGGGCTATAAAGGGAAGCCCTGTCTCAAAAAAAGGAGGGGGAGGGAGGGAGAGAGAAGGAAGGAGGAGGAGGAAAACAGTCAGAGGAGGTAGAGACACAGCAGGGCGGACACACGTATAAACACACAGAGAGTGTTGCAGCACACACGAGACCAGGCTCAAACCAGACTGAAATCCAGCAAGGAGAAAGAAAAGAGGACACAATGTCCCATCCCTGACTGAGAGGCTATTTGCAGTTGATCCTTGCTGGGAAGGGGAAAGTCAATTTTCACCAAAGGAATGTCACTGGGGAGATCACCAATACTCTAGACCAGGCCCGTGCCCTGGCTTATTTGTCCAACACAAAGAAGACTCCACATTGTGTGTGCGTATTTTGTTTTTTATTTTATTTTATTGTCTTACTAATCTTATTTCTTTTTGTTTGTTTATATTTTCTTTTTTTGCTGTTTTTCTAAATTTTATAGAGAAGCAGAGTACATAAAGTTGGCTGATTAGGAAGGTGGGGAGATCTGGGAGGACCTGAGGGAAGGGAAAGAATATGATCAAAATATAATGTGTGATATATTAATTAAATAAAAAATTAATATTTAGAAAAATATATTATGAAAATTGGCACAAAATACACTATGCACATTAAAAAGTTCCCAGACAAGATGGAAGGTGAGGACCAACACTTAGCGTGGTCTCCATACATGTGCATCACACACATGAATGCACACACATGCTCACCCACACAAGATAGGAAACTTACTTTAACCATTCATATCTACCCTTTTTCAAGGACTAGAGAATTCCATGCTACAGAAACAATGAAAAGGTTATTAAATCCCTTATAATGCATAAATAATTCAACCACTGGGGACAGAAAAAGTCACAAGAAGACAAAAGACCGATTCAGGAATGCAACCACTTCTCAACTATTCAACCTTATACCAGCTTCATTTATCTCTATGAAAGGAGACAAAATATCAACAGAATGACAAGAGTCAGTAGAGGCTTAATCCTCCTTTCCGAGCAAACAAAGCTGACAGCACGCTGACAACAAACCCCGAGATGCGTTTGACTCAGTAACTAGTCACTAAGAGAATATTCCATAGCACAGAGACTGTAGTTAATAATCATGGCCCGTATATCTCAGAGTCATCAAAAGCACAAACCGTAAGAATCTCGAAAGAAATGAGTGTGAATGACAGATACGCTGATCGCTGATTTAATCATTCCACGACGTATATGTGTGATTACATCCCACCGTGTCACATAAACGTATACAATTACTGCTTGAAACTAAAGAGAAAATGTGGGGGGGGGCAGCCGTTCTCACGGGTGGACACTGAAGCCACAGACAGAGAAACGCTGACTTCCGCATCACTCAGCACTGCATGGGGCTCCTTAAGTTGGTTTATAAATCAAGGGAAAATAAAGAGAATGAATAAATTTAAGGGAGAAATTAATAGCTCACTAATCTGTCATATTTTTTTTCTTCCTTCCTGGAACCACACATATCAGTTTCACAAAAACATAGAAGTAAAAAAACCTTCAAAGTTCCTTCACTAGAATAACGCTTCCAAGAATGTGAGAAAACAGGCGCCCCCAGGAGGGGTCATACTCAGTGACGCATGCTCTTTGAATGGCTATTTTTCCTTTTATATTGAAATTGTAAATGAGGGCACATACTAACACAGAGTTCCTATTATCAAAATGTCCTCTCTGTACAAGCCAGTGTGTGTACATGTGTAAATGAATAGACATACAAGAATATTCACTGTAATCGTGTGGCTTTGGAAATGACAAAGTTTCTTTTCAAAAAAGTGTTTATTCAGTGTGTGTGTGTGTGTGTGTGTGTGTGTGTGTGTGTGTGCGTGTATGTGTGTGTTTGGGGCAGGGTGCACTTGTCACTTGCCATGACAAATAAATGGGAGTCAGAGGACAACGTGAAACAGTTTGGTCTCTCCTTCCACAACTGGAGATCAAACTCAAATCATGAGGCTTACCAAGAAGCACGTTTACTTACTATGCCGTCTTGCTGGCCCCTGAATAAAGTTTTATGCTAGTCACACGGTTTTTCACAGATGCTTATTGTGTACAAGTCACTCCCCTAAGCCCTAAGAATGTATCAGTGGACACATTCTGGAAGCAAATTCTATAAAAGTTATAAGAATATAACATTGTAAATATTTTTTAAAATTACATATAAACTACTGTAAAAATGCTACCAAAATACAAGTTATAAAACCAAGTTCGCAGATAGGAAAGAGACAGAAAAGCAGCACACGTGCTTCAGGCTGACTGAGAATAGAAGTAAATAAAGCCAGCTAAGGTGAACAGACAGCAAGAACTGAGGACTGCATGGAAAGATGAAGGGGACGGAGAGAAACATTGTGGGATTCTGACAGGGTTGTTTTTAGATGGAGACATGAATAAACCTGGTAAATAAGGCAAGAAGACATTTAAGAGTAGAGCATAGACAGAGAGAGGTGAGACTGTATTCAGGGTGTTCTCAGAATATCCACATTCTTGGAAAGGAATGAATGAGAAATGGTTTGGCTATACCTTGCGGTTCCCATCACGAGAAGGATTTGGATTTTATTCTAAATGCTAGATACTATGCTACCATAAAAATTGAAAATTAAGTACTGGGACACAGATTAATAAATATGCCATGCCTGTTAAAGCTTCTGTGTTAAAGACACATAAGACAATATTGAATGTTCTGTGAACTCATATATTTATAAATATTGAAATGTTCTGTGAACTCATATATTTATAAAAACACATTTTTTAAAATTGAAAGATTCATTCTAAAGAAGAAATGCTGATTTTCCAAGAATGGAGACAAGTGACTGAAAAGGATTTTGGCAACTCTATATGTTTTTAAAATTATTTGTGAGAGAATGACTATGTATTGCTAAATTGAAAGACAGATAAATAAAACTAAAGGTTATATTTTACTATCAACAAACTTTTGTGGACCTAGAGACTTTGTACTATAACTTCCTCCTCCTGGGGGTACTTCTTTGAAATCTTAGGGGTACAATTTCAGTAAACGACATATGAGAAGACCACAAAAGCAGCCATTTCTGTCCCCGTTACACATAAATATCAAATGTGCTGTGGTTAGACCATTAACATTAGATGGTAACTATACAATGAGGTATCATAACTAAAACAGTTACTGTTGCCAAGGGACTGGGTTCTTTCTCAAGTTACATACACAATGATACAATGTTAGACACAACAGGAGGAGTATCTAGACCTATAGAAAAGTGAGTCACAGTCAGGCAGCCATCTCTAGGAACTCTGACTCAGGGAAGAATGGATTTAGATTCCAACTCTAACGCATGCCTTCCTAGAAAGCTAATCCAATAGACACACACTGATGAGTAAGTTGAAGTCCTGGTCTCCTATGCTATGCTGTGAATCAGAACGGGGAGAGGTAACAGGCACCAGCTGTTGTGGGGAGTGGCTGGCGTCCTGAGTGATTGTGCATAGTTGATGTGAGCAAAGGCATGCTAAGGTCCCCAATATCTCAGACCCATGGGAATGGCAAGGCCTCCTCTGGGTCAGGCTCAGAAGAATAGAAAAGTCTTCTTCTGCCTTGAGTACAGATGTCATGAACAACTGACATGTAGCTAAAACTAGTGTATGCAGAAACAATTTACCACAGGTTCTTCCTTCCACATGACTGACGGCCACCTAAAACCACTCCTCTGCAGAGACTTTCTACTGAAATTAATAAGCCTGCTTCCTTCTCATTCTGCTGTATTTAACAAACTCACCTCCTCATCCATCTGTAAACAATAAACTGAACTCATTGCTCCACAGTATTTAATGAACGTGCTGAGTTTCCAGGCTGCTGGTGTCATCTCCATCACAGCATACATCCATGTACATGTATCTATTCCTTTTTCATTCCCTTGTCAGTCCCGTCAGGTCCATTGGAAAGCCATGCAGTTCATGGCAAGTTGTGACTGAATATCCATAGCCCTGTGTGGTGATTTGAATGAGACTGGCCTCACAGGCTCATATGTTTGATTACGTGGTCCCCGATTTGTGGAATCATTAGGGAAGGATTAGGTGTGACTTGTTGGAGGCGTTGAGAACTGGGGGCAAGCTTTGAGGCTTCAGAAGACTCATGCCATTTCCAGGGAGACCTCTCAGCTTGTGGACTGAGATGCATGCTCTCAGGGATGTGGGTTCGGACTGAGATGTAAGTTCTCAGGGATGTGCGCTCGGACTGAGATGTTGGGCTCGGACTGAGATGCACGTTCTCAGGGATGTGGGCTCGGACTGTGACGCACTCTCTCAGAAATGTGGAATCAGACTGATAAGCACACTCTCAGGGACGTGGGCTCGGACTAAGATGTACGCTCTCAGGGACGTGGGCTCGGACTGACATGCACGCTCTCGGGGATGTGGGCTCGGAGTGAAATGTAAGCTCTCGGGGACATGGGCTCGGAGTGAGATGTACGCTCTCAGGGATGTGGGCACGGACTAAGATGTACGCTCTCGGAGACGTGGGCTCGGACTGAGATGCATGGTCTCGGGATATGGGCTTTTGGCTGCAGCTCTTGTCACTGGGCACCACACTTTCACTCCATCATCATTGTCTCAGGCCCTCCCGAACTGTAAACCAAATGAAACTCTTTTATAAGATGGCTTGATCGTGGCATTTTATCACACAAATAGAAAAGTAACTAGTACACCCTGTAAGTGAATACTCTTAATTTCAGGTTGTCAAAATACTGCATTCAGATGCAAGTGTAATATGGAGAAGTAATGCTACATCTTTGAAAATACATAGATCCTTTAAAAGATTCCCATAGACTCTTGGGTTAGAGAGATGGTTCAATGGATAAGAGTTCCTAATTTTGGCTCCCAGCACCCACTTTGAGTGGCTCACAACTGCCTGTAACACCAGCTCTTGGGGCTCCAATGTCTTTGGTTTCTGCGGGCATCTGCACTCATGTACACATACCTAAACACAGACAGACAGGCACACACACACACATAAACACACCTTACACATAATTAAAAATAGTAAAGAATAAATCTTCTCTTTGAAGATTCCTACAGCCCCTTTAACAATGAACACATTGTTGGTGTCCTCTTTCTAATAAAGGGACTCATACTAGAGCAACCAATTTCATTTCCCTCCAGCTGGCAGTGAAGATGGCCTTAAAATTTTGTTGAGATACTTGAATAATTCTATTTATAACACTTCCAAGTAATCAATTATCTTAATTAGAAAAGTGAAATATGTAATATTGCCTAATTGCTGATTTGCAATCACAGCCAGAGTACAGTAATGAATGTTAAACCAAGTTTAAATTTTTGTGTGAATTTTGACATAAGGTATGGTGTCTAAATGATACTTCTAAAATATAGTGCTCAGATCTAAATATATCTTGTTTCCTAGCACAAAAGAGGTATATGTCACTGAGTGATTTCTTTAAGTTCTTTGTAGCCAGTCAGTTTCCTCACTAAAAACTGAGTTGATAAGATCTACTCCTTATTGTTCTGGTGGGACTACAGGCTGCTCTCCTACTGCTGAATACAATACCCGCACAACTCACTGGACATGTAGAAGCTGAGGTGGTGTCTGCATAGAGCCTTCGCCCTGACATGCTACTGACTTTGGTACAGGAAGGTACTCTGTATACCACCAATGAGAAGTGTAAATATCAACCCCAGGCACAAACCCTCTGATCCACAGTGGTCTCCTGCCTGCAAACTACGCTCATACAACGGCACACAAAGTTTGTGGGAGTCACCAGTGTCTTGTGTGACTCAGAGCCCACTCCATGAGATGAAAGGCAGACCCGACACCAAGAACCGGACACTGGAGACCCAAAGACCTAGGGTCAAACCAAATGCTATTGCTCTACTAGAAGCACTCAAATGACCCCAATGACATACGACTACACTCATAGATCTGTGCCTTGCTCAGCCATCATCAGAGAAGCTTCCTCCTGTAGCAGATGGGAACAAATACAGAGACCCACGGCCAGACAATATGAAGAGATGGAGAGACCTTGGAACATTCGTCCCTAAATGGAATGTCTTCATCAAATCCTTCCTCTCAGAGCACAGGGATCACTAAGGAAGAGGAGGTAGAAAGAGTGTAAGAGCCAAAAGTGATGGACACTAAGGAAACAGGCCTTCTAAATCAACAGAATCAACTGTATATGAACTCACAGAGGCTGAGACAACATGCACACGACCTGCATTGCAGGCATCAGACCAGGTGAGGCCCTTGAACTGCAAGGAGAAGCGGACACATGCCCCACCCCCTAAACCAGAAGCCAGCTCCAATTGATAACCACAAAACGTGACCTGGTGTTCACTGTGAGAGTAAGGGATGGCCAGGAAGGAGAGGAGCAAAATCTGTGGTTTTAAAAAAGATGTGTTTTCACTCCGTCACAGAAAATTATGCTCTCCAGCAGACATTCTGACCATACAGGATGACAGAAAAGAAGATGAGAAATGCAGGATGCGGGGGTACCCTTGAAGGACTGGAAGAAGAAATGACAGATGCTTGCAACCTGGAAACGCCAGATGCACAGGTTCTCACCCTCACACTTAGGGAAGGAGAAGGCCACTAAAAACATATTCAGATAGCTATGGGAACTCTAGAGTCCGATTAGTGGCATGCTTCCTCGTGTTGTCTGAGGCACCGCTCCACACGCCCATACATGACAGAGGCACAGGAAGAAGAAAGTGGCTCACTAGACAAAGTGGGGCAGAACTCCAGGCTCCCGATACTCTCTATTGGGCCTTAAAGGGAATCCAGAGATGCCCTATGGTCCAGAGAGAAGGTGAAGAGACACTAACAGGGCTGAAGGATGGAGTTCAGTGATTGTGCTTGAACTCCAAGCAGTGGTCACATTAGCCACTGGACCAGGGCCCTAAAAGATACAGACTAGTTACATGATCCTTCTTTCTTATAAAAATTTATGAGCCCTATGCCGTCAGGGAAGCAGATGTTACCTAGGAAGGAAATGGGGTAGAAAACAAACAGACAAACAAATGCTTACTTGCAAAGGTCCCCGCTATGTAAATAGGCCACGGATGTCAGAAAATTGTGACACCACAAACTGCCACATTTAAGGTTTGCGTCTCAGTTTCCCAGAATCAAACCCTTTGCAAAACTCATTGCAGAAGGGCGGCTCTCATGAAGAGCCAGGTGCCTCCATTTTCATGACAAATGCTCAGATTTCTAGAGCCAGTGTAAACTCAGCTTAAATACTGAAATATATCCCAACCACACTCCTCACACCTTGTTTCCTCTTACTGCTTCTAGATGCACACCCTACTTCATCGGATAAACCTCCCTTGTTCTGGCGTCTCTGGTCCTCTCCACTTTTCATTCTTTGCAGACTGCACCCTTACATTCATGAAATTCAAATCGTATGTATTTGGCTTCCAGAATCTTTTCAATAAATCTCCATATTCCTTTAATCCTCTCTTTTCCTGATCTACGTGACTATGTTTTATTCTTAACACCATTCAAGAAGAGGAGTAGCTAAAAACAATCCTGGGAGAGCGCTGTCTCTTTAAAGTAAAGCAGAAAGGACCTGTCACAGGCCTGTTGTTCACCATATATAGGCCTTCTCAGCCATTAATCATATCATAAACCCAAAAAATACAACTTCCATTTATATTAATCTCTTATTCCACCTTAATCTTTCCAGGGTTTTATTTGAGTTTAATTGCTTCCAAACCCAGTGCAGAATTTCAAAGAGCATTCACTTATTTTAAATTTTCCCATTATCTTCTTGAAAGCATTAAGATTTCTTTGTAGAAAATAATAATATATGCACTAAAACACCAGAGAACATTCTAGGGCTAGAACTTCAAGGCGCTCGTCACTCAAACTTCTATGTTCCCATCATCTCAACCTAAAATATATTCCAGCCTGACTCTTCCTCCAAAAGTCTTACAATGTCCCTCAAACGCTCATGGTTGGAGGCTAGGTCCCTAATGCAAGCTGTGGATACAAATTCATGGGCTGCTGGAAGACGGAAGACGGTGGAAACATTAAGAGATAAGGCCTTTGGGGGGAAGTGTTCTCTGGGGCCATGCCGTGGAAGGGTTTGCTTTACCTCAATCCCTTTTCTGTCTCTCTCTGTTTCCTGGGCGCTATGAGGTGAGCAGGTCTTTTCCACCACATGACCCAACACAGGAACAGAGGCCATGGAAAGAGTGACCGTGGCCCAAAGGCTCTGAGACTATGAGCCCGCGTGGAATCCTTCCTCCTTTAGGAAGTTGGTATTCTGTCACGGCAATAGAGAACTCACTACCCCCCTTTCTTCCCAATTCTGTCAAAAAACACACACCTTTTCTCATTTAAACAAGATGTTTCAAAATGGCTTCTGAGGAAGTGACCATTATTACTATATGCACTAATAGGAAACAGGAAATCAGCTGTGTTCATTAGAAAACGAAATGCAAAACAACTGCTGATTCCTAACGGTGTTCTTGTTCCCTAAACCTAGAAACCTTTTTGACTGCAAAAAAGAGTATAAATAAATAAATGCAAAATGAAATACTGGGCATGAGTCTGCACCTCAAGCCTCCGTCAGGCACCTCCTCCCAGTGAATTATCCTGGGTTTAATTACAACAAGTGGCCTATTGAGTGGAATTCTCTGTAGGCTTCTCTTGGAAACTATAGATAACCTGATAACCTCGTTGACAGAGAACAGCGTGATGAGGAAAGGCCTTCCTGCTCATCAGAATCATTTACTACCCAGACAAATAAAAAATACAGGGGTCTGAAATTTCTAATCAATTAGAAAGTATGTATGTGTTCATCACCAACGTCACTAATATTTCCTAAAAATAACTAATATTTCCTAATAAATCATATTAGCAGTGGTCGTTTTCAACTTATTATTCTGAGATTGCTGTGTCTGTAATACTCTAATTCTGACATACCCCATGTCTTTCAGAATCAAGATTTTTCAATGTAGAAGAGAAGCACAGATGCAATGTTCATGAGGTGATACATGAATTATATCATCCTGAGTTATAATTGCACATATTAGTTATAATGTGTGCATATATAATGTAAATACCTGGAAACAATGATAAGCCTTGCAATATTCAATACATCTAAGGCCCACAGTATAGCACTGCAAGACCATTCTCTAATACAACAACCCAAAGACTCTTAGCAAAAGAACTAATCCCAGGTTTGAGGCCGAAAATGAACCAATAGACTTCAAGTCAGACATCAAGGAAGCTATCGGCAACCACCAGGTTCACAGCAGGGAGTCAGGGATCAACCCGAAGAGTGTCATAGTGACCAGAGATATGAAAGGAGGTCAACAGCCAGGAGTGACGACAGGAGAAGTAAGAGGACCTATGACCTGGGGATATCAACACTCAATTGCTAGTTTGAGAATATGCCAGTAAAGAAGAAAACTTGGCAGAGAGTAGGGAATCACATAGGCTGTTGGCACAGAAAAGTGTGTTTCAAGGAAGGAGTGGTCACTAATAGCAATTACTGCAAAGAATTCAAATAATGTGAGGACTGATGCACATGTAATGGTTCTAGATGCCCACTAGTTGGAGATATGACACACATCAAAAGAATATCTGATTAAGATAAGCAAACCAAATATAGGGGGATAGACTTTTGATTTACATGCACATCTCTGATATAAATCTAATTCATTCTGGTCTGTGCATATGCGTGTGTATAAGTGGTGTGTGTGTGTGTGTGTGTGTGTGTGAGCACGCGCACAAGTGCACACACGAATGAGCACGTGTGTGTGTGTGTGTGTGTGTGTGTGTGTAAGGGAAGCAAGAATCAAAGCACTCACTAAGAAAATGCAGTCAACTGCATTAACCTGTTGAACACGCCTAACAGCACTAACAAGGTGGACACCCACCAGAGTAAAAAGACCACTGATGTCCAAACTGAGATCTGGATGTTTTGCCTATGACAGAAATGTTGACATTTTAAAAATCCAGAGACCTTAAACCAAGCTTTAAAATGCCTGAGAAGAGAAACGGAACATGCAAAATTCTGTAACTAAAAGTATAGTATATAGAGATTATCCGTGACTATAAATGTAAAAAGCCCTGAGAAGTAATAGATTTCAGAATAAATGTGGCAAAGAAAAGCTCACAGTGGGTGAACAACTGAGTCCCGCTCTGCATGTATGCAAGCCCCCCGGAGAGATTTCCCTGGGGATATTTCCAGCCCGCTCTTCAAACTCTTCTGCCCTAACTGTGGCATTACAGAGTTGCTAAGGGGTTAGTCTCCAAGCTTCCCCAGTTGACTCTCCCTCCAATTCATCTGCCAAATACATCTTGATTTCTCCTTCTAAAGCATTACTGCACTGATTTAAGCCCTACTAAAGGAACTCCGAAGGTCCTACCACCTACCAAAGAACGTTGAAGCCATCCAGAATAGATGTCTTTTCCCAAACTATATCGATGCTGTTGCTCAACTGAAAAACACCTTTTCTTCCCTTGCCGTTTCCTCTCTATATGACACACACCGCACATGTCAAAAATCTTAGTGGTTTTAAAGTCCGAGATAAGCTATCTCAGACCAAAGCATAACCCCCTTTCCCGAGTCCTGCTATGCACCCTGCTTCCTTTGTGGAATTTACAAGCTAGAGTATGTTTATCAGAACGCAGGAATCTCCTCTCTACTAAACACACTCCTTGCAGGTATGGTAAATACTAAGTCCTCTGTGGCCGTCTCTTAATGAGCAGCAGAAAGCCCTGAGCGTGGCCCTTGTTGCACAAGGCCTTATTAAAGAGGAAGCCTGCATAAGACTCTAGATGCTAATAGTTAGATTTTCCGAGGAAGTATATACAGAATATATTGAGAAAAACAGTCTGAGCTGCATTCACTAATAACTTCACTGAAACATTGGCTAGGCTTATCAGTCTTCCACGGAGTGTTCCTGTGGTTAGGTTACAGTGGAATAAAATGCCAGATTTCTGCTCCAGGGGCTTTACGCTCACAACAGTGTGCATGCAGCACTAATACAAATGAATGAACTAGACACTTTTATGTCATTATAAATATTACAAGGCAAACAAAGGTAGTTTCTGCAGCTAAAGCTAGGCAGTGAGGTCACCGGCGACTACAGAACAGGCGAGTAGTATACACTGGATAATCAAGAAGATGGTTCTTAAAAAGTGACATTTGTGCTCAGATTGTGGGCCATAAAAATCACAGGAAATGAACAGCAAAAGTAAAGAATTCAAAGCAGGAACCAGCAGAATAGTTTCAAAAACTGGGGGTTTAGGTAAGGGACTACCGCAGTGAAAAAGAAAACTTTGGGCTCATGTGTTTAAGCACTTGATCCTTAGCTGGTGGTTCTGTTTGGGAGGGTCATGGTATGTTTAGGAAGTACGGCCTTGTGGGGGGAAACATGCCACTGGAGATAGACTCTGAGGTTCCCAGCCTGAGCTCTCAGCTTCCTGCTCCGGCCATCATGGCCGCCTGTTGTCATGCAGTCAGCGCCATTATGGACTCTGGCCCTCTGAAACTCTAAACCAAAACAAACATTCTTCCTGAAGTTCTTTTGGTCATGGTATTTTAACCACAACAACAGAAAAATGACTAATATGAGGGTGGGGGACATGGTAAGATATGACATTGGTAGGAGGAGACCGTTTGGGGCCTCAGGAGCTTGAACTATATCCTGGCTACCCTGGGAAGTTTGGCAAGGACTCTAGCACTATTGAGAAGAACAGTCTGGCCTGTCTTGAATGTTTAAATATTACTCTGTATAAAGAATGGGCTGAAGTACGATGATCGATGGGTGGTTCAGTAGTCTATCTGAAATATGGGATGCTGGGGGGAAATTAGGATGGAGGTGGGAATGAATATGGCAATGATGATTAAGTTTCGAAGCAGAATACTGAGGGTTGGTAAAACAGGAAAGCACTAGAGCCCCAAATAAACATGAGGGTGCAATGACCATAAAAGTAGAAACATAAATACCAGTTACTGATGTCTGTTGCAACATGCACTGACCATTCTTATAATGTTCAGATTCAAAGCTATCTTTTCCCTGTGTTTTTTTTTTTTTAATCCATGTAACCCTATCTGAAAGTGCAGGTCACGATGTCAGTTACAATGTACACTTGCATTATAAAAAGGATCAGCAGTGTTTTGAGGTCCCTAGATGAAGTCTATCTTTATAATATGTATTGAAAATTAATCGACCACGTTTTACAGTATAAAAGGAGAGGAGGACAAGTCACTTGATGGAGTTAAGATCTGACCCACTGAAGGGGTCTCATTCAAAAAGACGGTGAGATGAACGCGCTTTTGCATGGATACATAGAGTGTTTGCTTTTCTCTTTACCTCCTTTACTTCCTGGCTTTGGATGATTCACTTACATTAGAAACAGCTCAGGTGTTTAATTATTGTCTCTGTTCCTGAAAGACTCACCCTAATGGATACTTCTACATTACGGAGAAAGCAATAGTGTGAGTCAATCAAACCAAACGATTTGTCGTCGTGAGATAGACCTTCACCTTTAACTGTGGCCCAGAAGGGGAAAAGCAGAGCATTTATTTTGAAAGCTCTCTTAATTTTTCTTCACATTGATATACCCTCGGAGAGAAATTGTTCACAACTGCAAAATATTATTTAAATATTATTAAATTTAAAAATATGAATAGGTTTCATAAATAATGGTAACAGTCCTATGGCATGACCTATTTCATTGCTTTGATGGGAGATAAATGCCATGTGAAAAAGAAGTTAAGTAACTTACCACAAATCCTCCTCAGCCTAACTGAACAGATGGGTTTCTTCTGGAAGCCTCTGGCCTCCCTTTTATTTCCCCGGCAGTTTACTTTAGAAACATTGCTGTTACAAAAAAAAATAATGCATTCTCTGCCTCTCTGAGATGTACATCTTCTGTGGCCAAGAATATCTTTCTTGGGGACCTGGCACTCATCTTCACTAAAATATAATCATAAACAAGAGTTTCTCCTTGCCAGTCTCCAAAGGACACAAACTGAGCTCAATGCATACCCACAAGCAAAACCTGTTCACTAGTGCACGGTTCCTAAAACTCTCCAGTCTTATTTTCAGAACGAATGAGTTCCATCTCCTTTTCCTATTACATTTAGTTAAGTCCCACCTGCTTAACTAGGTTGACGCAATTTTTCTTACGCACATCCACAGTGAAGGAGGACCAACCTTGTGTAGAGACACAATGAAAGGGCAGGGGCCCCCATTACCCCATGACAGACACTCTCAAGTGAACTTACGGAAGCCACGCAGACCTAAGACTCTGAAACTATGAACTCTCATAGTCAAGGACTTCTCTGTGGTCAGGGACGTAGACTTTGAATGAAAGAGGCAGCTCATTGTAAATATTTCCCTCTGGGCAAAAGATAAATGAATGGAAAGGAAAATACCTTTAAGAAAAGCTTTCTCATTCTCTTGACTGATACATAGTGCAGTCCCAAAGAGCCTAGGCTGATTCATAAAAGGAAAGCGATTACAGAAGCACTGAGTCATGGGTAGGGTCTCAACCTCTGCAGGCATAAGAGGCAAATTCTGGTTGTGAATGATGCACAAATACAACAGTGAGGCGACTGAAGACACTCACCTACTTTAATAAGATAACCGTGGCATCAATGGACAGCGATTTTATTTTAATATTGCACATACTCAAGCAACTGTACTGTGGTGATATAGAAGAAACTACTGGAAGCAAAAGAGAAAATCAAGGAACAACAAGGTCAGGAAGATGCAGACAATTAAGACTGTGACTGCATGGTGCTGTCTTTAAAACCCCAGTGGAGAAAACAAAAGCACCCAGGAGGAGGTGAGCCCGTGACAAATACGCTGCTGCTGTGGTTTGAGCATGTTTGGCTCCATTAGATCTAATGTCGAAATTCCATGCTCATTTTAAAGTGTGGGACCAAGTAGCCTCTTTAAGAGGGGATTAAAGCCCCAATTTTATGAATTTATTAGCCCATTCAGGCGGCAGATTAATTGATTATCTGGAGTATGAGTTCTTATGCAGGCCAGTTTTGCTCAGCAATCTCTCTCCTTACCTCTCACCATGCAACCTGCCCTGTACCACCTCGAGGCTTTGCCAGCAAGGAGGCTGTTGTTAGATTCAGTAACATGCCCTTGGAGTAGAATTAAGGCAAACGAACCACTGTAACTTACCCAGTCTGTGTTATTACATTGCTAGCAAAAGAAACTATAATCAGACAGCTAAACTCTCGGATTGGTTAAGCTAGATAATGCGAGCTGCACCTAGAAACAGCCAAGAGCCTAGGACCACGTAGAGGCTGTGTTGTCAAAGGCACTAAGATGGTAGCAGACAGTCTCAGCATCTTCACCTGATCCTCTATGCTGTCAGCACATGCATGATCAATAATAACAAGAATAAAAAACTACTTCCGAAAACAGCAGTAATGAGGCTTGGGGATAAGCAGAGAGAACCTCATTGAATCCTCAAGACACACGAGACAGATGAGATCCGAGAGAGGGAATCTAGAGCATGTGACGGCACATGTTAGGATGAAGGTCTCAGAAATGCAAGGGGATGTTGAAATTGAGAGTGTATGTGTTCAGAATGCAGAGTGATAATGCAATATAAAGCATCTTAAGAAGTGTTAGTTAGAGGAGAGATTTTCTTCTTAAAAGATAAATTCTGACATTGATAAGGAAAGTAAAATTAAGGAGAGTAGGCTCTAAGGCCAAAGAAACACAGTGGGGACACAGGTGATCTGCAAAGGAAACTTCCACCGGGGCACTTCTTAACAAACTCAAGGGCAAGATGACCCTGAGGACTTGCGGAAGCAGCAGGAGAATGGATTTAACAGATGTTCACTTTCAATGTTCAGACACTTAGTCAAGAACAACATCCAGCCGGGCAGTAGTGGTGCACGCCTTTAATCCCAGCACTTGGGAGACAGAGACAGGTGGATCTCTGTGAGTTCAAGGCCAACCTGGTCTACAGAGTGAGTTCCAGGGCTGGTTCCATAGCTACTGGGAAACCCTGTCTTGAAGTACCAAAATAAATAGACAGGTAAATAAATAAGCGAGCAAAGGAATGAACGCCATCCAAGCATTCACCACCTGTCACAGAAAGGGAATCCTGAGCGCTGCAGCGCTGCAGTTCAATAACGGAGAATATGGACATGTGGACTGAAGGCCCCAGGGCAGCAAGGGGAAGTGGAAGCAGCTGTCCATCCCTACATCTTCACGATGTTCTCGCATGAGGACTTTTCCAAGGAGGGCCTGCAAACTCATTCAGTTTTGTCAAGTAGAGGCCTCTTTTCCTTATCCGAACCTTCTCCCTACCCTATAAAGACCAGAGACTATGAGAAACTGTGTATTTTAAAAGACTAAGGAGGAGAAATGAGGAACTAAGGTACATTAAATTGCGAGTCAACAGAGGGGAAAATTTGAGGATTTTAACAAAGATGTTAACAAAAAAGGACATAAATAATGTTTTTAATTTGCCATGTTAATATTGGGAACAGGGCATAGACAGATTATGGTTATTTACTTGGGAAATGTGTGGTCTAAGAGAAGGTAAATAGTGAGAAGAATTCTGAGGAAAGTAAAATATTCAGATTTGGAAACAAGGCCTATACTTGCAGAAGGGACAGAGGAGCTACAGAGACATATTTGAGATAAGAATACTAGATTATAATTTAAAAACATAGGAAAATGTTTAAGGATGGAACTTTTGGAAAGAGAAGTCACTGACAAATTAAAAAAAATGATCTTTGAGATCTGAAGCAAAGTTTCCCAGAAGACAAGGAGTCAAGTGGAATCAGGAGGAAAATGTCAAAAATATCTGTACGGATAAGACTATAAGCTTTTAGACATGAGGACTGAAAACTATTCCTACTAAAACTGTGGTGCAGGAGAATTGTCTGTATTCTGTCAATCATGTTTTAAATAAATGCTGATTGGCCAGGCAGGAAGTATAGGCAGGAAAACCAGACAGGAAGTAGAGGTGATACAATGAGAACAGGAGAATTCTGGGAAGGAGGAAGCTGATTCCTCCCAGTCCTGCACAGACCACTGAGGAAGCAGGATGTGACCTGCCAGCTGGAAAAGGTACCGAGCCATATGGCTAAAATAGATCAGAATAATGGGTTAATATAAGTCATAAGAGCTAATAAGAAGCCTTAGCTAATGGGCCAATC
Organism: Myodes glareolus; assembly: GCF_982192425.1. NCBI lineage: Eukaryota > Metazoa > Chordata > Mammalia > Rodentia > Cricetidae > Myodes > Myodes glareolus. Next base: position 54,341,416 of record NC_142038.1, read on the forward strand.
AGTTTTATAACTTATGGAGATTTCTGTGTGATTTTCTTTGGGACTTGCCAGCTGTGGGGTACCGGGCAGGACAGAAAACCCCAACAAGCAGGCCCCCTCATGTTACAAAACTGCTTATGAAGAGAGAATTTTCTGTGTAGCTTTACCATCTGGTGAGACTGCCCAAACTGACCTGACAGAGAAGACAGAAAAGGATCAACATGTGGGGAAAGCCAGGCCTATCTAATTCTAGTACTCTGGAGGCGAAAGGAGGAATAGCTGGGGCTGAAGCTAGCCTAGGCTACTCAGTGACTGTATCAACTCACAGCTAGTTGAAGCGCTAAAAAGCAGTGACTGTTGAGTGCTCATCCTTCTACCGGCCCCCATCCCAGGGCTCAGGGAACACTGCAGAAGAGTGGGCAGCGCGAATCTAAGAGCTGGAAGATAGGAGTCAGTACTGTGCAATGCTGGATATAATGTGGCCACTGTACTAATGGACTCAGCTCTGATGTGGGATTCCCCTCTGTAGGCTATGAATATGTTTTATTACCAGTGGTTACTAAAGAAGCTGTTTCAGCCAATGGCTTAATAGAGTCAGGCGGGAAATCCAAACAGAGATCTAGAGAGAAAGTACACAGAGTCGAGGACACGCCATGTAACTGCCAAAGAAGAAAGACGCTAGCTGCCAGCCAAATCCTTAACGCTATACCACAGCCTAGTGGCAATATAAAGATTAATAGAAATGGGTTAATTTAAGATGAAAGAGTTAGCTAGAAGTATGCCTAAGCTATTGGCCAAACAGTGTTGTAATTAATTTAGTTTCTGTGTTATTATTCAGGTCTGAGCAACTGGGAAACTAATGAACAGTCTCCGCCTACACAACTGCGTACATGGTTACCTGTGCAAGGTCAAGCAACAAGATCATTCAGCATTCCAGCAGACAGCACTAACCAGAATCAGTAGTTTACAGGGGAAAACAGGACAATAAATGTGGCAGAAGAGTGTACTGAGGAGAAGAGGTTCAGAAAAAATGGAAATGGAGGATGGGGGGGGGGATATGATCAAGATGCATTGTATACAGGTAAGAAACTGTCAAAGAATAAAAGAAAGGTATACCAAAAACTGTTTTTTAAAAGACCCAGTTCCAAAAAATCAAAGAGGCCAGGAAGAACATGGCCGACTAATCTTTTGGGAATTTTTATTAGGAAGGGAAAGAGAGACATTTGTTTTCTCTTTCAAAGCTCTTTCCAGTTATTTTGTATAATAGCAGCAAAAGGATTTACAGATATTGTGCAAGTATAAATAATTGATATGCCGTTGCTAAATGGCTTATAAACTGAGTTATTTTCTGCTTAATTCATCTAAAGCTTCCTGGAAAACTCGCGTCACGTTTGATGGATCTTCAACTGTATTACTTCCTGACACGTCAGCTTTATATTTTTCTATCTCCAGAATCTGTCAGGTTGCTAATGATGTATGAAAATGTACTTTCATACCCCAAATGAGTGTACGTTTAAATGAGCTTCATGAGAAACACTTTACCAATATGAGAAAGTTTTCGTGTAACATATTTGGTTTTAGACAACGAATTCCTCAACTAACTAAACTGGAACTCCCAGGGGATCACACACATGGGTGCAGAGTCAAAACCATAATGCCGACACCATCATGACCTGAGGAAGGGAATTCAGAGTGGTGCACGCTTTCACATTCCTGCCCCTCAGAGGCGAGAGATCCCTCTCATTTCTACCAGATTAGGAGAGCACATCCAACTTCTCAAGGTTCTTTCAACTGAATGTCGTGAGTTCGGTGAGAAAACACTCTCGGTCTTTTGAGCTAAAGTCATTTTTCTTCTATCCTTGCTGGCCTTTAAATCAAATTATATTAGAAGTCTACTCTCTTTATTGATGCTGTTCTCTCTGCCTCTACTAAGCCCTGGATTTTCAGTTTCCAGTTGTTTGGGAACACACTACGTTATCGGAAGTAAATATTAAACTCTGGGGGAGTGAGAGATACAGAAATGAATACACAAATACGGCATCCCTCTAAGAATCGTGTGTTCTTCATCTACGGAGGATGGAGAAAATACACCCCTGCTTCTGCCTTCTCCGAGATCTTGTTCTGAGTATGTGCTCTTTAGCAGCACTGGAGGAGCGGAAAGAGAACAGCTGGAATGTGTACAAACAGTATGTGCCCTCGGGGAGCTGCCACTTGACAAACTCAGGTGATCAATACAATATAGATCTCTCCTTTCAATACTCAAATGTGTGGGTGACCATTTTACATCATTCTAACACAACATGTTTAGGTTTATTTTCTTTAAGGCTTTATTGGATCGTTTGACATGTATAGGTTGAGATGCATACATTTCTTAGCTAGTTCCAAGGCCTGAGTCCACATTGAATGCTTAATAACGTATTAAGTAAAAATAAGTACTTCATTACGATGGCAACATCTTAGGATGAAAAGGTTAAAACCATGCACATGGGAACTCTGGATGGGTATATGTATTAGCTTGATGCCAGGGGTTGTTGATGGTATACACACACACATACAGAACATCAACTTTTGAATGTTAAGAACACATAATTTTACATGAATGGTATGTCAAAAAGAGCTGCTAACTTTTTTTTTTAAAACTCCATCCTGAATGAGCACTCCTGGAATTTCAGCGAAGAAACGTCAGTTCAAAAACAGAAATGCACTTATTTTATAGGCTGCTGAGGTGCAGTGGGCACAGCTCTTTCTCCCCAGCAAATATGAAGTATGGAAGAGCGCACATATTATTTCAAGCCAACAAATGCTTTGTTACAGTGTGCCTATGGTAGTTAATAAGTTATTGAAAATAATGAGATTGCTACCAAGAATAGACACTATAAACCGCATTTTTGAAAGGATAGGGCTGCAATATCTTTCTGGCATTTATGTGTGAATATTATTACCTCTTTCGAGCTCTGAAAATCAATTACTGAATTTATTACCAACATTTGTAAGGCAAGATTTGCTTTTCTTAGGTTCCTTATAAGCACTGGTTCATTTGGAAAAAAAGTACTGAAATAATTATAAATTCATGTGAAGGATAAAAATAGTATAGTCACAGGCTTTTCATCCATTTCCCTCCGTGGTTATATTTTGCATAATTTTACTACAATATAAAACCCATAAAATTGGCATGTTAAAGTATGTATTCTGGTTCTATACCACTTTATCATATGTGTTGTTTCATTTACCAACACAATCAAGATCCAATCTATTGTTTCACCATGAAAATGTCATTAATACCCTCCTTATGGCCGCAGACAAACCCACTCCACCCTGATAGGTACTAATCTATTCTCTACCACTAGAATGCGTCGTTAATAAACACTTACATGCATGACATACTAACCTTTGAGATTGCTTTGGAATTCCTGTGGCACTTGAGATACAACTAAATTAGCCTGGGCATTAATCGTCCATTAGTGTTACAGCCAAGGATGGATGTAAGACCATTCATTTTTCTGAGACACACAGGTGGATCCTGTAATCAACGAACTAACAAAAATAATGTATAGTTACTTAATGTTGTGTGTGTGTGTGTGTATGTGTTCTTAAGATGAAAAAACTTACCAACTTAACAGGAATTAATATTCATTTAATATTTATACTATTAGCTTTTAAATATTTTATTTCCTAACCACAATGCCAATTCCAGTCCATTACCCACACCACATATGGGGAGGTTAGCAAGGCAAGCCTACTTTAGCAAGAAGGAAGTAAGCATCTCATTGGAGTGATATCAAGGCTCCAAATTATCATAATACGATGATACAACGAAGTCACAATGTAAAGACTTTAAAATACAAAAATAAATAATAGACTTTGCCAGAACAGTTTGGGGGTTAGAGAATTCAAAACCACTACTCCAAAGACAGTTACAGCGAAGGTGATATGGAAGCCACTTCTCTAAGAGGAAGTGATAAAGATATTAAAGAATTCCAGATAACAGGCATGTTCAGGTTCTGCTGCATTTAGACAGACCCTAACCCAGCTAAAGTTTCCAGCAAAGATAACCAGTTTGGTAAATGCTATGAAGAAATGTACAGAAAATTAGAAAACCAGCCTACTCCACATAAAAATAAACTTCCTGGGCATGAATCCAAGAAAACCCACTCTGAATATAATAAAGATAGTTGCAAACATTTTCTGCTTGTGAAGAGAAATGTAATTGCTTGATGTGTGGGAAGACCTTTTCCATTCAGCTCCACAGAATGAACGGATTCAATGGGGGGATGAGGACACAGAACGGACAAACCAGTCATAGGTAAGACACCAGAACCATGGCTTCACCGCTATCAGACGGGTGCAGACAGCAGGCAGCTGTGGTTTGAGACTGCCAAATAACATTCCTTGGGTATGTACTTGCATCAAACCAAGGAATTTCAGCAGTTAGACTGATTTGAACATCCTAAAAGCTACATAAAGCACCTCTAAGTGTTAAAAATGTGAAAAGTCGTAGTTGTATGAACTTCAACCCAAAGATTGCTGAGACTCAGCTGCATCCTGTTTCTATCAGTGAGTTCCGAGCAGTGCTTTGGCCACGGGGTGCTTGGTGTTTTCCTCCAGCACTCTGACACCGCTCTTGTCAAGGTCAACTCAGCAATGACTCAGAGTACGGAAGCAGGCCCTTGCCAAACCGCAGCAACTGTGGGGGAAACCCCAACACTCAGCAGCAGTATCGCTATTACCCAGTGATTGCCACACTTGGTCGGTTTCATTTTTACCGAACCTCGTCCCCAAAATAACACAGGTGGCTAGTCAGTGATGCATGGCCCTGTGCAGATGCAGACAAGAGCTTAACACAAAGAAATTCTCAGCAATGAGGGGCTGGAAACCACAGCTGAAAGATCTCTGTACTCAGGAGAAGACAGGATGAACATATAGATTCATGAAGAACCTGGTTCTTCCGTTGCTTTCCATTCTGGTATTTTACTCACATTTTACATGAAACATTATCTCTGTCATTCTTTTACATTTATATCCTGAAATTCAAGTCAATTCTTGTCGTTACACAGTTAGGGAGTTCGGTGGGACTAACTGGCCTCTTCCCTTGTTTTCTCGTGTGTCAGCTCTGTTCTTATCCAGGAACAGGTCCTACACTGAGCCTTCCCAGCATGCACAGGCCATACTGCAAGGCTGGGGAAGCTGCTTGTCTTCTGCAAGGCTGCCACGGTAACCTCTCCTTGAGCCCCAACCCTAACCATACTTCCTGTCGGGGTCTCTCTATCAAACTCATAGAGAGTGAAGAAGCAGCAAGAAGTACGGCTTGTCACAAGGCTACTCAGTTAACAGCCCTGGGCCTCAACTTCCACACCGATCATGGCTATCTTTCATCTAGAGGAAAATCATTCATTAGGCCGTGATTTTTTTCCCCCTGAGCTAGATTCAACTTTCAAGACTTTAGCTAAGATAGTTTTGCCAGAGTTCTAAATCTGAGCAAGGTGAGACCCCTGAAATACTGTCTAGACAGAAAGAAGATGTGTATTTCTAACGTAAAAACCTGTTTATATTTAAATGACAAAAAATTTATTGGTAAAGGTTTATCAGTTTGTCATCACTGAACAGAACTGATCATGATAAAGTCTTAGCTCGAAGAAGTATAGATTTCAAATTCAAATTAAAAAGAAAACAATTTGACGCTGTGCATGCTGGCACACGCCTATTATCCCAGGAAGGAGACAGGAGGAGTCCAAAGCCAGCTGTGGCAGAGCAAGCATCAAGTGAGAAGAAGCTCTTAGGACCCTATCTGAGAAGAATAAAAAAAGAAAGAAAACAAAATAACCGAGAAATCTATCTCACTAACAATTAATTAAGAATGATATGAATAATAGTCCAATAAACAGCCATCAATAGCTAAATCTAAATTATTTGTAAAATAGAATAAAATCAGGACCATGAAATTATACTTAAACTTTTAGCAAATGTGACACACTAATCTCTGTTCATATTCCTTTTAGAATTATCATTCTCTCTTGTTAACATTGAAACTGGAGACTGTTGTCATATGGTATTGTGTTTCCCTTTCTCCTTTTTTTTTTTTAAATGAAAAGTAAATAACTGACCATAAGACAGTATTGGAGTTTCCAAGGTGACAGGATGGGGGAAACCATCTGCCACAGTAACCCAGACTGGGAACTGACTCTTCTTCCATGCTCCAGGGACAAGAAGAATGGCCAGCACCTGCTGTCCGCGTGGGAGGTCTGCCTGGAAAACAAGCAGCTCCAAGGCCTCCTTGTGTAGCTGCCAGACACAAAGGTGCTTCCCAAGAAGAGGAACAGGGGACAGGAGAGGTACACTGAATTGTCACCCATGCAGAAACTATGGGTGTCAAAACCATGACAAAGACTAGGATCCTACCAAGGAAAATGTGTGTGTGTGTGTGTGTGTGTGAGAGAGAGAGAGAGAGAGAGAGAAAGAGAGAGAGAGAGAGAGAGAGAGAGAATGACAATATGCAGATATACAAGTGCATGTGTCTTTTAATCATCAAAGTCAAATGACCTAAACAAACTTCACAGACAAGAACTCAGCCTTTAAAACAGTGAGAACCCTCTGACGAGTGCACATGCAGATAGCAGCCTGGGCTGTATTTCTGTGAGCCTCGTCCACTCAGAGCTGTCATCAATGCAAATAATATCACTTATTATTGCGAAGTAATTGCCATATTGGTAAAAATATGCACACTATTGAATTTCTTTACCTACAATGTTTCAGTAATAACCATCGTTACATGGGGGGCATGTTTCTAATTCTGTTCTTAGGCTGAAAATCAGGGGGATCAGAGATACAAGAATTTCTCAAAATAAAGACAAAAATTAATGCAACTGACAAAAAAGTTGGGCCAGTCAGATGGCTCAGTAGGCAAAAGTGCTTGTTTCCAACAACCTGACAACCTGAGTTCAATTCCTGGAACCCACATGATTGAGAGACAGAAACCACTTCCTGCAAGCTGTCCTCTATCCTCCATACTTGAGCCATAGTGTGTGTGCACACACAAATGCATACAGACAGATAGATAAATGGATAACCAGGTAAATAAAAAATTTTAATAATTAAAAGAAAAAAGATATTATGTGTCCCAAATAACTTAGTCAAGATTTTTTTCTGAAAATTATGTGTTTACATTATGATTAACTCACATTGCAGAATTATTATCCCTGTTGATTTTCAACCTAATGCTAAACATGCCATGGCAGATTTTTAAAGTAAGGATTCTGTTTAGGTCCCTTTGGACCCTGATTAAAAAGACTTACTGGATTTTACTATATGAACTCCCCGAATTCTAGTTCCCCAAAGGAACTTTCAATTCAAAACTGATGAAATGGAGAGATCCCCAGAACACAGAGATCTGAAGTGCATCGTGAAGACTAAACTAGAAAGCAGATGTGGTGATTTGAAAGAAAATGGCCCCCACTGACTCACAGAGAGTGCGCTTTTAGGAGGTGTGGCAAGTGTGCCACTGTGGGACCGACTTTGAGGTTTCAGAAGCTCCAGATAGGCCCAGTGTCTCATCACAGTCTCTTCCTGCCACCTTCAGAGCCGGGTGCAGAACTCTTGGCTTCCTCCCCAGCACCATGTCTGCCTACATGTACATGCTGCCTTGCTGCCCACCATCATGACAACGGAGTAAACCTCCGAGCTCTAAGCCAATCCCAATTATTTTCTATTAGAAGAGCTGCCGTGGTAAACCAGGTGGTGGTAGTACACACCTTTAATTCCAGCACTTGGGAGGCAAAGGCAGGTGGATCTCTGAGAATTCGAGGCCAATCTGGTCTACAGAGCGAGTTCCAGGACAGCCAGGGCTACACAAAGAAACCCTGCCTCAGAAAACAAAAACAAACAAACAAATAAATGAGTTGCTATGGTCATGGTGTCGCTTCTCAGCAACAGAAACCCTAACTGAGTCAGCAGACTTATTTGTGTTACACATTTTACTTACTGATTTCATCTTTTTTTCATAGTAAGCAGAAATAGGTAGGAAGGTAGTCAACCTTCACGGTTCACAGCATGCCATATTATTTCAGCATGAGCCCCGTATCTCTATGCATAAATTACACCAAAGCAGCCAGCACTCGAGTCCCCAACATAAATCAACTGAAGAAGCAAAGACAAATGACTGGCAAGGTTTCCAGTACCTCTCCAAATAGCTCCATCCTTGGAAAGTACATGACTTCAGACGTGGGGGGATCCCCAGAGTCACAGTGGATGTGGCAGCGTCTTGGCATACTATAATTATAAATATGTCTTGGCAACCCATAACTCTGCCCCAATTCAGCTGCCTTCTGTGACGCTCTCATGACTCTAGAAGTAAGGCAAGAATAAATTTTAGAAGACGTACGTCGATGCCTGAGTTTGGACTCAGTGCTTCTACATCAGATCTGCTGCCTTAATTAGCAAGAAAGAGAGAAGACAGACAGACAGACATGAATGCTGAACGGTGGCTGGGCAACGGTGGCTCAGGAAACTCCAGGGTCATTTCCACAGTCGCATACTCACAAGACAAGAAGCACAGGCTCCCTTTCTCGGCATGCTTATGTAACAGCAAACCTTCATCACTGAATGTCTATTGAATGTCCTTTCCATCACGGCTCATGATGGAAATGATGTAAGGATCACATCCTTACATATTTAGATTTGATATTTTAGAAGCATTTAAAGCAAGAGAAAAAAATGAAACAGAAAGAAAAAAAGAAGAGAAAGGGGAGAGAGAGGATTAAGGGGAAATACAGACATCAGAAGACGCACAAGAAGTACTTAAAGTTCTCTCTTGGTTTTAGCATTTTAAGAAGAATTTTAAAGAGAAGATTCTAACTGCATCTAGCCCTGCTTTCCTTTCGGGCTTCTAACATGGCGGTCATCATAAACACACTGGCTATGCCTTGTTCAGCCACAGTTCCTTTGAGGTACAGTCTTGAACTTCTCTGAACAAAGACCACACGTAAATGTCTATGTTTTTATAAACAGCCTGGATGCTTGTGTAAACGAAGACTGCAAAATAAGAAAGAACCCTAAGAGAAAAAGTATTTGAAAAGATGGCTACTTGACTCTGAAACCACACGGCTTGGTCAGTACAGAATGGGTGGATTATAAAACGCAATTCGGTGATTCACGACCCAAGGGTCACAGAACAGCCACTTTATGAGCATGCAATGGTGAGAGGAGCAGACAACAGGATGCACCTCTGAAACACTCACTTTCTGAAAGACGGTGATGACAAATGTCTCTTGCTTTAAGCGTATGTTTTGCCAAAAGACAGCAAGCCATGTCCAGTGGTTAATAAAAACCAGTGCAGCTGTGAAGTCAGACACAGCACTTTCACCGGAGGGCTAAGAAGACCAGGGAAAGAAGGAGAAAGCTATCAGTAAACTTGCGGGCAGGGTTCAGAGTTAGGTGTTGCCTGTCAGGAAGGGAGGGATGACCATCTGACAGAATGTGATGGTGATAAGGAAAGGAAAATTGAAGGATTAAAAATAAGATAGTGATATTGGGGCTGAAGAGAGGGTTCAGCAGTTAAGAGAACTTAACTGTTTTCGCAGAGGATGCAAGTTAGAGTCCCCACACTGATGCCCAGTGATTCACAGCCACTTGGAACGCCAGATGCAGGGCCTCTGATGCCTCTGGCCTCACGTGCACATATCCACACATTAACATAAATGCATCAAAATTTTAAAAATGAATCTACAGAAAAAGAGAGAAGGCAAGACGGAAGTCGAGTAAGGATAAACAATGATAACGAATATGAGGAAGGAAGATGAGTATCGCGAGAATGGCCGTGCAGTGTGAGTGGAACCCGTGCAGTGCGCACGCGCAGTGCCTTCAGTATGTGAGCAGTCTTCACGTAATGAGCCAAAGTATGGGTATCAGCTGGATTCAAATACCATGCCTTCAGTGTGGTAGAACCCAGCAAGAGTTCTCTGTCCCCTGACTCCTGGCAAGTGTCTCTCTCTTCAACGTGTGAAAGCATTCTGAAGCACCCCTGTCAAGCCGGGAGCATCAGCTTTACGTGCACACTCAGTTCGCTAATGATGTAACTTCCGTGGATGGATGCCTTTTCTCTGGGACATACTAAAGCTGACAAGGAAAGCACTTCAGAAGAGGCAACATGGCAGTTAACTCAGTCTGTTAATCTGCAGTCCAGACATGGCACACCCTCCCTGTGACTGGAACACAGACCACTGCTCTGCCCTGTCCTCAACTTTCTCCTGCTCATAATACCCACCCCAGAGATGATTATGAAAATTGAAGGCAACTTTAAACAGCGTCCCATCCCCAGTTATCTATCCATCTGTTAAGCGTTAACTGCAGTTGTCGTGTGTGACTTTGAATCCTCAATGAAAGACTGTAAGGAATATTTTTGTTTCCTAATAAAATATTATTTTATAAGCAACTATTGCTATATTAACTTTATAATACATAAACTTTACAAGTAGGGAAAAATGTTGCCAGTAATAAGAAATGAAAACTAATGTATGGATAAGCAACTATAAATCAAAACAAAATAACAAGACTAAAGATCACTTCTGGATAACAGAACTAAAACCAATCTTTATTGTTTGCCTTTCATTTACCTAGTTTTCCAAAATTTCTTCCCTCAAAAAGAATTTATTGTTTTATAAGTATATAGGCTATTTAAATATAATTAACATATTTATGCAATTACACCTATAGAAAGTGCCTATAAATATATTTATATATCATACTATGATTTAAAATATTTAGATTGTCAATCTTACAATATTCTAGGGGAAGGTTTTCTATTTTATTTTTATGTAGATGCACATTACATGTTTTATTTTGTGTTTGCCTGTATGTACACATGTGCACAACATGCTTGCCTGGTGTCCAAGGAGCCGAAAATAGGACATCAAATCTCCTGGAAGTGGAGTTACAGATGGCCGTGAGCTTTCATGTGTGTGCTAGGACCTCAAGCCAGATCCTCTGCAAGAGCAGCAAATGCCCATCTCAAGTAGAACTAGTAATTTTGTGCTCAGCTGTTCTTAAAAACCCTTAAGCTGTGTGAGGTTGGACTTTAACCCAACGCACTGGCCAAGGTCATCTTCTAGGCTTTAATTTCATGTTCGATGAGAAAAGTAATGGGAATCTAACTGGTCCGCCTTTTCCTGACTATGCACACAAACTGGAGTTCAGATTATCTGGCTAACGTCCCTCCAACCACCACTTTAAAATAGTATCTTCAGATCCAACCAGTAATTTTGTAACTAGTTCAAAGATTAAAATTTTGTTCCCCAAACTCATTTTATGCTGTCACACCACCCATACCAAAACAGTAAGCAGCTTTGGGGACCGTGCGGAGATATAAAATACAGCTGATGGAACTGCAGGTGATGGTCACCCGGTCTCTGATGCTTCACTCCCTCTCAGATAAGTTTATCTATGTACAACGTGATTTGATTCCGGGCGCAGTCCTTGGCCACATCGAGATTCTAGGGCACAAGATATCACTGATGGGTCAGCATAGGGAATATCAGCTTTGTTTGAGCTAATAACGTGCCATGACAATAAGGAGGTTTATAAACAACTCCAGCTGTGCACAGCCCATTCCCCAGCCGCACTGAGAGCAAGGCCAGTGTCGGCCAGTGTGAGGGAAAAACAGAGTAACACAGAAGCAGACTGGCTTTCAGGAGCTTACTGTATCCTGTTCTTTTTACTTCTTTTCCCAGGGTTTCAATAATCTCGGAAGTGTAACAAAGTTATAGCCTGTCCTAATAAAAAGTAACATGAAGTGGAAAATGGTGATCCTGCTGCACTTTACCAGCTGGTTCCTCCAGAACATCTCCAAAGAGCAGCGAACGTCTTGAAGCTCTAACAACTCCATTTCTGCCAAGAAAGTGTAATGGCTCTGAGAAAATATGAAGATCATTAGCTAAGACTTAATAACCATTTATTTGTCTAAAAAATGTTTCTTGGTCAACATTTATTAAATTTCTACTGAATAAAGATGCTGAATCTAATCCCTAAGGGCTTACGATTTAGAAGAAAAGGGGGAGTTACTTATAAGACACTAACATAGAAGCGCAGAGGGGGATCCCGGATGATACATGATTAGAACCAATCCAGTCTCCTCAGTCCCAGTTTAACCCAGGACTTCCCAAGTGTCTTCAGAGAAGCATTAATGAGACATCCTAAGAAAAGCAATAAAACGCCCTCAGCCAAGTCACTCTGAGAAACAGTTGAGCCAAAATAAAAGACATTCGAGTACCTAAAAGACAGAAAAATACCAGAACCATATTAATGTTACCGGTTTTCAAATCTATCAAAATTCATGTCCTTTTTTGCTCTCACAGTTATTAATATCAGTGACATCTACTTGGATGGATTAAATGCCTTGTCATTTGATTAAACATTTAGTTCTCGGGTTGCTGCAGATAGTTATAAAAATGGTTAGGCTCTACAGAAGGCGACAGGAATAGGAGATACTGTTCTCTTTGATCTGAGTAGGTCTCGTGCTATTAGTTGAAAGACCTTATTAGCAAAACTGAGGTCTGCCTAAGGAAGGAGAAAGTTCACCTCATGATCGCAGCATGAGTTCCTGCCGAAGACCACCCGACTGCTGCCTGTCCTACAGACTGTATGCTTCCAGGCTCCAATCCTTGGAGAGGAGCAAGTCACATATGAATTATATTCATTTGTTTATAAATATAGGATGATATCTATAACATGAATAATCAATTTATAAGTTTAAGTTGCATCAATACTTTTAAAATAAAGTATAAATACAAAAGGTAAGAATTCATATTTAACATAAGTATTATATTTTAAATTAATAATGGTTGAGTATGGATATATATATCTTAAATACATATATTTTGTTATCTATTTATCAACTGCTTTTGTTCCTCTCTGATAAAACGTACCAATTAACTAGTATTTTACATAACATCTACAGGAACTACCGTAAATTCCAGTCTTCTGCAACACATGACTACCATCTTCAACAGCCACCTTTATAATCAGACACTGGGAGCTCTGTGCCCAAACTTCACTGTTTAAGGGATATGATAAGAGGTGTTACTTGTAGTCATGTTCAGGATCTTTTCTACCATCTCCCACACTCAAAAATATGCCAAAAGGAAACACAGCCTCGCTATGAAGTGAAAATGCTATACAGTAATGGTTCTCTATGGGATCTGAGTGGGTGTATCAATGAGCACAGAGACCAAGGCCCTTGCCCAGCCTAAGATGATTGGTAAAATAAAATTCCTATCATCCTGGATAGTGGCGGACAGAAGCCAGTATCAGGGTTTAAATTCATTTCTTTTGCTCTAGAGGAAGGACAAAGCCTATGGACCTATCCCATACTTCCCAAAGGTGAAGTAATGCAGAAAAGTAAATCTGCACCCTTTCAAACACCATGCCAAACCTGAACCAGCTCTGTGCTCAGGTATACAAGCCAACAAACCGACAAGATTGTTTAAGATGATTCAAGATGGGCTTCTCTTGAACATGAGCACAGGTTTGTTAAGCTACATTTGCATCCTAACTGGCAATCTAGAAGAGCAAAATCTGAGCATATAAGATGTAAGAAAGTCCTTCTTAGGGATATGGACAGGGCAGAACGGCAGTTCTCAGTGTGAGTCGGATTAGGTCTTCCATTTCCCGACTCTTGTGAGTACACAGGTGATATGTGTGTATCAGTGTTCTTTAAACATTGGTAACCCCAGGAATCTACACTCTGAAGGATTTAAGACAGACTCTGATGAATGTTATGTTCACTGGTATGGAGAAATAATTCCATGTGCTGTTTAGTTTCTAATTACAAAAGATTCTGGACTGTACACCTAGGTATGAAACCCCTGTTCTACATTGTGGCAGGTTCTGATGAATTACGGTCCTTTGTGAAAACCATGTACCCCCAGGGATGGAAACTTCTCTCATATGATTCAGATATTCACAACCAACAGGAGTTTGTGTAGGAAGTTCAACCACCAAACTATGAGCACTCAGAATTCCATTACATTACCTGAGAAGCAAGCTAAGGCAAGAATGGACAGACAATTAAAAGGTTTAAAAAAAAAAAAAAAACAGGTCTGAGAATTTGAATGGTGGGAACCAAGTAGAACAAGTAGACTTTCACTTTTTAATGAAATTATGAAACTAATAGCAAGCTGGAGGCACACAGCAACAAGCCCATTCCTTATCACAAGCTTAGCTATAGGCATGGTCATAAAAAAACAACAACAACACTGTTGTTGCCATCTTTCCTGTTATTAACAACAGTTAATGAAAATGACTATCTTGAACCATGATGTGGGATTCCCCTTTGGATGCTGTGAATACCACTGGCTAAAAACTGCTTTGAGCCTATAGCAGAGCAGGGCAGAACAGAGGTAGGTGGGAAAAACTAAACTGAATGCTGGGAAAGAGAAAGGCAGAGTAAGAGAGAAGTCATGGAGCTGCCGCCAGACACAGACACGCTGAAACCTTGTCAGAAGGCCATAAGCCTCGTGGTAAAATATAAAATAATGGAGATTAGTTAATTCTAGCTGTAAGAGCTAGCTAGCAATACGCTTAAGTAATTGGTCAAGCAGTGATTTAATTAATAAAGTTTCTGTGTGATTATTTTGCGGCTGAGCAGCCAGGAACAAACAAAGGACCTATTACAACAGAACCAGGTGGTGGTGCACGCCTTTAATCCCAGAACTCAGGAGGCAGAGGAAGGCAGATCTCTGAGTTTGAGGCCAGCCTGGTCGATATAGTGAGTTCTGCAATAGCCAGGGATATACAGAGAAACCCTATCTCAAAAAAAATCTATAAACAAACAAACATCTTATAAGATAAAGTAGCTTAAACTTTACTTGCCAACATATCACCCTAGTCAGTGAGAATGCTGGGCCTAGGAAGAAAAGACAAGAAAATGCAAGTCCTAGTTAGCTTCAGCTATCAACTTTTCAATACCTTGATACCTGAGAAGAGAATTTCAACTGCGGAAGATCAGACTGGACTGGGAGCATGGCAATGAGGTGCTTTCTTGTTTGTTAACCGCCATTGTAAGGCCTAACCCACTGTGGGCAGCACCACTCTCTCCGAAAGTTGCCCGGGGTTACGAAACAATGCTAGCTACACACCTGGACACTGCAAGTATCGGTAAGTCAGTAGTTCTCAATGTGGAGGCCATGACCCCTTTAGTGGTCAAATGACCCTTTCACAGAGGTCACTTGTCAGACACCCTGCATATCAGAACGTCATATTATGACTCACGACGGTAGCAAACTGTGGTTATGAAGGAGCAATGAAAATAATTTTACAATGAGGTCACCACCAGAGGAACTGTATTAAGGGGTCGCAGCATGCCGAAGTCTGAGAGACACAGCTCTGACGTGTCTACTTTGAGCTCCTGCCTGAGTTCCTGCCTTGAGTTCCTTCAATGATGGGTGCAATCTGTAAACTGAGACAAATCCTTGCCTCCCTGCTGTGGTTTGAATGAGAATGCACTCCACAGGCTCACGTGTTTGACTCATTGATTCCCCGCTGGTGGAACTGTTTGAGAAGGATGAAGAAGTGAGCCTTTGTTGAAGGAGGTGTGGCCTTGGAGGTGGACTAATGCTTCCCCAGTATCTTCCCTGCTTCCTGCTTGCAGACTGAGAAGAGAGTTCTCAGCTGTTCCTCCTATTGTGTCTTCCTCTGTCATCACGGATGCCAAACCTTCTGAAATCTAAATCCATTAAAGGCTTTCTCTGTTTAAAGTGTAACAATAGTACACTTAGGGAAGTGTATTAATTTTGTATTAATTGCTTTTTTATTTTATTTTTTCCATTCAAAAATTTACACTTCCTCCCCTCCTCCCATTCCCCTCGCGCTCCCCCACTCACCCTTCTCCCTCTCCCTCCCTCCTTAAGAGAGGGCAGGGAACCCTGCCCTGTGGGAAGTCCAAGGCCCTCCACCCCTACATCCAGGCCTAGGAAGCACCCAAATAGACTAGGGTCCCAAAAAGCCAGTACATGCAGTAGAAACAAGTCCCAATGCCTTTATCAATGGCTTCCCAGTCAGCCCCCATTGTCAGCCACATTCAGAGAGTCCGGTTTGATTGCATGCTCATTCAGTCCCGGTCCAGCTGGATTTGGTGAGCTCCCATTAGACCATGCACACTGTTTTATCACAGCAACAAAACAATAATACACTTAGGGAATTGTATTAATTTTGTATTAATTGCTTTTGATCTATGTGTTCCAGCATGGCAACAGAAAGGAAACTACGTTTGCAACATAATTAATGCAAATTAAGTGCTGACATCCTTAACTGACCTTAAGAATAAACATAGAAAATATATTTATATAATATTATTGTATTATAAATATAATTATAAATATATAGTTGGAGGATCAATATTGTTGTCAAATAAAAGAAAACAAAGTTGATTTCATGACTCATACAAGTTCCACGAAAGTATTAACTGCTTGTAATCTGGTAACGCAATTTTGACTAATACATTGACTAATAAAATATTAAATAATATATATTATATTGCATATAAATATTACAGCAGTGTATTAATCTAGCCATCTGCTTTGATGTTTAATTTGCTAACAACAGGAAGAACATTCAAGAAAGGATTTAGTTTAAACCCTATATTTTAATGTAGAAATTCTTTTTAAAACTGGTAGGCCACTCATCTAGTTGACTAGTTTCTTCAGGTGAGTTGTATAAATTTAGTATCTCAGTCCAAATCACTCCAGCCTGGAACAAGATGCAGAAGTCAGGCATACAGGACTCTGAGCTGGGATGTCAGAACATCGGGGAACAGGGACTTCCCCAGTGCGAGCAAGGTCACGAGCAAGATGCTGTCGTGAGTTTAATGATATTTCTTGCAGTTGAGACATTAAGATGGCATCCTTTGCTTGTCCCCAAATGAACACAATACATAAAGTAGAAGAAGACAGTGTACATTTTACCATCAGAATCTGTAGCAGCTTCATGTAGACAGGCAATTTTGTATTCTGAAATAATTTAGGAAAGCTGTAGGAGGGAAAGACAGGAATGGTTTAAATTCAAGTCTCTGAAAGCAGCATTTGTGAGGAAACACTGGGCCGGAGTCCAAGGGCAGAAGACCCAGATTCCAGCAGGAATGGTTTAACCAGAACTCCTCTTACCCCGAATACCTTAGGAACATTCCAGCCACTGTTCATGCTCCTTGGAAATAAATGTTCACTTGCTCAAGCCACATTCAGAGTTGAACCGACTGCCTGTCTTCTGAGCTACCAGACGCCATACAGAGATCTCTGTACCTGTCTCAGTGGGCCTGGAAAAGTCTCTTGCCACACTTTAAATACTGTTATTTAGCATATGCTAGGGACTGTGAAGGCACATAGGAACGAAACATCTTAGATGGGTCCAACTATAGAAGCAGACAGGCTCTGGCAGCAGACAGAAGAGAAAATATATATGTAAAGTTGCCTGCCTCTAAGTCAAACAGGGTTTCCTAAGATGATGATACCATATACAGCTTATCCTGCGGAAGGGAAAGATACTTATGAAACAGGTTCTGGTCTCTCTCTCTCTCTCTCTCTCTCTCTCTCTCTCACACACACACACACACACACACACACACACACACACACACACAGGAATCGAATAATAGAGAGGCTGTACCCTGAGAGAATATGACCTATCCTTAATGCAGAAAAACAGCTAGCAGAGCTGAACCCCAAACTGAGAGTGCAAACCTGGTGGGAGAGAGCCTGGAAGAGAAGAGAAGCTGCCCTGGCCGTGAAAGGGAGATCCCCAAACCACCTGGGATCAGCGTTCTTAAAGAATCTGAAGCCGTGAAGTGACATCATCATCAAACCTGACTTCGGTAACATCACCTTGCAAGCAGAGTGGGAAGTCTCACAACCTGGGAGAGCACTCCAAATAACTGCACTAAAAGGTCTCAGAAGCGTATCAAGAGGCAAGTGGATCAATATGTACTGGAGATGGAAACTGCACATGGCAACATTTATTACATGTGTGTAACATATTAGAAGCTATACCCAGAACTTTCTGATGCATGAACTCACTGAGTGGACACAATAACCTCACGATATCATAACTCTGGTGAGGTTCAAAAGAATATGAGACTTGCCCAGTCTGATACAACTATTAAGTGAAAGGATTTGTGTTATCAGTAGGAACAAAGGAGAAATCCAAACACTTCTGATGAGCCTAGGCGGAAAGCAAAGTAGGTGGCAGTCCCTGAGACAGAGCACACATTGACGCTATTGCTTGGGAACGAGAGAAGATGGCGTTGGTTTTGAATAGCCTGCATCAGCATTGCTTTGTCTTCCAACAGACAGTCGCAGCAGACCAACCTGCACAGGCAAAGTTTCTGCTTTAAGTTGTGCAGGTGCATCCCATAAGCAAAGAGGAACTACTGCCAAACTGATATTCCCCAACCAAGCCAAAACAGACTTCCTGAGTCCATTGCTTCCCTTACAACACCATCCGCACATGTTCCAAGGAGGCAGAAGATTCGAGGGGCAATAGCTTAAGTCTTCTCACTGGTACCTGTAGCCATTGCTTTTCTTCTTGTAACAAAATATTCAATAAAGGAAACTTAAGAGTGGCTTACTTCCTCTCACAGTTTGAGGATGGGGTCCATCAAGGTGGGAAGCACGGCAGCAGGAGCAGGAGCCACTGTTTCATTGCATACACAGAAAGCAAGGAGAGATTGAGACCGATGCTCAGCCCTCTTCTCGTTTTTAAATTGGTCCAGGACCCCAATTTTTGGGATGGTGTGACCCACAATGAAGATGAGTCTCCCATCCTGGGAAAAACTATCATAGACACATCCTGAGATGTGTTGCCATGGCCATTTTAAATCCAGGCACATTGACAATGAAAATTGACTGAGGTAAATTCCCAATGACATGGTATATGGGCGATAATATATTTTATACCTTTTAAAAAATAGCTTAAGACATTCAGTTATATATCTGCATGTATTTACATGAATTTATTATTGATAAAATGACAAATCACAATTTCTTACACAGCAAATACGGAATGATTATGCAGCTATTCCCCTTCCAGGAGGTGGTTCCGAACTCCCCCTTCCGCTCTAAAGGCTACACTAAATAAAGACGCGGTAAGTAGTGACCACACATTAGGCAAATCCTGCAAGCTATGCGGGTTATTACCCTGACTGGAGATGATACCATGTCCCCTGAGGGGAGATCCACAGGAAGGGCACTCACTTTTGTGATACTCTTTTCCAAAGCTCAAGACCGAGTTTATTAAGTCTGAAAAGCAACAGACCAGTCCAAGTTTGGAGCTGCTATATACTAGTTTGTCCAGCATTGCATGGGACTGACAACTTCATAAGGAAAACAGGACTGCAGAAGACACGACAACAAAATGCATGCAGTTGTCTAGACTGCATTTTTGGAGAAAAGTTGGGTATTAGTGGAAAAAATGGGGGAAATACGAATATCTGTAGTTTAGCTATTAGTAAAGAAAAGCATCATTATTCCAATAAAAATATTTAGGATTCATACAACCTTCTCCTTAGCAAACAAGAGCATGATTTGCAAACAGCCAGAAACTTATCTTATTTCAAAATTCACAATAATGCCATAAAGATGGCATGAATGTTTACATTTTACAGACTATATATATGCATATATACTATATATACATATTTACAGTATAAGAATGACCTGTTAGAATTTGAGATGCACTAACAACAGACAGTTAATAGGTACTAGGGCTAGATTTATTTTTACACCTTCAAAATTCCCCCAGGAAGTCTGTTAAGATCTATTAGAAGTCCTGATTTATTTTGTGTGATCTGAAGCCTCCTTCTTCAGTCTTCCAACTGCATTGCAGCCAACACAGCTAGAGATGCATGGGAACAGAAGACACCGACGGAGCACTGTGGTCCCTCCCCG
Source organism: Myodes glareolus (assembly GCF_982192425.1). NCBI lineage: Eukaryota > Metazoa > Chordata > Mammalia > Rodentia > Cricetidae > Myodes > Myodes glareolus. Next base: position 54,361,314 of record NC_142038.1, read on the forward strand.
CCCTTTACAGGCGGTGACTTCAGGTAACACAGCTCCTGCTTACCTGCTCTCCACACCCCTTTTCCTCCCTGTCAGGGTACCTCATTCACAGACTTCTCAAGTTTATTCGTTTCTTTTCTTCCACGGTACGAAGACATCCCTCCACTAGAAAACAAAGTCAGGTAAAATGCAGCTTCCAGAGAAACATCTGACGAGACTGGAAATCAAGCTGGAATCCTCATCTAAGTCCTCAGTTAGAGAAAAACAACTCCTAGGTCTGGCTACTAGTGAATAAGATTCTTTAAGTATAAGAAGTCTCTTTTATGTTACTTATCTTTATTAATGTGCAGAGATCATCAATACTGCTTATTATATATGGAGTTAAAAACCAAGGTCCTTCAGTGTTTGCCAAGGCTCGCATTCTTATTTCAGAACTAAAGGTCAGTTATATCTATGCTAGTGCTCCATATTCAACTTGCCAGTGAATGTTGCGTCGTTTGAAATAAAAAATTAATGAATCTTGAAGTGTGAATGCAAATAAGATCTCAAAGCAACAAAAAGATTAATATTTTCTAATTTTAACATCATCCTCAGAAGTAAAGAAAGCTGTAAAACCATATAGAAGGAACCACCTACAACAGTTATTTTAAACCACCCCAACTGTCCTGTTTTTTTTTTTTTAATCTAAAGAAGTGGAAAGCCTTAAGGTTATACTGCACACTCTTCTCCATATAAGAAATACAGAGAACCGTGGTCGCCTCTCAGAAATACTGAAAAATGAATGGACTTCCACTGGGCTAACAGGAGTTGAGCTCCTCAGAGGGCCTGCACTCCCAGAAAGCTCGTTTGGAAGCTGAAGTAGCAGACAATCGCCAATGCCTTTCCGGAACTTCGAAATTGTAAGACAGAGCTGAGAGACCATGCGACCATCACCAAAAATCCCTCAACCTTTACAGAGAGGCAGTCCAGAGTTAACATCAATAATAGGCAATATACACTGGATGGTGCATAATTAGTGCGCCAACTCCATTTAATTACCATCGCCTGTTAGCAGATGACGTGGAGACTTCTTAAAAACTCGTCTGAAATGACACTCTTCGTATGTGGCTGAATTGGAAGCCTGCTGCGGGTCTGCCTAATGCTGAAGACTGTTGTTTTCATTTATTTCAGAATTCCTCCAACCTCACAAATGACATCTGTTTCCTTGATTCATTTCATGCTCTTACAAAGCCATATCAGAAGCAGAAATATCGGCTTCAGTGCTGTGTGTTAGGTATCCATTTACATAAGTACGAATCTTATTCATGGCAATTTACAATATAAGATAGAAAACTGGCAGCAAGAGTCAGAGAAGGCACTTGGGGCGGGGGGGGGGGGGGAGGCACCAGGTTAAAATTGTTTTCCAAAAACCAAGCAAAACATTGGTAGCTAGCCCTCAGCTGACCAAAAGCAACCCAGAGTTTGAATGGTTGGAAACTGCCCGTGGAATAGGTGGGTGAAAATGTGGTCGGGGACCAGAGGAACACTGGGTTCTCAACTCCGAAAGAGGTGCCCAAAATGATCATGTGATCCGTGCCAGAATGTTGGATCCAAGTCCCGATGGGAACATATGATACTCAAGATGGGCCAAGTTTTATTTTTTTAATAGCTGAGCTTTTAGTTGGCACCAGAAAAATCCCGTGCCAGCTGCTGAGGAAATAATATACCAGGAGCTGGCAGGCAAGAGCACTTGCCAAGCCAACAGGTATGGACGCACAGCGTGATGCATGACAAGAAGCAGAGGGAAGACGGTCACACAAGGGTTCTCCTCTACGGTCCTCGAAGGGGGCGGAGTGCCGGAAAGAGCTTCTCTTGTCAGAAAAAAAAACAAAAACAAGAAGATAAATGTGAGGAAGGAATTAACTCAGATCCAACTTCAGTTACCCTAGAAACCGGTAGCATGCGAGGAGACTGTAGCCGTGCAGAAGAGGGGCTCCCGCACTCCCTCACAGCAAAGGAAGGGGCAATGATGTACATCTGAAATGAGGAACCCTTTCCTGGGACTCTGAAGTCAGACAGGTTTCAGGCAGAGGAGGGGTACGGGAGCCTTAGTCTGCCTCAGCTGCCATTACAAATATCACAGATGGGGTGTCGTAAACAACAGGCATTTCTTCTGCGGTTCTGGGAAGTAGAGTGTGATACCGAATGCCATCTTGGCTCTTGGGAGGCTTGGCTTGCAGATGTCTGCCTTGTCACCGTGTCCTCAAATGACAGAGAGAGGAAAGGGCACATGAGTTCTCTTGTTCCCAGCATGAGGGCCTATCCCCAACGCCCTGTACAACACAATTACCTATCACAGGCTCGTGTTCAGGTAAACAAACACTGAGGCCTATGGCTTCAACATGTGTGGGGGAATTAAAACATCCATTCTGTAACATGGGAAGATGCATAGATAATGAAAGGAACTTAGGCTCTGGTGGAATGAAGAAGATAAAGAGAAATCAGAGGGGCCAGTGAGGTACCTATGCAATGAAGTGTCACTAGATTGAAAAAAAAAATACCCAAGAAGCTTGCCTAAGCAAGGGTGGCCTCCTTCTGTCCCTTGGGATCCTATTCGTCCCGTGGAAAATTTCCTTCACCAGCTTCTGGTTGTCAAAATAAAATGGGAAAACACTCAAGTTTTCAGAAGCATTTCAAACTGCATTAAAATCATGAAGATGAAGCTAATGGTTCCACTTTGATGTTGAGGACTTATTTAATTCTTTGAATAAAAGAAGCACTGACTCGATGTCTTTGAAATACTCTCTCCAATCTCGACATCACAGAATGGACTATGCTCTTCTCTTCCCCGTGGCCCTCTCCCAGGCTAGCTTTTTCCTGCTGCGGCTGGGGGATGTGTCACAAGAACATGTGTTGTAGGACACAGCCAACCGGTCATAGAGTCACAAACCAGTGTAAGCCAAGCTTTGTTGAGAATTCACTTTAAGAGGAAGAAGCAGGGGGGATAAAAAAGAATTCACTTTAAATACAAACCTGAGAGGGATGGGGAAAGTTAGGAAATGCACCTTCTTGCTAAATTCATCTTAGAAATCCACCATTATAAGCATTAGTGTAGTCCACTAAAAGGCATAAAAATCATCTAGTTTAAGTCAAAAAGCACAAAACCTGAATAAAACTATGCAAGGGTCCTCCAACATTTTGTGAGGCTTTGGAGCTTCTAGATGCACTTACTCTGAGAGCCACTCTGTCTCCAAACACAAGAAAACAGCCAAGGTTACTACATAGACGGCCATAGTTACTCTGACATTACATTCCAAGAAGAGGTCCTGTAGGACACAGGAGGCCGGTATTCTGAGCTTCTCTGTCTCCCAACACAAGCATACAACAAATGTCAGCCACAGAAGGTCCCCAGTACCCTGACATTTCAAAGAGGGATCCTGCTGTGTACAGTAGGGTTAGAGTCCCTTAAGTTCGAGAGGATTGACCTGTGAAAATCCTATTGGTACAGATAGTTCACTACTCTACAAATCTTCAGTAAGTGTCCTCTCTGTGCTGGGTATTGTGCTAGGTGCTGGAGACACAACAAAGGGTAAGAAGATAGAAAAGAGGCTAGAGCCACAGCAGCCTAATTCCTGGAGGGGACGGGCAAATGAGTGTTGAAAGGGGATCTGGGGAGATTTGGGAGAATGGAAGTCAGAATCAGAATATATTGCATGAAATATATATATATATATATATATATATATATATGTGTGTGTGTGTGTAATATATATATATATATATATATATATATATATATAATTTTTAAAGTAATTTTGCAATGTTCTGAACTAGCAAGAGGTTGCCATAAGGAAAATTTCCCGAAAGAAAGGAGAGTCAAATCCTGGTCTTTCCCCCGAGATCCCCTGCTTCGTTCCTGTATCGCATGGATTTCATACGCTATTCCAGAAACATCTCCTAAGCACATAAATGGAGCAGGAACTAGGCTAAGGACTGACTTGGTAGTGTGAATGACAGATGTGGAAATGATGGGGTTCTCTGCCCAATGAACACACACGCTGATGGCAAAGAGCACAAACCATTTCCTGTAATCACACAGACATTATAGGTGAGAACACAGAAAACTGGGTGAGGGCACAGGCGTGGGAGCGGCTTTCCACCTGGGAGTGGGGCAGCTGGTGTGGAGGGATCATCAGGACAAGCCTACTCAGGTCCAGCTGCTTCATGCACATGCCACAGAAATGCAAAGCTCACGACAGATCCATTCTGCCAAGGTTTAACAAACTGCTTCCCAGTTCTGAACTTCAAGTTCCTCATCTGTAAGATGGTGCCGGTGGCAAACGTTCTGTGGCGGTATCAGGAGTGTATGAAAGACAGGAGAATCATGTCAGGGTTCTGGTTAGCATTTCATGTTGGTAATGATCAAGTGATGTGGTCGTAGATAAAGCTAGCAGGCGGGCTGAAGCCTGACTGCTGAAAAGGCTCTGTAAGATACCCAGTAAGATACAAATTCTGCCCACATTCAATTTGGAATCGTCATCCTCTAATTTCCTATCTAGTATCCATCTAGAGAATGATATCTAGTCCACGTAGTAGGCATGGAGCTATGTGTTTTACATGCACAATCTAAGTTAACTGTCATAGCAAGTCTGAATCCCTACCACCCTTCTCTGACATGGGACACTGAGGACCGGTTTTACAGTCAAAGAAGCGTAACTGTGAGGTAGCAATTTCTCCCTGCTTGTCACTGGCTTGGTTCCTATCAACAATCGTTTCCTACCTCACCTACTCAGCTGTTCAGAATCATCTCTTGGAGATACGCCTCAGAGCCATCCCGAGTAGCTGCCTGTGTAAGCATCCGCTGTGAGGATCTCCACTTCTACCAGCCTGATCTGGGGACAGCACTCTCAGGCTGAGCTACCTCTTCACTTCCTCCGCGTCTCAACGTTTGATAGAGCAGAGTTGGTTTTCTTGAATGGCCTGGTGATCTCCCCGGATCCCCCTTCACTAAAAGCATACGCTAGAATGGCAAACTCCTGTTCATTGTGGTTTTAGCTCACATCTGGCTACAGGCTGCACGCAGATACGTCTTATCCCATTGAATATTTTAATTAGCTGTATGTTGACATTAAAGGATGAACAGGAGGGATCCAGAACCCCCAAGGAGCCACTGAAACTGCTTCCTCTACAAAAAAACTCTCTAGAGGTGTGTAATGACTGAACACTCCAGACCAGACTGGTTTACTGGATTGTGTATTTTGAATTTGGTAACATTCTATTTTCTCAGTGATTGTCCCAACAAGGGAGCTTTGGGAAGAATGTATGAATCACTAGAATAAGTAAGTAGAAATATACTCACATCCTGATCAAGAATAAACTTGAGGTAGGAGAGCAGGGAACGGGTCTGGGAGGAGTTAGAGAGAAGTATGGTGAATGTGATTAAAATCCATTGTATACATGTATGAAATTATGCAGGAATAAAAATGCTATCTTAACAAAGATTTAACTTGACCCAATGCCATAGTTTAAGAATGGCTTGGTCTACAAGAGCTAGTTCCAGGACAGTCTCCAAAGCCACAGAGAAACCCTGTCTCAAAAGACCAAAAAAAAAAAAAAAAAAAAAAAAAAAAAAAAAGAATGGCTTGTAGAGCTGTTAAAGCCCCAAATCCCACAGACTCACTAAATAAACAACAATGTGTCCCTTTAAGACGATACAAGAAGTAAGGTAGACTGAGTTAACATCCACAAGATTCTGATCAAATGTCTCCTCTGAACAATACACGGGCTTAAAGTAGGGAGATATCATTCAAATGCTGTCTGCCTTGTAGGTGACGACAAACATGTGACCATGATTGCAGGTCTGCTGTCTCCTTCCCTCTGTGTCCTGGGCTTTAACGGTCACCTCTGTCTATGGTCATGACATGTTAGTCACTCTAATCCGCCTTTTGTCTTTCAGGAGAAAAACTTTCATACCTGCGGAATTTCTCAACCATAAAGCCTGGAAGCGACTTCTCGTGCAGGTGACGACTGTGTACTTATTAACAGCGTGAAGCTTAATATCCTGGTACTAATGCCTGCGATTCTCTGAGCACGGCTCAGGAACATCTCTGGGGAATATTTGGGCCAATATCCCCTGAGCTGCCTAAGCCAGACAAGAGCAAAAGTTTTCATGAATCAAGTCATTTCATCAACATCGAGGTTCTTGCAAACAAACAAAAGAACCTCTTTCTCCCTTCATTTCCTCATCCAAACTCGACCATGGTCACCGTCATGGAATTAGTTTTACCCTCCACCTGATGTGCAAGCTGCATTCCTTCACTCCTTTTTTGTTTTCTTCTCTGGGTCTTTAATTGCAATGGCAGTAAGTTCTTATCAAAACCCTTCATCAGGTAAAAAATGCAGAAGAAGCTAACACAGGTACCCACTTCCTCTTTCTGTACAAAAACACGCCTCGCAAAATATCATTTCTCCTTGTTTACATTTTGGTCTGTTGATGCACTTCAAACCCACTCTCCTAACAAGGAGCACTTTTTAAATGCAAATAAAGGACTTTATTCAATGTTCACTTACAATTCTAACCCATCTCTTAAGCATCCAATAAAATGTTCTGGGGCATAGATTCCCAAATTATATATACTATCTACCTATGATTGCCATGTGTATGCAACTGAAATTTAATTTGCTTTCCAAAATATCTCAATGTTAAAAAAGAAAAGCAAAACGTAGAAAAAGAAGCAGGTACATCCACTAATACTTCAATATAATAGTCTGTTTCATCACGCATTCCAAGACATGGATATCCCAACTTGGAGACCACTGCTTTACTTAATGATGCCTTACTTAGTCCAACTGCAAAGCCTATTCAAAAGAAGGAATAAGCAATTCTATTTTACAAAAGATTGCTAATTTAGCAGCTGTGGAGATACCTCAGTGGGTGAAGTATCCATCAGACAAGCATAAGAACCTGAGTTTGGACCCATCGCTGGCATCTACATGGAAAAGCCAGGTGTGGTCACCGACATTTGTAGCCACACGGCTGGAGAAGTGGAGACACACTGGTTCCGGGAGCTTGCTGTCCACCCACTCTAGCTGACGGGTGAGTGCTGGTTCAGTGATAGACTCTCTTAAAAGATAGGGCGGAGAGTAATCAAGGAGGATACCTGATATCCACACACGCACAAGCACACATACACACACACACACACACACACACACACTTTAAAAAACAAAAAAGATTAGTTATTTGAATAGGGGTTCAACATCAAGAACCCTAACTAGGCCATCCTGAGTTGTACACATAACATATGGGAGAGTTTGTGTTAGTAAGCAGGGACAATTATAACGTATTAGAAGTGGGGGTAGGGTGGTGGCTTGGCAGTAAGAGCACAGACTGCTCTTCTAGAGGACCTGTATTCAATTCTCAGCACCCACGTAGTGAATCACACCCATCTGAAACTCCAGTTCCATGGGATCTGACACTCTCTTCTGACCTCCACCAACATCAGATACACAGATGGTACACAGATATATATGCTGCAAAACACTTGTATGCATAAAATAATTTTTAAAATTAAAAACAGAAAATAGAGATATTTTATCAGTGGTTTATTTAGCATTTTATTACTTACCACATCAAATATAAGAGAAGAATGACCATCTTGAGCCCTATTTGATTATTATCTACAATTTTTTCTGTTTTGGTTTTTCAGGACAGGGTTTCTCTGGGTAGCTCTGGCTATCCTGGAACTAGCTCTTGTAGACCAGGCTGGCCTCGAACTCAAGAGAACCACCTGTCTCTGCCTTCCGAGTGCTGGGATTAAAGGTGTACACCATCACCTGGCCCAAACAAACTCTTAACAATAGTCCTTGGATGTGAACATATGGCTGTTTTTACTCACTAATAAATATCAACTATGTATTAAATAATTTCTATAGAACTTTAATTTAAACACGTGTTAAGTAAGGTTTTGCAGTTTCAAAGACTTTAGGTGCAGTAGCTTTGGTTGTCAAAGTCAAATAGAAGATACGGGAATGACAAAAAAAACAGATGGATGAAACTAACAGGCGCAGCAGGTAAGAGCAATCACTACAGACACATCAGCAAGACTAGAAATAGAACACATGTACCCTCAAAAGTATGTTTACACATTGAAAACCCATATTATTACACTGGTGCTTTCAAAGTGAACGGGAGATGCAACAAGGACCCCTAAACAGATGAGAGACTGGAGCCATTTTAACACCAAATTCTCATGTAACTGAAAAGTTGAAACTTGGCTAGTGCGGGTCAGAAAACTAGAAATGAAGTCTAGCAACTTTTTGATTTTTCAGAGCAAAACTTTACACTTCAAAATAGCTTTTAGTAACAAAGACCAGTTGTGTGGCCAGGCATGGTGGCACACACATTTAATCTCAGCCCTCGGGAGACAGAGGCAGACGGATCTCTGTGAGTTCAAGGCCAACCTGGGCTACAGAGTGAGTTCCAGGACAGCCAGAGCTACACAGAGAAACGCTGTCTTGAAAAACAAAAACAAACAAAGAAACAAAAGACTTATTTGTGCTGTGAACATTGATGTGACTCAATGCAGTGTAAAGTTTCCTGGAACCAGAAACACGCACGCCCCTGTTGCATGGGCTTCACTCTGCAGTGACTTCTGACACCTAACCCACATGCTATGTTTCCCTCTCCTGGCTCCGTTCAAGGTTTAGGAACAGATGTCAATCCAACACTCACCCCTTTCTTACCTAGTCACAGGTTATTGGGGATGTTTGGTCGTGTCTCTGTCTTTCTTTGCCTTTATTTTAGCCTGTCTTGGTGAAATCTAACCCTCGTGGTTTATCCTTATAAGTTAGTGACAAGTTCTGAGACCCATAAACTTTGCCAAGACCCAACCACTTCTATATTCACCTTTTTCCTCTTTCTCTACAATTTTTTTTCAATTACTAAATACTAACCCTGTTTGGGTTAAATCAATTTTCCCTCCCCTCCGCCCCGGACTTTATCTGGCATTGTGATGTCCATGCTTTGTGAATTTTGTAAAATAAAATGTGCATTGCCTTAGTTATTGCTGTGACAATGACCAGGACCAAAAGCAGACTGGGAAGGAGAGGGTGACGTCATCTTACAACTTTCAGGTCACACTCCATCACTGCGGGAAGTCGGGGCAAGAACTCAAGGCAGAAACCTAGAACTAGAAACTGATGCAGAAGCCATGGAAAGCTGCTACTTACTGGCTTGATCCTCATGGCCTGCTCAACCTGCTTTCTTACAGCATTCAAGACCACTTATTCAGGGGTGGCACCACTACCTCATGGGATGGGCCCACCCACATCTATTGCTTATAGATCAATCTTATAGAGGAATTTTCTCGATTAAGATTTCTTCTCAAATGACTCTAGCTTGTGTAGAGTTGGGGGAAGAAAAGAATCAGAACATACATCTTGAGATTTTTCTGTCCTTTTGGGGTGTGTATGCATGTTCTGTACCTGGGGTGCTCTGTGCCAGGAATATAAATGTCAAATTCCTAGAGAAATTCATGAAGACATCCCAAGCTACTCTGTAAGACAGATCACTGTTCAAAAGATTGCTATGGTTCTGCAGTTGGGCATGGTGGTGCACACCTTTAATCCTAGCACTCAGGAGGCAGAGGCAGGTGCATCTCTGTGTTCAAGGCCAGGACATATGGTTCTTACATCTCTCTCTTGTTTGAGTCTTTTTCTTTCAACTGCTTCCTTATGTTGGTTGCATAGAAGGTGTATATTCTCATATTGGTAATTGTTATCATGAATAAGAGTAGTAAAAAGCAAAAGGCAAGAAGTGTTTCACATATAAGCATCCTTTTATAAAGACAGGAAGCCTACATTGTGGTACCACCAAAAGATTTGTAAGCAAAATATGAATAAGCTCTGTAGCCACAATACATCAAAATGAACACAGAGAAGCAGTCCACCTGCGGTAGTATTTCATTAGGTGCCTTTGCTTATGGTGCATAATTCCCCTCAACTCTCCATTTGTTAGATAAGAACATTAGGAAATCTGAAATCAAAACTGAATTCATTTTCATAAAATCAATACTAAGCTCAAAGTTGTAACCTCATTGACTCTGAATATTGATTATTTCCAAAGAAGAAGCCAATTTTATCTTAGGAATGGAGTATATAAAATAAAGATGAATTGTTTCACTCTATTTGCAAGGAAAACAGGCCTCAACCTAAAATTACATAGCAGGAGTAGCAAAGGCCAACATACTAATATCATATGTCAATACATATGAAAACAATTAGTTGGATCGTTTTCCTTCTTCTTATGTAGTGAGCCTAGCAAGCCGACAAAACCAGTATCAGAAAGAAAATTTAAACCTTATACAACCTAAGAACCAAATTAATGATGCATCCATTAGAAATCTTGACAGCCCTCCCCAGTACTTTTCTAATATACTTATAAAACATAACATGTTATATAAAAATAACTTTATTTATTTATTCACTTATTTAATTTATGTCTATAATGAATTAGATTTATCGCTGCTGTCTTATTACCAGAAAATCATATACTTGAGAGCCTTTCACTATGACAATACACATGGCCAGAAAACACTACCTAGGACCTCATTATTCAAAAGGTCAGATCTCTAACTGAAATAACTTTAGGAGGTATAAAGGCATGGGATTAAACAGTGAGCAATCAAAACACATGAGCACCCATCTCCTTTCAGTTGTTCAACCGTTCTGATTGCTTTGGGAAGAAAACCTCTATCTGTACTATGGCTTTACTCCTGCTAATCTCCGATAATCTCTCTTCTAATGAAGAAAACCATCTTGAGCTTGCGGCCTTTAGCACACAAACACTGCTAGCTACAGTTTAATATTAACACTGTTTTTGTTTCAATTTGTTTTTATAATTGCTTCTCATAAGTGATTTGATTTGTCGTTTCAATGTGGTAACAATAAGCATTCTTGAAAACAAATTTTGCAGGCAAAAAGAAAGAGTTATTTAAACAAAAACATTCAGTAGGGTACAGCCAGTGTGCACTGGCAGCAGGAGCCTTAGCGGTATCACACAGAAATAGGAGAAACTGTTGATTGCCACAGATACTCCTTATTGCTTCTAAATGTCTATAAAACTCAATAAAAGTTATGCAAAAGACTACCTTTAAGCTTCTAAGACAGTATTGTAGGAAGGAGGCCACATTTGACAATAAGGAGATACATTTTTGGTTATCACAACCCGGGAGGAAGGTTTCGGCTGGTAGGTAGAGGCAAGAGACGTTGCTAAACACTTTACAATGCATAGGATGGCCTTACACCAAACAATGATCTATCTGGCCCAGAATTAGAACAGAGCCCACACTGAGAGCCGCTTTATGTATTTTCCCTTACCCATCATTACAAATTGCCTTCCGCCAAGAGACTATTCCTCTTCTCATTTGATCTCTGCCACCGCTGACAAAGAGAAATGCTGATCTGAGCCTCTCTCTGTTTGATGCCAGCCACAGCTATGGCTGTCCATTCACAGTCGGAATGAAGACAATGGGCCGTATCGAAGGGTCAGTGTGTTCACTGTGTGTTAATTCTATGCCATTAACACTTTGACTTCACTTCCTAATTGAGCCACTGGAGCCATCAATATAAGAAGCCCCAGTAATATAAGAAAAGACAGCAAAGGTAAAGATTAATAGAAATTTTACCCTTTAGATTTCAAGCAAAGCGGATCTTCATCCTGGATGAAATGGTTCCTTCACTGAGCTAAACAACAATATTGCTCATGCTAAATCTAACCTTGAGATTTTAAAAAGTCAACACTATCTTTAATGTGTTTTTAATCAAAAACTACTTCTCAGTCAGTGAAAATAAAATGAATAGCAAAGAAAGAGAAAAAAACATAAACAAAAAAACTAAGAAGCAGTGGTTACAACAATTTACTTGGCCAACACGCAATACTTTGTTTTCAAATGCATTTCTGCAAACACTAAACCCACATGTACATCTGAGGGTTAACTGTTCACAAGAAACTTCTTTGAAGCTGCTCTGTGGTTCCCCTCCTCTCTTCTCCCTTCAGCTCATCTCCAGAAAGGGTTAAAGGCAGACAACACCTGTGCCTGCTGTTTAGCCTCACACAGCGACAGAGATTCTATCACAGTCTTCAATGGACTTAACTCTGCACAAGGGGTTTATGGCCAAACACTCCAGAGGCTGAACTAGCCCAGCAGGCAGCTCATGCCCTGAAAGTCATCTTGACTTAACCCCTAAGTCTTATCTTCCTGTGGTGAGAGACAGTGAAGGTGAAACTGAGGCCTCTTTGTTTCAGAACCACAGAAGGCAGACAGCCAATGGAAATGTGGCATTGCTGCCAGCCGCCACCTTGGAGAACGGACGCCAGAGCTGGGTGGGACTGGGGTCTTGATTAGACACATTTTAAGGGAAAGATAATTTATAATATTTTCCCTGTTTTTCTAAAAGCACTAGAATGAAGCCCCATCACCACCAAAAGGGTTGTGGCCCAGGCCTGCAGTTCCTGCTCTCAAAGGGCAGAGGCAGGAGGATCTTGAACACTGGCATCGACTTCTGCAAACAAATACCACGAATAACCAAGACGGAAAAGGAAAGAGAGAGAGAGAGAGAGAGAGAGAGAGAGAGAGAGAGAGAGAGAGAGAGAGAATAAAGGAAGATCCATGTCTGAGCTGCTTCGTACACTGAGTCAGTCTCTTCAAAATTCTTTAAATACATTTGTTCATTTAAAGGAGGTGGGGCATTTGGGCCATGACAAGAGGAGGCGAGAAAGCAACTTCTGGGAGTCTGTTCTGTCCTTCCACCGTGTACACCCCAGGTAGAAGACTCAGACATCAGGTTTTGCAGCAAGGACCTGCACCCACTGAGCATCTATCTCCTCAGTCCCCTGAGTCACTCTCTTTAAAATCACCTGCTGAGCACCTGCCAAGTGCTGTGTGCTGTGTGCTGTGTTGCAATGACTATGCAATAGTCCAAAGGGCTAACCCATGGACCCACCTTCTGGAAGCCAAGTTGGGATTACTGCAAAGAACCTCTACATGAGCTTTTGGGCTCGCATTTGGTGTCACACCTTGCTCCCGAGTCGACTACGAATCAACTTCACGGAGAAGTTCATAATCACTAAACACCCAAATGAAAAGGAACATGTAATCACCAAAGAGGCTAAACCATCAGAATAGAGTACAAAACAGATCAGTGGCCAGCGGCGTGCAGCAAACAGGCTGTGGAGCCCTAAAAGATGGTGCAAGGAAAGGGCTGGGGACCTGGGAAGTATTAGCCAAGAGAATATTCAGGGAGGTGGTTGGCAAAAGAAAAAAGGAAGGGGAAGGAAGAAAGATGATTCTGATTCCTCACCAACCATAGAGTAGACAGAATTGTCCCCTTAAAATGTATATGCTGATAAAACAGGAATACATATATGGCATGAAAGTAAAAGGGAAACAACCCAGGGTACAAAGGAAACTAATGGTGTAGATTGAGAAAGTGGAGACAGAGGAATATAGGGGAAATGCTCAAAGTACGATATATATGAAAATATTCTTAGATCACACAATACTGTGTACAAGGTAGAAGTTCATGTGTTGAAACCTGTTCTTTAGTGTGGCAACTGGAACGTAATCTTTGGGAAGGAGCTGTGTTTAGGACCAACTCCTGAAGATGGAGCTCTCAAGACAGGTATCTTATGAGACACCAAAGAGCTTAGAGAAATTGTTCTAATATATACAATATACATAGATACGGATATACATGTATGTACATGTGCGTATATTCCTCTTCCCTTCTATCTTCTGAGAACACAGCAGAAGATAACAGCCACTCAAAACAGAAAGAAAGTTCTCGGTGGGGTAAATAAATTAGCCGGCATCTTGGTTTTGAACCCTTCTCCTCCAGATCTGCGAAAAACAAATGTTTGTGGTTTAAGCCACCCAGGGATTTGTTGGTGTGGTCCAAGCAAACAGAGCTAAGACAAGCCAAGAGCACTAGCTGAGGACCTTCTAGAAAAGACACATTTGTGGTTCCTTGCAAGCAGCATTTGCTGGGCCAGAGTGAACAGACCCTCTGAAACACAGCTCCCCATTCTCCAGGCTTCTTCCCTCCACACCTAAGCGGCCCCTGGCACCGGCCCCCTTTGGAGACTAGCCGAGGCTAGTTCAGATTCCTGGGTGTCCAGTGAATCTTTTCGAGACACCAGTGTTTTCTCTAAATCTTGGAAGGAAAAATACAATAAGGACTTGGAGGCGAAGAAAGAAGAATTTCTCTCCACAGAGCTGTGCCAAATGGACCCTGCTCAGGGCAAGGCTGCCAAGTGGCCTGCAAGCCACGGTGTTAAATGACTCTGCCTTGTCGTGTAATCTGGCATGCTCACATTTATGTCCAAAAACAACACTTTCTAACTGAGCCACAACTTGTTAGTAGGATGGCAGACCACATGAGTTCAGCAAATATTCTGAATAAAACAGAATATAATGAAACAGCATAAAACATAAAATACTCTACTATCGTGCTGACAGTAAGATTAGGCATCAGCTGGTGAAACTGTTTCTAGTCTATACAAATGACCACATAGTTCACTCTTAAAATCGATCTGGAGCCTAAACAACAGTAGATACAATAGATAAGACAGGCAGACAGACGTGATAGATGACAGATAACGGAACTGTCACATAAACACATTTTTTTAAATAATGACTTTAGTCTGGTGGGGTGCTAAGGGTCACAAACCTAAAGCAACTACAGTCAAAATCCAGACTAATTGAATGCATTTTCTTTTAGCCAAGTGGGCTAACATTTGGTTTTCCGCATTTGGATGTTTGGGAAGCACAGCTGAGTTCATTAGAAACATCCTTTCAATATGGTGCAACAAGTCTAAACAGAAGATAATGGCCAATGGACATCAGGATGTGGGTTTGGATGCACAGGACAAACCCTCACCACAGAGGACAACAAGCCAAGTCTTGTCTTCCCATTCACCAAACCACCAGGAGGAATGGAAGTCAGAGGTAAGCTCTCTGCTCCATTAGGAAAGCCTTCCAACGCCAGTCTCTCGATCACTAGGGGGAGCGGCTGCTCTCTAGGTATGAATCCCTGCATAGGATCATGGCCAGCTCATATTTTTAAGTAGCTTTGTTGGCATAATGTCACTTTTGTAAACTTAACATGCTCTAGAAATACCAAAATATTTTCAGTTTTGATTTTTTAAAAAAAAAATATGGTTTGCCTGACACTGTCAAGTAATTCATCCATTATGCCTACACATACCGCCAAAAAAAAGTTACCCCTGCCTCGCTGAATAACTATAAAAAGATCATTCTGTCAATACCTCCCTTCTATAAGTACTGTCCAGGGCAGTGGTTCTCAACCTGGGGGTTGTGACCCCTTTAGGGGGTCACATATCAGATAATTTACATTATGATTCATAGCTAGCAAAATTGCAGTCATGAAGTAGCAGTAAAAATAATTTTATGGTTGGGGGTCACCACAACATAACAAACTGTATTAACGGGTCACAGCTTTGGTAGGTTGAGAACCACTGGCTCAGGGGCTTCAGGAATTTCGCTCCACTCGACCCTCTAGGCACACGCTCAGGGCATATTGTCATATGGCCTTGAATCTAACTTTCCTGGTTAGTGGGAGTCACCACTTTATAACAGACCACTTTAGGAGATGAAACAAGAAATCTCCAATTTTCACCTTCAGGGGTGTGTGTGTATACTGAACTCACCTGCAGGGGACTGTCTACACTGGGACACTAACCACAGTGGCCCTCGCAGCACCAGAATACTGCTGACGGAGTGTCACAGTAACAACTGCGAATGAAAGAATCAAGTTGGCTGTAGGGGCACCACTGGCCCCCAGACTTGGCCCAAAACAGAACGAACAATCTTGAGATCAAATCAAGTGAGCTCAAATGGATCACTAGTGCAAAGACCAAGCAGACCTTTGTGGTTCCATCAGTAACTACAAAAGTTCCGTGGCTTTCTAGTTCCATAGATTTTGAACAATTATAGCTGACATGCCAGTTGGTTCATGTGTTAGATTTATCTCATTGAGAAAAAAAAATAACAGATTATGGAGTAAAAAAATATATCGATCCACATTAACCAAATGGTGCAAGCTCACTGCTCATCAATACTGCCACCTACAGAGAAGGTGTTCTGCCATGGGCACTGCCGCTGGAGAAGGGTTATGTTTTTCTTCTTAGACTATTTTAATTTGGTGATTGTAGGGTAACAAAAAGACTATATAGCGGGGCAAGGCTTAGCAACTTAAGAGTAGATTTATAAGTATAACCCCAAGTGAACGCAGACTATAGGGCCAAATTAAAACCAAGCAAACTTCAAAGACAGCTTCCCTGTGAATCCACCATCCTATGGACACGCACACTCGGAATTCTCCCACTTCTCAAATCAAAGTGTTTGAAGTGATGGAAAAGCTTATTTATAGTGCAATTAGTGCGTTGGAATTCGTGAGGGGCTTCTGGGGTGTTGCTCAGGGGTGGTGTGGGGCCATCCCCTCAGCTGCAGCAGGCACTTCCTCCCTACCTGGCAACTTCTAAAGCACTGAGGAACCAATTTTAAGTAGATTATCTCTTTAATCAATTCTATACCACAACCCTCAGCACATCACACAAGTATGATTTCCTGAACCTTACAAAAGTAGCCGTTGCTACCACACTTCAGTCTATAACAGCCTTAAGATGAACCCCTCAGAAACATGTCTGAAAAACAGACGTGGACGTATACATTACTCAGTGTTCAAATAGCTTGAGAATTTTAAACAGCAAGAATAACAAATTTCCTTTCAAAAGTTTTACCTTTTTACACACCACTTGTATTCAGTAAAGGCAAATCAGAGCGAGCAAATCCTTCCCACTAAGTATGAACATCCAAAATCCAATGACATTGTCTCTTAACAGCATCAAAAAAATCAAAATTAAAAAGCTGTTAGATAAGCCACTAACCAGCAAAGGGGAATGATTAAATTGCACGGGGGGGGGGAAGGGGGGGGTTTACAACTTGGCAATAGTTGTAAATCATGTTCAGATTCCCTCTGATGGACGCTTTGCATTTGAACAGTACTGAAAACAAATCTCCTTACGTGCTTGTGGACAGCAGAAAAGGGGGGAAGATTAAAAAAAAGTAATTATCGGTGGGTAAAGATCTGAGAACACACGGAATCAATCTCAAGGTAAAGCCTGTTCAGATCTTCAGAGAAGGGATGAGGTGGCGCATCTGCTTTCCCAACGGGATGGTTTTTTGCATACACGATTTAAATAAACCACTCGAGCACATAAAAGAGGAGCCTCAGACCTCTTCTCACTAATTACCCCTGCCTGGCCCCCATGAGTTGCTTTCTCTTTAAAGCCTCACTACTTCATTACTCTGCCTTTAACTCTTCTAAATGATTCATTCTCGCCTTCTCCTAAGCACACGCTGCGGGGAAGCTAGTATTTAGGTTAAATTTCTAGTGCCACTTGCTTTGGAGAGCGTGATGAGGGGAAGCAGGAAGAATCTAATTTAATAATTCCACCACGGTGTAGAGGGGCACAATTGCAGTCCCCAACCCAAAACTAACTAGACACACAAGTCCCTCTGACAAACTCTAATCTGTGCAAAGACACTAATTAGGAAAGCAGAGTCCACGTGCGGTAAGAGAGATCACCCAAGTGGCAGCCAGTTCCACACTGGGAGGGCGGGAGAGTCTGGCGGATGCTCGCAGCTGCACCGGCCTAGGCGCTCCGGGGAGAGCCCGGTTGCCTCGGACTAGTGCTTAGCTCTTGCCCAGACACTGTCTAGGCAGGGGAGAGATCAAAGGTAGAGGAGGCTAGTCCAACACCCTCAGGTGTCTCAGAGAGAGGGACCACTAGCGTGCACGCTGCAGGCAATCCCAGCCCCAGCCTGCGCCTCCACGCTCTGCCAGCTCCAGCGCCCCTAGTCTTACCGTCCCAGCTCTGACTCCACCTCGAAGAAATTGCTCAGAGCATCCCGGTTGGAGCCGTCGATCCAGTAATCCGGGACGAGGTTCCCAGACCCTGGGGCACTGGCGGTGACCGAGGAGCAGGACGAGGAACAGGAGGGCACCGTGACTTTCAGCATCTTCGCCGCGGGACTCCGGAAGCCGCCGCCGCTGCCCGAACTGGGGCCGCCAGCCGCCGCCTGCAACACGGGAGCGAGAGGAGGCGTCCTTCAGCGCGCACACGCCCACCGCCGCGCCGGGCTGCGGCTCGCCTCCGCGCTCGGGAGCGGGAGCGAGGGCGGGCGGAGAGCCTGAGACGGTGAGCACCAACGCAGGGGAACCCGGAGCCACCGCCAGCCGGCAGAGACCAAGCAGGGCGCCGCAGAGCTCTGGCGCCCTCCCCCTCGCTCCCGCCGCCCCACCTCCGCGCCTCCCTCCCGCCTGCCCTGCCAGCCCCCTCCCTGTGCTGCTCTCCCAGGCTGTAGCAGCCGCCCGCCGGCCACCTATCGCGTTTGCAAAAACAGGAGCTTGGGGGAAGACACTAGGACCCCGGGAGAGCGTCTTCCTATACGCCCTCCGGCAGGAGCCCGCAGCCTGCAAAGAGACCGCTCTGTCGGAGGCGAGCACCTGGAGTGGAGGCCAGCAAGTGCATGGTGAGAAAGGAACCTGGTCTTTGTTGGAGAAACTCATGTTTCCTGGAGCGTGGCTCGAAGCGGGCGAGTCCCTTTCTCCTTGCACCAGCTAACCAGCCACCCCTTGCTGGTCCCTATATCAGAGCTTATATGGATGATAGAGGAGGGTGTCCTGTGGTTGCCAGCTCCTGGCAGGCCTTCTCTGCTGGAACTCGGTGCACTCTGGAGAGGGATGGGCCTAGGTCCATGCTGACCTGATTCACCTTTGAGTGAAGTCTTCAATTTGTCATCGCTGCTAGTGGCGTTGTCGCCTCTAGCTGCGCCGGAGCTTCTAAAAGAGCACACACTTGGCTGTGTCTAGTTCAATTTCAGCATCTGAGGCCAGCAGCTGAACCGGCTCAAAGAAAGGCTCCCAAGAAGCCAAGCAGGCGAACCTGCCTTAAGGCAGGACCTGTCACCATCCTTGACAGAGAAGGTTGCTACAGTTAAGAGCTTTTTTCTTCCCATGAGCTGTACCCCATCATAAGCATTCCAATGTCCATCCATCATCTGCCATGGCGATTTTAAGTACTGGTTGAATAGATACCTTTGGGCTTTATTTCTTCTCAGATTTCAACAAAGATAAACAGTTAGTTGTAACACTGTCATGTATGTGTGCAGTAATTACTTCCACATCTGATTTCCAGCTAAACGACTCCTAGGCCATTTAATACTACAGAGATATTAGGGATTTTTTAATCTACCTTTCCTCCAACATAGACTAAACTCTTCTCAGCAAGTCTCCACTCCTGAAAGCATCAGTCAAAAATTTGTTCCAATATTTCCCTCGAATTTGTTGCCATAGTACTTACAAACTGGTGAAATCTCCCACCACCAAAACAGTCAATTCTAATAGGAGTGTTTAATAATAATTAATAGGAAATGAAAACTCAATGCAGAACTCTTCCGTGGGGGTGACGATGGTGAGCAAATGTTCAAACTGCGTTGCTCTACAAGTAGCAAAAATATGGAAGTTTCATTCAAGATCCAGTGTGCGCGGGGTATTTGGTGAGAAACCAAAACTGCCCTGTTTCACTAATCTTCGTGCTAAAATATCAAGCTCATAAACAAAGCAAGATGTTAATGTCTAAGTTCTGGTTCTCTCAAAGTTAGGTTGCCTTAGCTGGCCATGGCAGTGGGAAACAAAGACATGACATGGTTGCTAGACTAGGCATAATCCCAGCTCTTAGAGACAAGCCCCTCAGAGGCAGCTGTGGCTGCAAACACTTGTCTGCTGTCAACTAGTTTACAATACGGACCTAAAGCAAACACACTACATCGAAGGTATGGTCAGCCTGTTCTTGCCCTGCGTTTTTGAAAGCAATGGTTGGAGAAAGAGCCTATGTGTAGTACAGAGGTGATCATGGAAATGACATTCACATTTGTCACAAGCTTAGTCATTTGACTTCCATTCTCTTCACAGTTAACTTCTGGGGGAAAAATGCAACAAATGGAAGTTTGACAAGAGAACATCATTATCCCCTCATTTTCAGCTTCACTACCTGTGTTTTCAACAACCTGCAGTAAACCCAAGTGTGAAAATATTAGATGGAAAATTCCAGAAATGAGCAGTTCTCATGTTTTTAATTCCCTGCTGTACTGGGCAGAATGATGAACTCTGCTGGCCCACACTGGCCTACCCAATATATGAGTCACTCTTTGGCCCAGCGTATCCTCCCACTGTGTGCTACCCTCACAGTGATCATCAGTGTGGTGTTGGGCAGAGAAGCATTTATGCCGAATTCAGAGCTACCTGTAGTTTCAGGCATCCACCGGAAGTCTTGGCATGTATGCTTTGTGGAAGGCCGTGGGGAGGTGATGTGTTTTGCTTGATCTGTGAAGCTTCCTTTTTCATTTTAAACAGATGAATATAAAATAGTGTTATTTTGAAGCAGGTGAAACAAAGATTAAATACATGAAATTTATCATTTTTGCTAAGTCATGACTAAAATGAAAAGAAATGGAAATATAATTAAATCAAAAGATCTACTGTTGAACATATGGACAAACAGTAATAGACTCATATTTGGAAGACCTGAAACCCAGACTTGGAGGAGGAAAAGCTCATTTTAAAAAATCCGATTCTTAACCACAGGAGATGAAGAAATGCTTTGGAGCAGGAAACAGAGAAGAAGACATTGGACTGATATGTTTAAAGGCATTCTATGGCCCTGACATACCTAACCATTCCAAACACACCATCCCCAAAGCCTAAAAGAAAACAGCAGGTCTGATTCTGTAAATATTGAACGAGGATAAATTTTGTTTTAGGTCAGATGATGCAACTGATTGCATATTCAAAATAGAAATTAAGTGGAATTCTGGGAAATCAGCAATCCAATGCATACATCTGTACTCTCATAAGATGCTGACAAATTCTTATCTTATGTGTTTCCTGTCCCCATCCATACAGAGACTGGATGATTCTTCAAGAGAAAATAGAACAATCCAAGCTCACTGAGAACTACATGGACCAGTAGCTGAGATTTGCCAACAGAACAACCTGACTTCTGCTCTCTTTCAGTATGAGAAATCAAAGTGAGGGCCTTGCACACGAAGGCAGTGCTCTGGCACTGAGCTATACAGGGCCAATCCTTACAATCTCTGAGTCCTCCACCATTGAACAGCTTCGTCAGTCTCAACTACCAAAGGAGCTGTTTAAATGATAATTAAACTGTCCATTCTAACTCACGAATGAACAATTTCTCATTCTGATATTGGCAAAGTAGGTTGTACAAGTCTCCTGTATATAAAAATCCTATTTCTTGGTCTACATTTAACAGTTAATAAGATGTCCAGAGTAGCAACAGAATTGGGATGAAACGAGAATTGTGTCACTCACAGAAAAATAACCATTTTTGAGCGAGTTTCAGTCTTCATATCTTTAAGTATCGGACAACAAACACTTCTGCACTACCCAGATAGTGGAAACTGAGAAGAAAGTTGCAGAAAAAAAAATATGAACCACAGTGGAGAAATTTACAGTCCACACATAACCTGTGCCAAAAGAATAGGCCAATTTCTCAAGCTGTGGAAATGTGTACTAACTTTCAATAATACCAGGGGGAAAAAAGATAACCAGAAGGGTAGAGAGCTAAGGGAAAGGTGCATGGTTAGAAGTGTGAGTTACTTGGCACTGGGCTCGAGAGATGGCTCAGTAGTTAATAGCATTGGCTGCTCTTCCAGAGGACCCAGGTTCGATTCCCAGCACTCAAGTGGCAGCTCACAACTGTCTGTAACTCCAGTTCCAGGAGACCTGACACCCTCGCACAGATAGGCATGCAGGCCATATGCACAAAATAAACAATGCTTTAAAAAGTTAAACCAATCTAAATGTGTGTTTGAGTGACAGAATTAAGAAATACGTTTGTATGAGAAATAGAACAATTTGAATCTCTTCAGCTAATCCTTGATAACATCTAGCATATAATTTTTAAAAATTGCTAGACATGTAAAATGATAAGGAAACATGAATTGGGCTGATAGTAAAATTACACAAACTAATTCCAAGATGATTCATCACTTGATATTGATGAAGAAATATTTAAAACAGAAAATGTAAGTGTTTAAATAATTAAAAGGAGAGTAGGATAGTGAGAATAATGCTGGGGTGGGGGGCAGGGATTCCTACCAGAGAACTAAAAAATACTCTAAAGAATTACCGGAGATTTTAGGACCAATATAAATTATCTGAATTTTAGAAATTACATGCAAAAGGCTCAGGAAGACTGCGGTTGGCAGAAAGCAGGGCGGATGGACTTCACGTCAGCTAGCATCAATGCCTAACACAGAGTTCAGTAAACTTCACCTCCTCATAGTCATGCCTGAGTTCCCCTCCCACACTGAACTATGGCTGGCCCAGGTGAAAAACAGGACATAATGGACGTGCAGGTCATAAAGGCAGAGCAGATGATGTCTTCCTTCCTTTATGTGCTCATTCTGAAGAAAGGGCACTCAGGCAGACACATGCAGGCTCCTAGAAAGAGAACCAGACTCTCCAGCTAAGCAAGCGAGCTACCACGGGAGTAGATCCTGAACCCAAATCAAGCCTTGGGTGACTTCAGGCCCAGTGAGCATCTTACTACAAATTCATGGGAGATCTGAGTCAAAATAATTCAAACGAGATAGTTGATCCTTCGAGATTATTTGGATTTCTATACATACAGAAGTTGTAAAACGAATGAATACTGTGACTTCAAAACAGTAGATTTTGGATCAACTTTTATTCAATAATAAAGAACTAATAAAATATAGGTATTATCTAATCCAAGAACCGAAAAGAGGAAACACTGAAAGAATCAGCAAGAGACTGGTTTGTAGGAAAACACCACGATTTCATACTTACACATGAGACTTGTGAAGAAATGAGAGACTAGGGCAGAAAACTCACTTGGAAAAACTGTAGACTGAAATTTCCATTAGATTTCATGAAATAACTTTTGTTATAGATCCAAGAATCTCAACAAACTAAACAGTAAGTAAAAATAATACCATCTGTGTCAAACATTTGAAATCAGGAGATGTTTTTGTTAAGTTTTGAATGTATCCATATTACACATTTAGGGAAGAAGTGATACGAAAACACATTGCTGCTCATCAAAAATAAGTTCTAATTTGTGTGCCCATACATTGTCAGCTGTAGGCATGGCCTTTTACTCACGTGTGGTTTGTTTACCAGGGTCTCCATTTTTTTTAATGTATTTTTATTTTACGTGTATGGATATTTTGTATGCATGTATTCTAAGCACTGCATGAATACGGTGTCCATAGAGGGGTGTAGATGGCATTGTTTTGCCTAGGACGGGAATTAAAGACAGTTGTGAGCTGACATGGGGTACTAGGAACTGAAATCTGGGTCCTCTGGAAGAGCAGCAAGTGCTGTTGATCACCGAGCCATCCCCAGACCTACAGACTCTTAAAAGCCCACTCTCCTGGCAGTAACTCTCATTTGTCAGTGGTGCATCAGCTAAGGGTGGGATTTTGCTTTTACCTCCTCCCTTCATGGTGGAATTTGATCTTGCTTATGTTTATACGGGTATTGTGTATGCTCTTACAACTACTGTAAGGTTATATGTTCAGTTCTGCTGTGGCCAGAAGACACATCCCTTGTAGACATGTACTGCCTTTGGCTAGCAGAGTCTTTGCCTGCTTCTTCTAAAACAATTCTTGATCCCCAGAGAAGAGTATGTGATACTGATGCCCCAGGGAGAGCTAAGCCTTCCACCGTCCCTTATTCTCTGAACCTTGGCCAGTTATGGGTCTCTGTGTTAATCACCATCCACTGCAAATAGAAACTTCTCTGATGAGGGCTGAGATACACGGGTGTAATGATCGGTCACTGGGAGATGATTTAATTGTGTATAAGTTTAGCAGAATACTGACAGTGGGTCTGCCCTAGGGCCTATGCCTTGTCTATCTACAGACTCTTGGCCTGATAATGATGCCATTATCAGTGTGGGTTTCATCTCGTGGAGTGGGACGTAAAACAGAAAGTGGGTGATTGCTCACATGGTGGTTGTGCCACCTATTTTTACCCCAAACTGGGTGTGTAGAGGAGGGGTGGTGAATGTGGGATAAGCTTACGGCGGGAGGGAATATGATCAAAACATAGTGTACACAATTCTCAAAGAACTAATAAAAATATGGCCAAAACTAAAGTAATGACCTCGCTAATGTAATTTAACTTAGAAGATATCTAACTGCTAAAGAAATATAAAAAGAATTCTATATCCCACAAAATGATTTTCAAAATTGAAATCCAAATATAAATAAACTAGGCATGAAAGAACTCATGGCCAGGAGATTATCACTCTAAGGGAATGAGATTTTTCTGAAGTAAAACAAACCAGATTAAAACCAAGCTACACAGAAAACAATAAAGAGCCGCAGAAATGAGCAGGAATGTCAGTTTAAAAGACTATGTAGTTTACAGACAGCACATGGTTTAAAACAAAAAATTTAACGTTAAATTTTATTATTTATAATATGCATATGTATGTGATATGGCATGAAATACTAGTTAAAATTCCTTGAATATACTAGTTGGGAGAGATATAAATTAATGTCACAGAAAGCAGATGTACGTGTCTCCACGGCCATGGTGGGGTAGAGATCAAGTACACAGGGGCTCAGGGGACTTGTGAAGTATGTGACTGCTGTGATTACAGGACTTTGCATATTTATTAAAACTCTGAAATACGTGCTTGTAATCTCTTAACTTTGTTATATACAAATTGTATACCAATAGTAACATTTAATTAGTTGTACATCAGTAATAACAGTGGAAGCACAGCCAGTGCTCTAACTTGGGTGAATTCAAAAGACAACAAATATTGGAAAGAAAAAAGTTTAATTCTTCCAGATACTGAATTGATTCAGAATTCTAAACTTTGCCACTGAATTTGGCACAGTCACACACACAAACCCTGTATAAAACAATTCATTTGGACTGAAGAGATGACCCAACAGTCAAGAGCCTTGCGACTCGACTACCTTTCCCAGCACCCACACCAAGAGGCTCCCAACCACCTGGAACTTTATGGCTCCAGGAGATCTTATGCCATCTTCTGGAATTTTCAGGCATCTACACCCCTGGCACACAAAGACACAAACACAAAGCATACACACAAAACAAAAAAATAAAAATTTAAAAATCAGTTATATTTCTACACACCAAGGCAATAATAGAGTAAATACAAATATTCCATAGATGATAGAATAAAAAGCATAGCACTATGCCTGTTCACGTTTTCAATTCCTCTGTGCTCAAAGTTGCCAAGTGACAAAAATTAAACAAGATACAAATAAATGAAAATGTAACAATGTCACTGTTGAAAAGATTCAATTTTGGTAGCAAGCCTGTTCTCCCCCTTACTTATTTTAACAGGTTTTTCCTGCATAAAATCAAGTTTATCCTAAAATAGGTTTTAAAAATTCTACAAAGCAATATTATAAAAGAACAAAGTTGCAATCTCAATTCAACTTAAGACTTACTGTTAAGCAAGAAAAAAAAAGACGAGTAAAAAATAATTCTGAAGCATATATACATGTGACTAATTAACTTTTGAAATAATTTTGAGCATTAAATGAACAAATTAATGTATTTTTGATAAGTGATAACACAGGAAAATGGGCCCCAACATATTCTTTGCATCACAGATAACATGGATTATAAATCTATGTTGAAGCTAGACCCACAGTAACACTCCAGAAAGAAAACAGTAAGGAAGAGCTCATAGATACACCATTGAGATATCTCAGATATGACTTAATGAGTTCTCTATTCTCTAAACAAAATTTTTAAAATTAGAATACAACAAATTTTAAAACTCCTTTATAACAAAAGATATATAAGTGAAACAAAGCTACAAACTGGGAATTAATGTTTAAGACAAATACTTAATGAAGATTATATTTTGAGAATATTTTTAGAAATATATAAAAAATAACCATTGTTTAAAAAATGGACAGGGGCTGGGTTGGAAAAATAGGTCAGTGGTGAAGGGCATTGAATATTTTTTCAGAGGACCTGGGTTCAATTCCTACAATTCACAGTGTCCACATGGTGGTAAACAACCATCTGTAATGCCAGTGTAAGGGAGCCTACATCTTCTGCCTACTATGTATACCAACCTACATGTGGTACACATATTTACATTATATCTTCTGCCTACCATGTTAACCACTTTACATGTGGTACATAGACATCCATCACATCATCTTTTGGCCTCTGTGTGCACCAGCTAACATGTAGTACACAGACATATATTACATCATCTTTTGACCTCTGCGTACACTGGCCCACAGTTGGGACACACACTTACTTGCATGCAAAACACCCATACGCATAAAATACAAGTAACTCTCAAAAAAATGCCAAAATACTAGGTTAAGGTTGAACCCTTCAGGTCAAGGATCAACACAAGACACACAGAATCCACACAGACAAAATGATTTAAAAATTATGCTAAGAAAGCTACAAACTGAACTAGACTCTGATAAGACAGACTCTCCTGATGATGGTTTAAAAATAACTATGATGTTAAAAATTCTAATGAAAAAGATGAAGCTGTGAGATTAGTGGACGATTTCAGCAAAGAAATGAGAATGAAGAGAATCAGAATTTCAAGAAGCAAAAACCGCTCCAGAGCTCAAAGGAAGAATTCTGTAACCCACCCATCGGTAGATGTGGCATAGCTCCAGAAAGCCTCTGTGAACTGTCAGAAAGGCAAGGGAATTCTTCAAAGGCAGTGTTTCTCAACCTGTGTGTCGTGACCCCCTTCAGAGTCAAAGGATCCTTTCACAGGGGCCGTATAAGATCATCTGTATATCATATTTTTACATTACGATTCATAACAACAAAATGGCAGTAATATAGTAACTACAAAAATAATTTTATAGTTGCACACTTGAGGAACTTTATTAAGAGGTCATTGCATTAGGGAGATTGAGAACCACTGTTCAAAGGCATTAAAATATATATGAGGTGGGATTTCTCCACTTTATGCTGTAAATACCATTGGTTAATAAAGAAGTTAATTTGGACCTATTGTAGTACAGAATAGGGCAAGGTGGGAATTCCAAGCAGATAGAGGAGGAGAGAGTAGGCAGAGTAAAAGTGAAGCCATGTAGCTGCCGCAGGAGACAGATGCCAGATGCCAGATGGACTCTTACCAGTAGGCCACAACCGTGTGGCAATACACAGATTAATAGAAATGGATTAATTTAAGATATAAGAGCTAGCTAGAAATATGTGTAAGCTAATAAGGAAGCAATGTTTTAATTAATACAGTTTCTGTGTTCTTATTTCTGATTTGTGTGGCTGGGAAATGAACAAGCAGCCTCCACCAACAGAATGACACCCAAAGTGGGGTTGACTATATCCACATAAAATCTGAAAGAGCTTGAAAAAGAATTCTAGACACACACACAGGGACACACACATTTCTCATGTGTATTCTGTCTTCACTATCTTGACAAATGTTTTTCAAGGGATTTGGGTAGGAACAGTTCATGCAGAATGACCTGAGGAAGCAGATTCTGACCTTTAGAACTTTAGAACCATATCACCCACCACTTGGTGAACAATAAATAGCCAATGAAGTGAGTGGAGTTTGGGGGCTCCCAGAATATTGTGACAATGTATTGTGGTTAGATTTTGTTGCATAACAAGTAACTCCAAAGTCTAAGAACCTAAAAGAACTGTGTGTCTCATGATGTGGCTCAGTGGGGCACTTCTCCAAGTGTCAGCAAACTTGGCTGCAGTGGGAATCATCTGGGAACTTAATAGGGCTCATTCATACAAATTGGAGCTGAGTCTAAGTTCAGTTTCAAGATTACTATGATGTCAGCAAGCGGGCTTTGCACAGCAAGGTGCCTGGATTTCAAGAAAGGCATTCCAAGAACATGAGTTCCAAGGGAAAAGAAGTCGAAACTGCTGGGTCATTTGAACATGGATAGGTCAGCACCTGCCGAAGTACAGTATTGCTTTCGCCACGTTCTGTTGATCCAAACAACCTTCAAACAGGCCATACTCAAGAGGAGAAGAAATACCTTGTATGGAGTTATATGGAAGAATTATTTTAAAAATTTTGGTTACCTTTAGGTTGAAAATATAAACCAGTAGATGAAGTGTATTACTTCACAGAGAAGAATCTATTATGACAACTAATGAAGAAACGAACAATGAATTAACATGTAGTCTTTCAAAATACCTGCTGTCCAAATAATTTCGACCAAACTTCAAGCAGTAGATATTTTCCATACTTGTGGAGCGCCCCTTGACCGGCAAGGAAGAACGACCACAAAGTTGAGGATCCTTCTCAAATCACACTTTATTGGAGCCTCTTGGTTGAAGGGAAAGTGGGAAGCGAGAGAGAGCAGGAAGTGAGAGAGAACAAGAAGTAAAAGAGAACAAGAAGAGAAAGAGAGAGAAAGCAAGAGAGAGAGAGAGAGAGAGAGAGAGAGAGAGAGCAAGAGAGAGAGAAAGCCAAGCGGCATCTGCTTATATAGGTTGAGGGGACTCGGGTACTGCCCTGATTGGTGAATACCAGTCTGCTGATGCCCAAAGCTTCGAAATTGGCCAGGGACAAGGCTCAATTGTGCATGTACAGGCAAAGGGCCTCAGCCCCATGCGGCAATACCAAATAAGGACTTGTATACCTCCAAGCTGCAGGACCGCCGGCGCCATCTTGTAATGGCGATAATCGGATGGCTCCTTACACATACTAGACATGTGTAAGCTACTCCAGAACAGGGAGAAAATATGAAAAGCTTTGTAAATAATTTGTTGAGAATAAAATAATTTTATTCACAGAACATGAGGTGTACAAGAGGTGTATAACTGAGTCACTTGAACAAGAATGTTAAAATCCTAAACATAAACATATCAAAAACAGCAGAAAATTGATGAAACTACAATAATCAAGTAGAAGCAATCTTTATCATAGGCATTTACAACAACAACAAAAAAGATGAGACTTATATCTGATCAAAAGGCAAAAATTTCAAAATATTAAGAGTCTTACAGATAGGGTATTAGGGCAAGAGATGACAGCTCAGTTAAGAGCACTCAGTGCTCTTGAAGAGGACCAGGATTCAGTTCCCATCTCCCATAATGAAACCCAAAACTACTGAAAGTACTGGAAAGGAGATCTGATGCCCTCTTCTGGTCTTTGTCAGCAGCAGACATTCATGTGGAATATATCCATTATATGCAAGCAAAACACTCATACACATAAAAGGCATAAAACCATTTAGAACAGTGTTAGTGCACTAACCACTTATGAAATTAGACAATTCATGTATCTCCACACTGGTTTCAGTCTTTGCTTTATGAGATTTTGCTCGCCTCACTATATACGTAAACTAATATTGGTCTTCTTCCTCCTGGGTTAATGGACTGTCCACCACTGTGTTGGCGACAACCCTTGCAATTCCCTCACCTTCTCCACTCCAGTTATGCAGTAAGTTCCCTCCAGCATTTGGTAATAAGGAAAATTCTGAAATATATAGTTAAAAAGTTATCATCTAACCACAGCTTTCAAATACCTGTTTGTACTCAAGAAAATAAACACAAATATCTTTGTCAGTGGAATGAGAAAATCCATTTGGTTATTTTCAGTGTTCTTTAAGGATTCAAAAATAATTCACCAGTGGAGACCAAAGAGAAACAGTTTAAATCCAGGAAAATGTGTTTACATAAAATCTACAGAAAACAACATTGTTACTGGTAAAATACGGAGAGTTCTTTTACTAAAGACAAAAGCACACAAAGGGCGCCTGCCACGACTTTAATAGTAGCATATGAAGCCACAGAGAAAGCACACAGGAAAAACCAGGAGACAAAGCTGATGTTCCTCTCCAAACAACATCCAGTGAGAAAACAGGGCCCATAAAAATATAAGATACTCAAAGATTAAAAAAATTCTATACCTACTTACTTACATATTTATGACTAATATCTTATTTGTGAACATGAAAATACCACAAAAGTAAAGAATATTTAAAAATATTAATAAGAAAGGAATTTTCAGTTAGATATGTGTTCATGTTATGAGATCTTTGTAATGAAGCCTAGAGAGTTTAAATACAAAATACAATAGAAAAACAAATCTGTAAAACTGAATAAAATACACAAGACACTCGTGTGCATGTAAGACTTTATGATTGTTAATCATTAAATTGTAAGAAAAGCAGCTACCAATGCATTTAACAATTATTTTAAAAACGTTCTTCTTGTTCTAGGCTATCATAATGAATAGGGAGCTATGGTTCTTTATGACTAAAAATTATGTTCTTTACTTCCTTCTGCAGCAGATGGGAATAAATACAGATACCACTGTAGTAAGCCATCTAATTGGGACCAACAGTCTACAAATAACGACATGGAGTCTTATTAATTATGAAAACTTAGCCATTAGCTTAGACTTATCCCACTAGTTTTTATAACTTAAATTTACCCATATTTTTATTCATTTACATTCCACCACATGGCTCGTAGCTGTTGCTTCTTCTGCATACCCTGCTTGTTCTCCTGGCATCTCCTGCATGCCAGTCACGATTCCTCCTATACCTTCTGCCTAGTTATTGGCCGTTCAGTTTTGTATTAAACCAATCAGAAGGTGCCTTCATCAGAGACACATCTTCACAGTGTAAACAAATATTCCACAACAACCCACAGCCAGACATTATGAAGACAGAGAGACCTTGGAACACACAGCTCTAAATGAGATGTCAGGAAGAGGAAGCAGAAAGTATAACAGACGTAAGGGATGGAGGACACCAGGAGAACAAGGCCCTCTAAACTAATTGATCAAGGCTCATATGAGCTCACAGAGACTGAGCAGCAAGCACAAGGCTACATAGGTCTGTACTAGGTCCTCTGTTTGAGTTTAGTATCTTTAATGGAACTCCTTAGTGTTTGAACAAGATTATGATTCTTGTTCCTTCTCCGGGGGCTGCTTTCCTTCTATTCATTTGATTTGCCCAGCCTTGATGCAATGGCTTTTGTCTTATCTTATTCTATTTTATTTTATCAAAAAATAATGTTCTTCAATAAAATAGAGGGAAATGACACACAAAAAAGAAAAAAAATCAGTTATCAATATTTAAAAGAACAAAAATTATCTATACCTCATATCATTTACTAAGACAAGTTTCAGATGATTTTAAAGCATCAAGCATTAGGAAAAAAATGTAAATGTGTTAGCATGGAATGCAGACTCCTTTCCAGAGGCCTATTGTAAATAATAGATTTCACCTCGGTAAGTTTAAAGCTTCTGTATATGTGAAAGAGCATACAGAAAAGACAACTCATAAGTGACAGAGATAAATGACTGTGGCACATACAAGGTATTAATAACTATAGTGTATAAAGCCCACTATGAATAATTTAGGCCAAGACAAAGAACTTGACATTAGAATGAGTAAAAGATGCCAGATGGCAATTCTCAAAGGGAAAGCAATTTGATTAATAAACACAAAGGGACATTCATTCACAGCAGTAATCTCTGTGTGTGTGTGTGTGTGTGTGTGTGTGTGTGTGTGTGGAGAGAGAAAGAGAGAGAGCGCGCACTGTCTATCTGTATGCATGTTTTCACTTCTAGATGTCATAAACTATATTATTTAAGAAAGATAATATGGACAGCCGGGCAGTGATGGTGCATGCCTTTAATCCCAGCACTCAGGAGTCAGAGGTAAGCAGATCTCTCTGAGTTTATGACCAAACTGGTCTATAGAGGGAGTTCCAAGACAGCCAGGACTACTCAGGAAATTCTGTCTCAAAAATAATAAAATAATAATAATCACAACAACAACCACATGGAAACTGCCACACTTATTCACAGCCCGCAGACAGCCGTCGTTTTGATGAAGTGTTTGAAAAGGCAATCAGGAGGTGGACATTTTAAATCTCACATTCCTTTGACCCAGCTCTTTGGCTCTAGCAGCATATTTTCAGAAATACATTCACAAATGTTCAAGGCCATTTACTGCTATCATTCATATTAGTGAAACTTAAAATACAGAAATTTGCATTGGTAGTACAGTGTGAATGGAATATGATTCATGGCAAGTTAAGAGATCTACCCACACATAGCACATTAGAGAGTTTCAAAACATGTTCCATTAAATCAAGGAACAGAATATAATGCAATTTTTGCTAAAAAGCTAAAAGCTATAATATGGACATAAATAAATGCAGATGCATGAAGAACATCAATCCCAATGGAAACGGTACTGACAGGTAAGGGGAGGTAGAATTCAGCATCCCTTAGTCTTTCTCCTAATATTTATGCATGTTCAAAGTCCTTAGCAGAGAATATATCCTTGTACTAGAAAGGCCAGTCAAAGGGGAAAAGTGCAAGAATAGTGAAGTAGCAAAGAATTTTCCCCTTTGTATCCTTAGTCACATTGAACAAGTTGGTCCCTAGTTTGGCCAGCCCATTCATTTTTTGATTTATTACCCATGGCTTGAGATGAGGACAAGTTTTCACTGGATGTAGAAGAAAAGCAGTGGCATATTTGCAAAGCGAATTATTCATTGTGACAATTGTCTCAAAAGTCCCCTGTAGATGCGTTATTTGCCTACCTTTACACTTTTCCCCCAATGGAGAATCTTCCTTCCTGAAACATGTCATTGCTAAGCAACAGTTCCTTCTCTGTAGACCACGACAGCCACCCTAAACTCACTTTGCACAAAATCCTTCTTCCTCTTTCTCCTCCTCAACACTCCTACCTGCTCACACAATATTCTGGAGTTTCTCCAAGGGCATGGTGTTTCATTCAATTGTTCCGTAAAAAACTAAAGCCTCATGTTTTGATTATTGCAAACCCGTGATGCAAAGGGTGAAGACAAGCATCCCTTGCCCTCTTCTAAAGGGGCAACAACCTAGTGATGGCTCTCCAGAGTTTGGAAGCTCTTGGGCTTGTAATTTGAAGATGGCATCTTGAGTCTTAGAACTTTCTGGTGATGACTCTCGGGTATCCAAGGTCTACTATAACTCATTCAACGTTAACTCAGAATTCTACCATGTGAATATCGGAAATACAATGATCTCCACGATCAAAATTATATTCAGAGGACTCTATTATGAACTCCTTTTCTTGTCTTGATTATTGAAAATATTTGTCCTGAGCTGGGTGATGATTGAATAGTGGGGCAGCTTTGTGTGTGTAAATATGTGGAATCTTCCACTCTGCCTGTATGTTAAAGGAATGGTGAGCACAAGATGCTTTCCCCTCGGACCTACAGAGCCTGGTGACTGGAAATGGACAGTCTTCAGAGGAAGCACCAAGGACTGAAATTTGGAGTGGGAGGTTTACCCCCCAAAAGCAATGGGTCTCTTCATCCCGTTATATGTATTGGTTATTCACACTATGTGTAGTAAATAGCATATTGTTTGAGAGCTACCATGTGGGAAAAGCCTTCCTGACTTAAGTGTTATCTCTGTCACTTCCCAGGGGGAGCTTAGGCACGTTTACTGATTCCACTTTTATAAAATAGAGGTAGTAGCATTTCCATCCAATAAAGTGTGCATAAATTATGTAGAATAGAAACCGAAACGGGTACTCACAAAAGGTTCGTTTTCTATTCCTTTGGTTCAAATATAACTTGGTAGTTCAAACCCGAAGGATGGAGGCATCCTTTAAAGGGAATTGTGTCTTTCACTAGCACTCAAAGAACATATAATGTCATGTGTCTACTATGTTTTGGTTGTGTTATATTCATAGTGCCCAAGAAAGTTCATTGCCCCCAGTAGCCCACTGCTAGATGAAGGAAGAGCAAGAAGCAGTTGCTCATCAAAAGGGAAGTCCTGGTACTAATGGAGTCAGGCCACGGAAGAAACAAGAAAATATTAAGAGCACTTAAGGTTATTTAGCAATAGAGTGTACTTACTGGGGGTGAAAGACAGGTTCTTTAATAAAAATAGGACACAATAGATGAATAACCAAATCAGCACTGTTGAGAACCGGAATGTTGTCGTGGGATCTCCAAGTGTAGACATGCTTCAAAACCTAGTGCCAGAAAATAAAAGGAAATAGAAATCTTGAGGGAGAGAGAAACAGCTTAGATATTGTATCTAAAGTCTGAATAATCAAATGATAGGAGGTCTGAAAAGAGAAATAAGTAATAATTGTAACTAGAGAAAAAGTCTCTAGATTCAAGAATAATTTGATGCTGCAAATGAAAAAAAAATGCACGCTGATGCTGAGCAAGCACGACTTGTAAAAGAAACACCTGCATTTTCCCCCAACAAAAGCTTTAAAAAAGAATTAGCTATGCAGGAAAAAGAAACTGACATCAGATTACTTCTCTGCGGTGCGGGAAATGAGAAGGCATTTAAACAGCATCTGTAGGCTCCTCACAGAAGAGAGCTCTGACCCGATCAGCAAGAATTCACGGGCACTATCTGCTCAGATCCTACCTGAGGAGAATATTCAAAACAGAACTTTATCCGAAGAAATAAATTAGAATTGAAGTCTTAACGTGAAGAAGGGCAAAGAACAGAAAAGGAGGGTAGTGACGAGCTCTGCCATCTCTACATGTGTGCATGAAGCTGGGGGTAGTGAGGAGCTTTGTCATTTCTACCTGTATGCATGCAGCTAGGGGACGAGCTCTGCCATCTCTACCTGTATACATGCAGCTAGAATGACCTGAGGTAATAAAGGGCTCTGAAATAAAATTACATTCTCTGCAATGTGATAAAATAATGGTCTAAGACCGAAGCACACTAATCTCTACTAAACTTCTGGGCTGCCAATTATAGGAAGAGAAGCCAAAGAATTCTCATTAGAATTTAGCAAGAGGAAGGAATTGAGACAATCATCAACATGGTCTAATGGTGGCTAGTTAATGGGTGGGCCCCGGGACACTGGGTAGGATATATCCATCAAGGTTATACGCCTCCACAAATGGGAAATCTGACCACATGGGGCCTTGTGCTCTTATGCTATGGAACTCTGAAAACAAACAGTCCGGCACAGCTCCAGAGTATGGGCTAGGACTTACCCCCCTGTGTTCTGTTCTGCCCCTTTCTTGAGGCCTTTGGTAACATGTTCTCAACAGGGCTGTTCAGCCTCCAGGCATGGTACCTATATCATGAGCAGAACAACACAGGCCGAGTTCACTGTCATTTCCCTAGAGCCTCAGTCAATAAGTGTTTTCCTGTTTGTCATTACAAAGTGACTCATCAAAAGAAAATAAGAGCTGTCATCCTGTCACACCTTCTCCAGCTTCCTCCGAAGAGCGTTCTGTCTAACGCAGAGGCGGAGACTCCCACAGGCACCAGCAGGGCCCACAAAGAAACTATGTATGTTTTGCTTTCATATTCTATGTGGGAATTTGAATTTCAAATAACAAGATAACCCACAGTGGGATGAATAAACTTCAGCAAAGCTAAATTTCAAGCAATCAGACTTACATAGAATCCCTGCTACTGGGAAGAGAGAGGTGAGAATACCAGTTCAACCCAGACTAGGGAAACAGTGAGA
This sequence comes from Myodes glareolus, assembly GCF_982192425.1. Classification (NCBI taxonomy): domain Eukaryota; kingdom Metazoa; phylum Chordata; class Mammalia; order Rodentia; family Cricetidae; genus Myodes; species Myodes glareolus. Next base: position 54,396,899 of record NC_142038.1, read on the forward strand.
ATGCAACTAAAGAACAAAAAAAAATGGAGGTGCTAAGGGGAGAGATTGTGTGGGTGAAGCCCATGACAGAGTACAAGCATGAAGACCTAGTGAAGTTTGCTACTCACTCGAGGCTGCATGTGGTAGCACATCCATAATCCCAGCAACGTTCCTAGAGCAAGACAGAGACCAGGGAACCTCTCGGAGATTTCTAGTCAGCTAGCCTGGTGTATACATGGAAATATGGTGTAGGGGGTTCTTCTGTTTGTGTGTTACTTTCATTGGTTGAATAAAGAAACTGCCTTGGCCTTTTGATAGGGCAGCCCTTAGGTGGGCGGAGTAGAAAGAACAGAATTCTGGGAGGAAGAAGGCAGTGTGGCAGATGCCATGATTCTCCAACCCGAGACGGACATAGGTTAGAATCTTTCTGGTAAGCCACATTCGTGTGGTAATTTACAATTTAATAGAAATGGGTTAATTAAAATGTGAGATTTAGCCAATAAGAGGCTAGAGATAATGGGTCAGGCAGCAATTTAATTAATACAGATTTCTGTGTGGTCATTTTATGTATAAGATAGCTGGGCAACTGGGAGCTGGACAGGACAAAACAAGGTGCCCCGTTTCTCATACTATAGAAATAGAGTCATTCCACCTGACTCAAACAAAATAGAAAGCAAAGAACAACTCTGGAGGTTGTCCTTTGCAACAACCCCTCCACATACTAACAAGTACACTCTCACATGCACACACACACACATACACACACACTCAATTTGCAACAATCCCTCCACACACTAACAAGTATACTCACACTCACACATACATACACACATACAAACACACACACAAATGGAAAAGAAAAGGTGAACTTGATCAGACCAAGAGAAACAACGGGGAAAAAAAGATAGAGTAAAAGCTATGGTAAATACTAAGTAATATCGAAGATATTTATAATCCTTTAAATGAGAGTAGGCAAATGCACTCCAATTTTCCAAAAAAAAGTGCTCGGCTCTGTTATTAAAAATATTCCTAAAGTGGTAAGCTAAAATGCCATCTAAAAGGATCAGAGGGAAATACTCATATTGGACAAGGCACATTTTGTACCCTGTACAAACCCAATCACTGCCCAGGGAAAAAAAAGGCATCACACAATGGTGACAGACAGAAGTTTTGAAGATATAAAACGCAATTACTTAAAACTATGTAACAGTTGCTCTAACTACAGAAACAGCCTGGAAACAAAGAGGAGCTTTTCCCGTCATTTTAACAGTTAGTCTAGTCTGGCAAATAAATCCTTATTTTCTAGTAAAGCTGTTAGGTGTAAAGGAGTTGAACAGGCAAGCAGACAGTCAATTGTAACCCCAGGAGGTAATTGCCACACCTGAAATGAATTTTGAATATTTCTAATCCACTTTCTTACCTTTCCTACTTCACAAAGTCGGTTAACAGTGCTGAATTCTACCTTCACTGGTTCACTATTAGGCAGACAGTTCTATTCCAGGACATATTGGAAGGTCAAGACTCTTTTTGTTCCTGTAAGTTCTTCTTATTTAAGAAAATACCCCAGCTTCTACCAAATATTAAAGTAATCTTTACTAACACATAGGAAATTGCTTTATTAAATAGACTTGTCTTCAATACAGAAAATCATGATTCTTTTGGTTTATTGATAACATTTATCAAATATTTTTAACGAAGCAAATGTCCTGAGAAAAGTGAGTTAATGAGTCATGTTTTTCTCATTATAGGAGTGTGTCCACAAATGTTAACAGGTCCCTTAAATCTCTGCTCCAGGATGAGGGCATGAGTGTCCTTGCTGTTCCACCAGTCTGCTTGACTGACACATGCTCAGGCAGAGGACTGATGCCACTTTGTAGATGGACATTTCTTTCACCAGCCAGTTCCTAAATAACCACATGGAAACTTAATATCAATCATAAATGATCAGCTGATAGCTTAGGCTTATTACTAACTAGCTCTTACATTTTAAATTAAGCCATTTTCTATTACTTTACTTGCTGTCACATGGCACATGGCTTGTTACTTCATTTTGTACATGTCATGCTTTCTCTTTGTGTGGCTGATGACCCCTGAGATTCTACCCTTCTTTCTCCCAGCATTCTCTCTGCCTCCAAAATCCTGCCTAGCTATTGGCCATTCAGCTTTTCATTAACAATGAGAACATTTTCACAGTGTATAGAAGGATTATTCCACAGCATCAGTTACCTTGCTCTTTGCTTCCTGGGTTCTTTTTTTTCTGTTTTTTTTTTCTGGAGGAAAAAAATGTTTTATTTTATTTTTTATTACTTAAAAAATACCAATCCAAATTCTCACTCCCTGCCCTTCTCCAGTCCCCTCCCTCTCCCTCCACAGATCCTCCCTCCCACCCCTCCAACCCTAAGAGAGAGCCATACACCCAGCCCTGTGTAAAGTCCAAGGCCCCCCTCCCTACTACATCTAGGTTGAGTACAAAAGCATTTACTTCTTCTCCACCCTCCCCTAGTCTCCTGTGAATTTATGAAGTTTTGCATCCATTTTCCCTTTGATTTGTCCCCATATGTTTATTGAAACAGTTCTCAGTTGTGATTTGAATATATAGTAGTTACTGGAGAAGTAAGACCACATTAATAGACCCTGAATCTTACAGAAAAATAGAGCTGTGAGCTAATTATACAATGCAGTTTAGATTTGAAACAATGCAGTAGCAAAATGCCAAAGAAATTTCTAATGAAATACATACTGCAACTAGATGCAAAGTCATTTTAATATCAGGCATTAAAAATCACTGACACCTCCTTTAAATAAAGAAAATTTCAACTCTTAATCCTTACCTCACAAGATGATGGTAGAGATCTAAAATAATGATTGTTCAAAAAAGATTTACCATATTCCAGGAAGGATCCTATCTCTATATAATGTTGTGGAATAATCCTCATGTACACTGGGAAAGTGTATTGCTCTTATTGCTGATAAAAAGCTGAATGGCGAATAGCTAGGCAAGATTTTCATGGCAGAGAGAATGCTAGAAGGAAAAAGGGTGGAGCCAGAGAGGTCTCCAGCCAGATGCAGAGATAGCAAGACGTGTACAAAATGAGGTAACAAGTCATGAACCACGTGGCATAACTTAGATAAGAATTATGGGTTCATTTAAGCTGTAAGAGCTAGTTAGTAATAATCCTGAGCTATCAATCTAACATTTATAATTAATATTAAATCTCTGTGTCAGTTATTATGAGAATTGGCATGTGGGGAAGAAAAGACTGCCTACCATACAAGGCAATTTTGGGTTATTACGGTGAATGGGAAGGGTTAATTACATTTATTTGTTTATTCGTCTATTTGTCTATTCATTTATTTTTAGAGACATTTCATTGATAGGTAAAAAATTCCACGTCTCTAATGTGTTTATCTGGATAAATTTGGTAATATGCAAACGCATGATCCTTTCAGAACAATCAAAGTAACAGAGCTAATATTTAGTTTCTTATATTTCTTTGCGGGTTTTAGTTTTATGGTAGGGAAACCTCATGTGGGATCTACCTTTTAATTTTATTTTTAAAAACAATCTTTTTTTCTTTGGGTTTCCAGTATAAAAAAAATAAATAAAAAATAAAACAAAATAAAAACAATCTTTTTGTTATTTTACATACCAGTCTCAGTTTCCTCTCTCTCCCTTCCTCCTGCTCCCCATACCTTCCCCTCAAACCCAACCCCTATCCATCCCACTTCTCAGAGAGGGTGAGGTCTTCCATGGACAATCAACAAAATCTATAACATCATCTTGAGTCAGAACCAAGGTCCTCCCCCTGTACATAGGCTGAGCAAAGTACCCTTCATAGGGAACTGATATGGGATTCCCCTCTGTATGCTACTAAAGAAGAAGAGAAAAATAAGTCACATAAAGCTGGAAAATACATAGAGAGTCTAGATTATGTATATTATTATGTTTTCTTTAAATTTTTGACTGTAAATGAGCTAAGTACAGAGACATTTCATCATATGGAATACTGAGCTAAACCAACATATTTATTTTAAAGGTATCTTGACTTCAAATTTTGGGTCTAAAGATATGTTGCTTTGGAAAGGAGGTTCTGCTTTTGTTTCTACAGAGGACAGAAATCTTTGGATTCCTTAATGGCTAATATGGTTTGATCAAACAAGAACCCCTGAAGCAATGGCCCAGATGGTATAACATCCATGACAGCTTCAGGACTGCTGGCTGAGATGGACCTACCACACAGGATACCCCATGAAAGACCTGATTAGCAGCACCCCAAATAATCAGGATGTAGTCTAGAGAACAATGCCCAAATTCCCTAAATGAATTTTTATAAATGTTTATTTACATAATTTAATTAATTTAATTTAATTTAAAGGGGGATATGCTACAGAGATAAATATTTTGCATTGGTATGGACCTTGGTTTATTGATACAAATTTCAGGTCAATTTTGTTATATATATATATATATATATATATATATATATATATATATATATATATATATATTTCTGCTCTTGATTAAGGTATTCTGTTTGTGCAGCTCATTTAAAAATGTAATGCTTAATTAAGAAATATGGGTTAATAGATAATAGTTTAGCTTATGGCCATGTTGGTTAGGTTTTCTAGATGTACAGAAATATATTTTAGATAGATAGGTATACTTCAAGCCTTTCAAAGACTAACAGAATATGGCATTTAAAATATTTTAAGAACTTAGAACTTTTCGTGACAATGAGACACATCTCCTGGCAGCACCAATCTACTTCAAGAGGATGATATGCATCAAAGAGGCTCCTTATGGAATTTGTTAGCCATTTGGGCAAGAAACTGCTCTTGCCCAGACTTCTTGATGGCATGTTGTATGAACTGGACATGCAGGACCCACAGAAAAGTGACAGATAAAATTTCCAGAAGTTGAAATGGTCCTTCAGGATTCCTGCTTCTTGAAAGAACTGCCAGACATTCTTCAGGATACAGAAGAAAGTGACTGACAAACTGCCAATATAGGCAGAACTGTCTTTTGCTTCACGGAAAAGACTGCTGGATACTGCAGGCCTGTAGGCTGATGATGGATGCCCCAGTGTTACAGAAGAATTTTTGGTGACTATCCAGACAATGAATGTCTCTGTCAATTCTACAGCTTTGGAAATTGCTTGCAATGCACTGTTAACTTAGGTAATATTATATCCTTTTGGATATAATATTGTAGCTATAATTCTTGCTTGATACCTGTTTTGTTATATGTAATTTTAATATATTAAAGTTAAAAACCTTCCTTTTTATTTAGACAGAAAAGGGGAAATGATGTGGGAATTCCCCTCTGTATGCTATGAATATGTTTTATTACCACTGGTTATTAAATAAGTTGTTTTGGCCAATGGCTTAGTAGAGTAAAGCTAGGCAGGAAATCCTAACAGAGATAAAGACAGAGAGTGGGCAGAGTCAGATAGATGCTATGTAGATGTAGAAGGAGAAAGATCCACAGGAACCTTACTGACAGGTCACAGCCTTATGGTGATACACTGATTAGTAGAAATGGGTTAATTCAAGATGTAAGAGTTAGCTAGAAATATGCATAAGCTATTGGCCAAGCAGTGATGTAATTAATACAGTTTCTGCGTCATTATTCAGGTATGGGCTGCCAGGAAACAAATGAGCAGTCTCAGCTTACAACAGGGAATGGGCTCCAAAAAGCCAGTTCATGCACTAGGGATAAATACTGGTTCTACTGCTAGTGGCCCCGTTGACTACCCAAGCCACACATTCAGAGGGCAAAGTTTGGTCCTATGTAGATTACCCAGCTGTCAATTCTGAATCAATGAGCTCCCACTAGCTCTGGTCAGCTGTTTCTGTGAGTTTCCTGATAACAGTTTTGACCCCTTTGTTCACATTATTGTTCCTCCCACTCTATGACTAGATTCCAGGAGTTTGACCCAATGCTTAGCTGTGGATCTCTGCATTTGCTTCCATCACTGACTGGATAAAAGTTCTATGATGACAATTATGGTAGTCATCAATCTGATTACAGGGGAAGACCAGTTCAGGAACCCTCTCATTATTGCTTAGATTCTTAACTGGGATCATCTTTGTGGATTCCTGGGAATTTCCCTAGTGTCAAGTTTCTCTCTAACCCAATAATGATTCTCTCTATCAGGATATTTCTTTCTTTGCTCTTCCTCTCTGTCCTTCCCCCAGCATGATCATCCTGATCCCTCATGTTTTCCTCCCACTTCCCTTCTCTCTTCTCACTCCCCTTCCTTCTTCTCCCCTCTCACATTCTCAATTTACTCAAAAGATCTTATCTATTTCCCTTCCCCAGAAGGATCCATATGTCTGTCTTAGTGTCCTCCTTGTTTACTAACTTCTTTGGGGTTGTGGACTATGGCTGGTTATCCTTTAATATCCACTTATAAGTGAGCACATACTGTATTTGACTTTCTGGGTCTGGGTTATCTCACTCAGAATGGTTTTGTTCTAGTTCCATCCATTTGTCTGCAAATATCAAGATGTCATTTTTTTTCTTTTTACCACTGAGTAGTACTCCATTGTGCAAATGTGTTACCTTTTCTTTATCCATTCTTCAGCTGAGGGACATCTAGGTTGTTTCCAGGTTCTGACTCTTACAAAAAAAAAAAAGGTGCTATAAACATAGTTGAGCAAATGTCCTTGTGATATAAATGTGCATCCTTTGTTTATAAGCCTGGGTCTTGAGAAAGATTGATTGCCAATTTCCTGAGAAACCACCCTATTGAGTTCCAAAGTTGCTGTACAAGTTTGGACTCCCACCAGCAAGGAGGAGTGTTCCTCCTACTGCACATCCTCTCAGTATAAGCTGTCATCAGTGTTTTTGATCTTAGCCATTCTGACAGATGTAAGATGATATCTCAGAGTCATTTTGATTTTCATTTCCTGATGACTAAGGATGTTGAGCAATTCCTTAAGTGCCTTTCAACCATTTGAGCTTCCTCTGTTGAGAATTCTGTTTATATCTGTACCCCATTTTTAAATTGAATTATTTGGGTTTTTTTTTTTGATGTCTAGTGTCTTGAGTTCTTTGTATATTTTGGAGATCAGCCTTCTGTCAGATGTGGGATTGGTGAAGATCCTTTCTCATTCTGTAGGCTGCCATTTTGTCTTGTTCACTGTGCCCTTTGCATTATAGAAGCTTCTCAGCTTCAAGAGGTCCCATTTATTAATTGTTGATGTCAGCGTCTGTGCTACTAGAGATATATTTAGGAAGTGGTTGCTGTGCCAATGTGATCAAGGCTAATTCCCACTTTCTCTTCTACCAGGTTCAATGTGGATAGATTTATGTTGAGGTCTTTGATCCTTTTGGACTTGAATTTTGTGCATGGAGATAGATATGGATCTATTTGCATTCTTCTACATGTTGACATCCAGTTATGCCAGCACCATTTGTTGAATATGATTTCTTTTTCTATTATATAATTTTAGCATTGTTCTAAAAAATAAGGTGTTCATAGGTGTGTGGATTAATAACAGGGTCTTCAATTCATTTCCAATGGTCCAACTGCCTGTTTTTATGCTAATACCAAGCAGTTTTCATTACTATAGCTCAAGAGTAGAGCTTGAAGTCAGGGATGGGGATGCCTCTGGAAGTTCCTTTTTTGTACAGGATTGTTTTGGCTATCCTGGATTTCTTTGTTTTTACATATGAAGTTGAATATTGTTCTTTCAATTTCTGTGAAGAATTGTGCTGGAATTCTGATGGGGATTGCATTGAATCTGTAGATTGCTTTTGGTAAGATTATCATTTTTACTCTGCTGATCCTATTATTCAAGAGCATGGGAGGTCTTTTCATTTTCTGATATCTTCTTTAATTTCCTTCTTCAAAGACTTAAAGTTCTTATCATACAGGTCTTTTACTTGTTTGGTTAGAGTTACCCAAAGATATTTTATGTTGTTTGTTGATATTTCTCTGATTTCTTTCTCAGCCTGTTTATCATCTGTATCTAGGAGGGCTATTAATTTTTTTGAGTTGATCTTGTATCCTGCCAGATTACTTCAGGTGTCTATCAGCTATAAGAGTTCCCTGGTAGATTTTTTTGGGTTGCTTATGTATACTATTATATCATCTACAAATAGTGAAAGTTTGACATCTTCTTTTACATTTTTTGTCCCCTTGATCTCCTTTTGTTGTCTTATTGCTCTAGCTAGAACTTTGAGTACTATCAGGAATAGATATGAAGAAATAGGACAGCCTCGTCCTGTTCCTGATTTGAGTGGAATTATTTTAAGTTTCTCCATTTAATTTGACATTGGCTGTCAGCTTGCTGTATATTGTCTTTATTAAGTTTAGGTATGTTCCTTGTATCCCTGATCTCTCCAAGACCTTTATCATAGGGGTGTTGAATTTTGTTGAAGGTTTTTTTCAGCATCTAATGAGATTATCATGTGGTTTTTCTCTTTTAATTTGTTTATATGATGGATTAGAATTACAAACTTTTATACGTTGAAGCATCCCTGTATCTCTGGAATAAAGCCTACTTGATCACAGTGGATGATTTTCTGATGTATTCTTGGATTCCTTTTGCCAGTATTTTATTGAATATTTTTGCATTAATGTTCATGAGTGAGATTGGTCTATAATTGGTCTTTTTCTTAGTTGTATCTCTGTGTGGTTTGGGTATCAGGGCAACTGTAGCCTCGTAAAAAGAGTTTGGCAATGTTCCTTCTTTTCTATTGTGTGGAACAATTTGAAGAGTATTGGTATTAGCTCTTCTTTGAAATTCTGGTAGAATTTTGTGCTAAAACCATCTGGCCCTGGGGTTTTTGTTTATTTGTTTGTTTGCTTGATTGGGGGGTTGTTTCTTTGTTTATTGATGACTGCTTCTATTTCCATGGGGAATATAGTTCTAATTAAATTGTTTATCTGGCCTTGATTTAATTTTTGCATGTGGTACCAGTCCAGAAAATTATCCATTTCTTATAAATTTATCAATTTTGTGGAGTACAGATTTTTTTAAGTATGATCTGAGGATTCTCTGGATTTCCTCAGTCTGTTACTATGATCCTCTTTTCATTTCTGATTTTGTTAATTTGGATATTCTATCTCTAGCTTTTGGTTAGTTTGGATAAAGGTTTATCTATCTTGTTGATTTTCTCCAAGAAACAACTCTGTCTCATTGATTCTTTGTATTGTTTTGTTTCTATTTTATTGATTTCGGTCCTCAATTTGATTAATAGGTCATCTACTCCTCCTCTGTTAGTTTGCTTCTTTTTGTTATAGAGCTTTCAGCTGTGCTGTTAAGTCACTAGTGTGAAATTTCTCTAGGTTGTTTATGTAGGCACTTAACTGCTATGAACTTTCCTCTTAGCACTGCTTTCAAAGTGACCCATAAGTTTGGGTATGTTGTGTATTCATTTTTATTAAATTCTAGGAAGTCTTTAATTTCCTTATTTCTTTCTTGACCCAGGGGCGATTCAGTTGAGCATTGTTCAATTTCCATGAGTTTGCTGGCTTTTTGCAATTAGTGTTGTTGAATTCTAACTTTGAGCCATAGTGATCTGATAAGACACGAGGGATTATTAACATTTTTTCATATCTGTTGAGGTTTGCTTTGTTACCAAGTTTGTGGTTTATTTTAGAGAAGGTTCCATGCGGTCCTGAGAAGAAGGTATATTCTTTTCTGCTTGTGTTGAATTTCTATAGATATCTGTTAAGTCCATTTGAATCACAACATCTGTTAGTTCCTTTATTACTCTATTAAGTTTCTGTCTGGCAGTCCTGTCCAGTGGTTAAAGTGGGGTGTTGAAGTCTCCTACTACTAGTGTATGGGGTTTGATGTGTGATTTAGGCTTTAAATGTTTCTTTTACAAATTTGATTGTTCTTGTATCTGGGGAATGTATGTTCAGAATTGAGACTTTATCTTAATGTGTTTTTCTTGTGACAAATATGAATGTTCTTCATTTCTTTTGATTAATTTTAGTTTGAGGTCTATTTTATTAGGCATTAGGATAACTGCACCAGCTGGCTTAAGACCATTTGATTGGAAAATATTTTTCAACTCTTTACTCTGAGGCAATATCTGTTTTTGATGTTGAGGTGTGTTTCTTATAATCAGCAGAAGGATGAATCCTGTTTTCATATCTATTCTGTTAGCCTGTGTCTTTTTATAGGCAAATTGAGACCAGTGATATTAAGAGATATTATTGACCAGTGATTATTAGTTCCTATTGCTTTTTGTTTTGATGGTGGTCGTGGTATTATGTGTGTTTCCCTTCTTTAGCTTTGCTGATGTGGGATTATCTATTGCCTGTGTTTTTGTGGGTGCAGCTAACTTCCTTGGGTTGAAGTTTTCCTTCGAGTAATTTCTGTAGGACTGAATTTGTGAACAGGTATTGTTTATATCTGGTTTTGTCATGGAATATCTTCTTTTCTCCATCTATGGTGATTGAAAGCTTTGTTGAGTATAGTAGTAGTCTGGGCTGGCATCTCTGGTCTCTTAGTGTCTGCAGAATGCCTGTTCAGAGCCTTCTGACTTTCATTGCTTCCTTTGAGAAGTTGGGTGTAATTCTGATAGGTCTGCCTTCATAAGTTACATGTCATTTTTCCTTTGTAGCTCTTAATATTCTTTCTTTATTCTGTATGTTTAGTGTTTTGATTATTATGTGGCAAGGGAAATTTTTTTTTTGGTCCTGCCTATTTGGTGTTCTCTAAGTTTCTTAAAATTTCATAGGTATGTCCTTCTTTAGTTTGGAATTTTTTTTCTATGACTTTATTAAATATATTTTCTGTGCCTTTGAGCTGAACTTCTTTTCTTTTTTCTACCCCTATTATTCTTAGGTTCGGTCTTTACTGGTATTCCAGATTTCCTGAATATTTTGTGTTAACAGTTTGATGAATTTAACATTTTCTTTGGCCAATGAATCTATTTCCTCTATTGTATCTTTATTACCTGAGTTTCTCTCTTCCATCTCATAGTCTGTTGTTTATACTTGCTTTTGTGGCTCCTGATTGTTTACCTAGATTTTCCATTTCCAGAATTCCCTCGGTTTATGTTTTCTATATTGCCGCTATCTCAGTTTTCAAGTTTTGAACCGTTTCTTTCAATTGTTTGATTGCTTTTTTCTTGGCAGTTTTTGATTTCTTTAAGGGTTTTGTTGATTTCTTTCAATTTTTTGTTTGTCTTTTCCTCCACTTCTTTAAGGGAATTTTTCATTTTGTCTGTAAGGGCCTCTACTATCTTCTTAAAGTTACTTTTAAGGTCATTTTCTTCTGCTTCCTCTGTGTTGGGATGCTCAGGTCCTGCTGTTGTAGAACCACTAGTTTCTGTTGGTGCCATATTGCTCTTTATGTTCTTGAATGTGTTCTTGCAGTGACATCTACCCATCTCTTCCTCCAAAGGGTGCAGGTGGGACTTTGCTTGAGGGGGTCCCTCTTCCAATTGGTGCAGGCAGGGTCTGTGGTGTGGGTGGACTCTCTTCCTCCCAGTGCAGTTGGGGCCTGTGATTTCAGTGATCGCTTCTCCAGGTGCAGGTGAGACCTCAAGTGGTCACTCCTCCCTGTGCAAGCAGAGCCAGGGCTCTGACAGTCACTGATGCAGTGGAGGATGCTGGGTGTATCGGGAGGCTCCTGCCAGGTCCCTGGGGCTTCAGTGAGTGGGGGTGGGGCATGATATGTACACCCATGGCCTAGAGCAGGGCAGTCCAGCAGGGAGCCTAAGCACTCACCTCCTCCCAGTGCAGTCGGGGCCATGCCTCCCAGTGCTGGAGAATTCTGTATCTTGCAGGCAGCGGAAAGAGAAATACAAGATCTACTTTTTAACAGATTTTGAACTGTACATAATCACATTGTTAGCACTAAATACTATTATCAAATAATAAATGCTGAAAAATTCATATAATATACTTCAAACTTAATACCCACTTAATAATCTCCCATCTGTTGTGTGACAAAATTTTTCCTGGAGACACAACACAACACACACACACACACACACACACACACACACACACACACACACCTAATTCATCCCAGATAGAGAGCCCAAAACCACTGAAGTCCAATTTGGTAACCCAATAAGTTTTATTAGCTTTATAAGAATATGGGTGAGAGGTCGCTAACAGGAGTAGAAATGACTAAGTCCACTCCTGCATTAGTGATAGTGCATCAAAACCAGAAACCTAGAGCACACTGCAGCAGCCTGAAGGCAGCTCAACAGGTTGTTAGGTTCCTTTCTAGGTGACATTGTTGGTTTAAACCTTGCCCTGAGAGTTCAGCCAGTTTCTGCTTCTTCTGGACAGCTGGTCTTGTCTCCGAGTCTTCTTTCCAGGTTGCCTCTCCTGAGAGTGACTTTCAGCAGTCTTTACAGTTTACTCTCAAGAGGATGCAGTGCTAGTTTCAGGAACTTCCTGGAGATAGCTTGTTTCCTCTCTGTCTTAAGGAACTTCCCTGGGAGATGGGAGGAAACTGCTGCACAGCACCACTCCCAGCATCCTCCAAGTCATGGCCACTACTGCTATATCATCTACACTTTTATTTAGAAAGTATCATTTACACTATTATTTAGAAAGTTCCTGAAAGTGGAATCACACACTATTTGACGTGTCTGTAGTAGTAAAACACAGAATTAATGGATGCTGGTTGCTACTTGCAGCTGACAAAAGGATGTGGCGTCCTTGGGTGAGAAGGTATGTACCTGCCTTTTCAGCACTCAGGAGCCTGTCAGGATGACCAGACTTGGTCCATGTGAATACTAAGGAGCAGTCGTTAGCTACAAAACAAATGAAATCATTTCATCTGAAGAAACATGGTTGGAGCTAGGACTCATTGTGTTAAATGCCATGAATGGGCTAGGACAGGCACAGAAAGACAAGAGCCGTACTACCTTGCTCATATCTAAAGAAGAGCTTCTAGAAGTGAGTGTGGCATGGTGATTATCAGTAGTAAGAGGGACAGATAGGATATAAGATATTGAAAGGTTGACTGGCCATTATAATAGTTATATAGGAGCAGGAAGTTATTTCCAGCTAGTTCATAATAAGAGGGCTACAGGTAACAATTATATGCTGTATGTCCTTATAAGTTAAAATAACATATTTTAATGTTTTTGAGTCATAAACAGTTCAAGAGATGTATGCACACAACCTGACTTAAACATTATGGAATATCCACATGCACGGAAACATACTGATACCTCATTAGCATATACCATTTTAATGATCTTATTTATCAATGAAAATTAAGCAATGAATAAAAGCTAAGCATGCTTTAATTTATAACCCTCATTATGCACTTGCTTAATAAAATGAGAAATCAATAAGCCTATATCTCTGGCTATTTGGAACATTAAATAGTTGTTACTTGAGGATAGAAAGATGGCTCAGTGAGCCTCACAAACAATTTGTGAGTTTGAATTCCCTGAACATGAGAAAGCCAGACGTGGTGACATTAGCTTCAGTAATCCCAGCATTCCTAGCTCGAAATGGAGTGGGGGGGGGGCAGGCAGGCGAATCCTCAGAACCTTGTGGGCCAGCTACTCTGGTATAAGCAGCAGAAAAAGGACACCAAACAAACCTATGTCCAACAAAGCAAATGGCGAGTAGCTATCACCTGAAGACTTGCTCTGCCCTTCACATGCGCACAGCACCCAGGCGCCCACACATAGACACATTTTATGTAAAATCTCCAAAATTCAAATTGCTGTCCCATGTACCAATACTTAGGACTCCTAATAAAATTTATTCTGAAATTCAACTATGGGTCTAATTTCTGAAGAATGTTTCCAGTAGCGAAAGAGGTCCTATTAATATCACAGTGGAGAGCTCACATGCTCCAGGGAGAGGGTGTTTCACAAAGGAAGATGCTATTTGGATTAATGGGTAGGTGGAAGCATCGCCTCTAGTTCTGTCTTTGGCAGAATGCTCTAACAAACAGTACTTCCGTGCCGAGGCATTTATTAGAGCAGATTCCTCATTGCAGATTTCAGGGGTTTTGTTGCCTTCTAATTCCTTTTTTTTTCCTTTAAATTTCGGAGTTTCATAAAATAAAACAAAAGACATATTAGGGGGAAATGGAAATCCCTGAGATCCTGAGGTTACATGTCCCAAGTTCATGCAAGCACATTGGGAGCTGAGCCAGAAAGCACAGATGGTGAGTGGCCTCAACGGCAGCCCTGCAGGAGAGGGAGGGCACAGAGCAGTAAGGTAAAGCGCTTGGCACTGGCAGCTGAGAGCATCCCCTAAACTGGAGGACATGTGCAGCTTGCCTAAAAGGATGAGCAGCAAATCCCAACTCCCCGGCTCTTACACCTTAATAAAAATTCATAAGACAACAATTTAGCCATTTCATTTTTCAGTTTATGTGCTTATAGTCTTTCAAGTGTAAATTTCTCTTCATAGCCTCCAAAATTAGAATTGCAATTCATTTTTCTTTCCCATCTTGGATATTTTACTGTCGTCTGTCAGATCAGCTTATGAAATGTGTGGGCCTTTAGAAAAGGAGTTCCTTAGGAAAGGAATGAATCTGGGCCGTGGTCAGGATGGTCTCGCCTGAGAAGCACAAGGACCTGAGCGTGGTCCCCATAATGGACACTTTAAATAATAGCTGAGAGTAATGCCTCCCGCCTGTGATCTCGGCATGGAGGAGGCAGAGACATCAGACACCTGGACTCACTGACCCGCTGGTATAGCCTATGTGGTGCCGTCTAGGACAATGGGAGGGAGTCTTGTCTCAATAAACAAAGTAGACAGTTCCCAGGAATGGCATCTGAGATTGACGTCTGACCTGTACGCTTGCCCACGAGCACACATACACTCCTAATGAATCTGCTAATCATGCTTTATTTATGTACGCAGAAACCATCGTTATTTTAACAGCAGAAATGTAAAGAGTTTAAGACACCAGACAGCGAAGAAACTAAAGGACAAGCGGAAGTTGTAGGCATAAGAATTACTCTGTGGCTGGAGCAAGAGAGACAAAGCCTGTGGTTAATGATCCAACCAGCCAGAGCTGGTTTCTCAGGGACTGAGGAGACAGTTACTGTGTAGCCAAGCCTCAAAATTTGAGGATTTACTGAGGGCCCTGAAAGAGGTTCCTGGTACCTCTCAGCAGGCACCGGAGGTTGGATGTGAGAGTGTGGGAAAGAAATGATTTCCAGGATGAAGAACAAGCAGCACGGTGGCACCACGGGAGCAGAAAGGGAACCTATGTTTTAGTGTTAAAAATTAATGTATTTGAGGAAAGTATCTAGTAAGCGATTGTTCGTCATTTTAAGAAACAAGCCACGCCCACTCCCTGTGGCCCCTCCCCTTCTTCTTCCCCCTTCTCTTCCCTCTCTCTGTCCTCTCCTTTCTCTTCCCTTTCTCTCTCTCTCTCTCTCTCTCTCTCTCTCTCTCTCTCTCTCTCTCTCTCTCTCTCTCTCTCTCCTCTCTTTCTTCCCCCTTCTCCCCTCTTTCCTTCCCATTCTATAATTCAACTAATAAATATTTAACCTCATTCTACATGTCGTGTCTATCCATGTTTCTGTCTCCTGCCCACCATGTGTCTCCCTGCCTGGGATCAGCCACCACTAGGGGACCGGTGGCTGCCTCTGCTGGGTGGCTGCTCCCAGGGCCGCTGCCTGCGGCCACATGGCCCGCTACCACCATTTGGGGACCTACAGCATTTCTGCTGCCTACTGCCGCAAGGGATCTTGCAGCATTTTTAACAGTAAGTACTATGTATGAGATAAACTGATGATTGATGATAGGTAGATAGATAGATAGATAGATAGATAGATAGATAGATAGATAGATAGATAGATAGATTCGATAGATACAAACATACATACATACATAGGCACATAGATACATAGATGATGGGTTGGTAGATAGACATTCATGAGTGGATGAATGAATAGGTAGAACACCTATGTTGGTGATAGGGAGAAACAGAATTATTACCTCATAAAGAATTTATAAGTAGTAATCCAGAAAATTCTCTAACATAGCCTACAATAATCAAAGGTTTGGCGCTAACACGGAGTGCGTAAACCACTTCAGAAATGAAATGCACCCAGATATGTGTGAGGATTGTGGTTGCATGCGCACTGCCAGTGCCGTTCCAAACAGGCGGGCAAATAGGGACTTACTTAACAGATGAGAACGTAAAAGTGACCGTCAGGAAAAACTGTTGCAAGCTAACCTACACCTACTGGTGTGTATATAACACAGTGTAGGTATACACCAAAAGCCACTGAAAACCTGTGATAAAATCAGATGTTCACACACACACACACACACACACACCCAAGAAAACAGTCTTCCAAAGAAACTCATATACAAACACACACACACCAAGCACATGTGTTTCAAATCAATGTCAAGAAGCACAGACAAGCCTAGTCCTAACCCACTGTATAATCTTAAGGCTACAGAATAGTAGTATCTTGACGAAAGTCTGAAGTATAGACAAGTTTCTTGTAAGGCAGCCTTGATAATATCCCTGGAAAAAGATCCTGTTTCCTCCATCATTAACACCCAACTCAGCATCCAACCTTTTAAACCAGTGTCTTAATCCTGGACCATGTAAGGTTTCAAGAATCAAGATCTACTCTAATAATGAAGAGTGTATCTCAATGTAGCCAAACCCTATTGTGTATGTATGGACTCTCTAAAAAGTTTTTATCCATATAGATGGATTAAAATTCATATATTACATTCACATTTGAAATACTTTTACTTTCATCAGTGGGGTTCCTTTCTCATATTCAGCAAGCTAACAGTAACAATTTTCAAAGAATAATGTTTTTTAAAACTCAGAAAAATATGGCTAGATAAAAGTCAGAATAACAGAGGAGGATGGGGCTACGCTTTTGAAGAATTAGCTTTCTGGTATGAAGCTACCTGATCTACATACTAACTCAAGCTAAGTCACAAGTCCAGTATCACATTACAAATGCAAAGCATTTCTAAAGTGACACAGCAATATTGTGACAGGCGAGGCCACGTGTCATAGTCCTATTTTAAATACAGCAGCCCCCTCTAGCATGCTTCAGTGGTACTAAAATAAACCATGGGAGACACTTTGTACTTTTATTCTCCTCCCTCCCTCCTTCTTCCTCTCTCTCTCTCTGTTTCTCTCTCTCTCTCTGTTTCTCTCTCTCTCTTTCTCTCTCTCTATTTCTCTCTCCTCTCTCTCTCTCTCTCTCTCTCTCTCTCTCTCTCTCTCTCTCTCTCTCTCTCTCTCCTCCCTCTAAGAATTCAGAGGGAATAAAAGCTGCAGAGACAATCTGTCAGTTAAAAGCCTTCACTGCCGTTGCAGAGGATCCAGGTTAGATTCCCAACACCCACAACAGCAGCTTACAATAGCCTTAACGCCAACTCCTGGACTCTGATGCTCTGATGACCTCTTCAGGCCTCTGGGGGCTCCTGCAAGCACACAAGGCTCAATACTCATTCTGGCTCACTTGTATACACATAAATAGAAACCAAATTCTTTCTTAAGAAAAGAAACAAAATATATTTTGCTTAAAGTGAACATTTTGTAATAAACTACTTCAAAAGATAAGAGTTCAGAAAAATGTATATGACAATAATTAATGTCATAATTAATTAGCATAAGCTTTTACAAATTAACTACCCAATAGAAAATTGGTATGAAATATATTAAGTCATAAAAAGGCAAATGGAAAGGGCACTTAAACACATCGATGATACTGGAATTTAGAAGGAAATGCAAAACAAAGCAAGAGAAATTCTATTTTCCAGTCATGGAAGTAATATTTTAAAATTGATAATACATATGAAATGGAAATTCCCGAGAATTTATGTGTTGCCGGTGTGAGTATAAGCTAGTGTTGGAAATGTCTACCAAAACACTGAATGTATATGCATTATGCTTCATAAATAATAACTGAATTAGGTATTTACTTTTGTAACAGAGGAACTTGCACTGTCATATATAGTGCATCGCTTGTGGCAACAAATGCTGAATGCCACCGAAGCTTTCATCAGTAGGGCATACATCAAACGTGCCTGTGGCCATATATCAGCAATCACAGCTAGCAAACGGTGTGATTATTTCTCAGTGTGGAATTTCACGCGTAGTATTAAGTGGAAGGTTTAGAAGTATATATAATATGCAAATACGTGAGAGAAGTTTAGACATTAAAAACTGCACATACACAGAGGGTGTGAAATACCCACAGCACCACAATAAACTTCCTATGCCTCTGTCATCGCTGACGCAGACAGCAACAAGAAGTGGGTGTCAGGCCCCAGGCTTACTTTGGTTTTCTATCTTTCTACTTCGTTGGGTTTTCTTTTCTATTTATTGAGTTTAGCCTCTTCAAAGGAGTGTGGGAGGGAAATAACAAAGGGCAGATGAATGAAGAAGAGGCAATTTTAATATTTTATTTAGGAGTCAGCATACAGTTCATCTTTGATAGCTGTCGTATTTAATCAGTGTCTCTCACACTGCCAAAGTTTTTAAGTCGCATGACAAGATAAAAGTCTAACCCACGCGTTCGTTCTTAAGGCATAATCGGACTCTGTCTCTTAAAAGTCAACAAACACCAGTATGCATGTAAGTCAGACTGTTCCAGACGTGACTAATATAGTTCCCCCACTAAAGACATTGAATTGAGACCATGGTACAATGCATCACAATGAATGAAGATAGGGCTTTCATAAGGGAAAGGCATCAATTCAATGATTCTGAGGAAACAAAGCATTTTATGAGCAAGTGTTTCGTGCCTCCACAGCAGTTCTTGAAGCAGAATGTTTACACGTTTTCTGGGAAGCAGCAGCAGTCGTGCCGAGAACTTACCGCAGTGTACCGCGTCTCATCAGCACTTGAGGTTTATTGTTCTTGACACAAAAGAAGGCAATTTGCTCTGTTGCCTCGTTCTGTTTGTCTCTGGGTGAGAGTTAATCTTATTTCAAATCAAAGAAAGTAGCTTGTATTGAAAATAAATGGATTGAAATAGATAATGAGATCTGAATAGAAAACTTTGCACCCATTGGCAGAGGCAAAGAGTTCCACTAGGGTGTGGCATTTTGCTGGAAGACTGCCCACCTATGTGGTCTTGAGAGAGACCCTCTCGCTTTTACCTGGGTGTTGTTTTCAAATTAATTAAAATAACTACAGACTAAGAATTGATGGTGCTTTACAACAGACTAACACTGATTCTGCTTTTGTTTTTAAAGAATTCCCTAGGCATTTTCTCAGAGGGTATTAAATTAGTAAAGGAGTTAAAGGAGTAAAATTATAATTGTGAAATTTTCTGGTTGAAAACAGGGTGTGGAGACATGTATTTGTGTCCATTCCCATCAGAAATTCCACTAAAATGACAATAAAGGATAAACTAAATTAAATATACAGCTTAAAAGGACAAATCCACATGAAAAGATAGAACGAGCAAATCATAGCAGCAAAGTGTGACCTGTGACCCAAGTGACCTGTGTGTCACTTAGTCAAGCAGCACGGATGGATCTGTTAGTTCTCGCGTGCTCCACAGTGGTGTGAGCATGCTTGTGACCTGGCAGAGCCTCAGTGCTGGGAAACCTGAGAGAACACAAGCTGGCTCGTCTCCTTTACAGACACATCTTCTAGAATTAACTTGGTTTCTTTAAGGAAAAGCGTTGATTCCATTAAAATACTTTAGTGATTGCATTGGTCTGCAGTACAGATAGCTGCTTATTTATTTATATAAAAACACCTGGAACAGCTGGAGGCACAGGCATCCACACGACTTCACTCTTCCCTTTGTAAATCTTTGTCTATCAACAGAATCAGGATATAGGTATTACAGAATATGAATTTTGTGAAGCCCTAAGGATTTCGTAATGCCCAGTTTTTCCCACTATTCCCAGAGCCAATATCGGGAGAGGGGTGGTCATTAAGGTAATAGTGAAAGATGAATCCAACTTACACTATTTCTATTAGCGACTTTTTTTCGATTAGATGACAAAATGCCTAATGAAAATTATTTAAGGAAGCAGGGGCTTGTTGCGGCCCACAGTTGGAGGGTACAGTCCACCTTGGGAAGGAAGTTACGGCCCTGGCAATTTGAGGCACCTGGCCACATGGGGTCCTCAATTAAGAGGTGATGATGTTGCTGGGCTTGCTTTCCCCTTTCCTCCAGTACATCCCTGGGATGGCGCTGCCCTTGTCCCAGAGGAGCCTCCTCATCTCAGTTACCTCACAGGAATGTCCAGAGGGTTATTTGTGTGGTGATAGGACACCAGCAGGTTGACAAGAAAGATTGACCAGCAGGCTCATCACTGCTCATTCTTTAAAAATAAGCCACCTCTTGAAATGTTAGTACATAGAGATCATAAGACTCGGGCTATTAAAAAATAGTATGTGGCTGGCCAGTGGTGGCTCATGCCTTTAATCTCAGCACTCGGGAGGCAAAGGCAGGCTGATCTCTGTGAGTTTGAGGCCAGCCTGGTCTACAAGAGCTGGTTACAGGACAGGCTCCAAAGCAACAAAGAGAAACCCTGTCTAGGGAAAAAAAATGTGATTGGAATTGGAACCTGGTGAGTAAATAGACAGAACACAGGAGGGAAAGGTCCTACATTCCAAGTGCTATGGCTCTTCTTCCCAGTCTGAAGATCCAAATAAGTGACCACATCACTTATTTAAACATGGTCCCATCAACCAAACAGAAGCCTGCTTCATGACACATGCATGTGCGCGCACGCGCGCGCACACACACACACACACACACACACACACACACACACACACACACACACAGAGAGAGAGAGAGAGAGAGAACCAGTAGTTACCTAAACTCCCTAAATTCCATACTTCGAACTCCCAGCTGATCTCTAATGGCCATGCTTTCCCAGACACCTCAAGGTAAACTCCTATTTATTCAGAAAGAAAGTTTCCACAAAACACAGCTCTATTTTCCTAGTAAATTATAAATTTGGCTTGGTTTCAAAACAATTAGAGTAATCTCTTCCTGTCTTCTGCTACCTATTGTCTTGTACTTCCAGACCAGGAAGAAGAGGTGAAGTTCTCCCTTAGATTTCTTATGTTATTAATTTTATTGCAAAAAAGCTAGAGAAACTGGATTAAGTTAGATGATTGATAGCCAGGTGAAAAAATAAAACAGGCCCATATCTCAAGCTCAACATTATATTATTGAATATTTTCTGATTGCTATAGTTTTTGCACTGAACAGTTATTGCCTCCACCTGCATCCTTGTTTATACATTTTTGCTGTGGAACATATTTTTGTACACTGTAAATATGCATTGGTCTTATTGTTAATAAAAAAAAATGACTGACCAATGTCTAGGCAGGATTTTGGGGGCAGAGAGAATGCTGGTAAGAAGGAAGGCAGAATCAGAGGAGTTGCTAGCCAGGCATAGAGAGAAAATAGGAGGTACAAGATGAAAAAGAGGTAATACCACATGGCAGAATGTAGGTTAATACAAATGGGTTAAGTTGTAATGGTACGGGAAAATTGTCTGTAATCTGTCAATCATGTTTTAAATAAATGCTGATTGGCCAGGCAGGAAGTATAGGTGGGAAAACCAGACAGGAAGTAAAAATGATACAATGAGAACAGGAGAATTCTGGGAAGGAGGAAGTTGATTCCTCCCAGTTCAGCCCAGATCACCAAAGCAGCAGGATGTGATCTGTTTCACTGAAAAAGGTACTGAGCCACATGGCTAACATAGATCAGAATAATGGGTTAATATAAGCTACAAGAGCAAATAAGTAGCCTAACCTAATGGGCCAATCAGCTTTATAACTTATAGAGATCTCTGTGTGATTTTCTTTGGGGTTTGCCAGCTGTGGGGTACCGGGTGGGACAGAAAACCCCAACAAGCAAGCCGACCCGATCATGTTACATTGTAAGAGTTAGCTAGTAACAAGCCTGCGCTAATGGCCAAGCATTTATAATTAATAAGAAGTTTCTGTGTGGTTATTTGGGAGCAATTGCCAAGAGATGGAGAAACTCTGACTACAGATTCTCTCTCTCTCTTTCTTTACTATAAGTTGGACTTGAGTATTTTTTATTACTTTTGTCACCCCGCTCCATCCTTTCCTTTATCTAACTTTCTTGCCAAAGCAGAGACTAATACCAATAATGTTATCTCCCTTTCTTGTTGCAACTGCTTGCTCCTTTACATAGCTTTCTGTTGGGCAGGTTGTCATGAGAAAAAAAATAGATTATTAACACCAGTCCTATGAATGGGGCTAACCATGGGAAGAGTGAGAACTGCCAGAAATAATGGAACAGAGATGTGCCTGGTTGTACAAAAGAGACAAGGGTGAATGAGTGAGATACAAGAGTAGATGTGCCCTTCATTGGGACATCACGGAAAACCAGATCCCAGTTGCTGGATAAGTACCTGCTTGACTCTGGAGGGGTGGTACCAGCACTGATGTCCCAGGAACCTGGGGGGATGAAACACCAAATCAAGGGATGATGTGTTCCGGGAATACCTGAGCCACCACATCTGCTGTTTCCCTGGGGGTGGGGAATGCCTTTATTCATCCTGTAAAAGTTCCAACAATAGTTAGGAGATAATGGAGCATTTTTTTTATGAGTGGGCATGTGGGTGAAGTCATCTTGCCAGTTCTCTCCCATTGGTGTGCTTGAAACTGATGCAGGGGCTGGGGTTTCCGGAGGTCTCTCAACGGGTTGAACTTGGACAAGTCTAGCAGGAGGAGGGGACCTGGGTCTAGAGATGATCCACCAGGCCAGATTCCCTGATACAGTGGCAGAACTCCTTCCCAGGAACAAGCAGGTGTCTGTAAAACAGTTGAATTATATTTACATCTTGGTTTCATAGCAAAGGCTATGGCTTTGGGTAAAAGATATGAACATCTTTAGAAGACAGCCAGAGGAAATCTACTGAATGAAAGAGGTTGAGCAAGTAAAGAAGGCGGAGGAAGTTGAATATGTCTGCAGGGCTCCATACCCTTTTTAATGCTAGCCTGATTCAGAGAAGGGGGAGGTGCCATTTCAAAACTGCATTTATCAATGCTAAAACTCTGAACCTCCAAAGTTACATCTGAAACCTGTTTATCCTGTACCATGAAATCTGTGAACGAGGCAAACCTGTCTTTACTTCTAACAGGAAACTTAACTAATGAACTAAAGAGCTACCAAGGTGGTTGTAGCCTTGGGGTATCTGGGGGAGAACTGTTAAACTGGCAAATCTGTCAGTACCCTAGTCATCAAACACCATCATATCTGAGAAGGATAAATTTTACCTGAGTAAGCAGAAGTAAGATGGCTTTCTGGCTACCCAAGTACCTACCCCAAGTCTCTCCTTGGCTGTCAAGGCAGTATCAGTCTTTAGCTGCCAAGTCCCAGAGACTTGACAGACTTTTCTATGGAGTAGGAATTTGAGGCTATCAACCTACCTTGTCTTGGCAAAGTGGGAAATCAATTCCTAAGATCTATGCTTGTTCACAGTCTGAACAGGGTGTTGGTAGCAGTTATGGTGCAAAACAGTGGCTGGTTTTGCTGCATTTATGGCAAACTCCAGGTGGAAGTTCTGTGGCTATCGTTGTATTCCTTGGAGGAGACAGGATGCTACCAGGAGTTAGCATGTCTCTATCATTAGAAGCTTCTTTATTAAAATTCTATATTCTCAGATCTTTAAAGTGTTTGAGGATCAAGGAATCATTATCTTTTAGGTATATCTGTAATGGTAAAACTGAAATGACACCTTTCCCTGGAGGACAGCAGCGGGCAGCGGACCACAAGGGGCAGTGGGTCCCACAAGGAACTGTGGCGGGTGAGAGACAAATATGGATAGGCACACCATGCAGAGTGAGGTTGGATATTTATTTAGTGGGTTAAGTAAGGGAAGGGAAAGGGGAGAGGGAGAGAGAAGGGGAATGATGATGATGATGATGATGATGATGATGATGATGATGATGATGGGGAGAGAGAGAGAGAAACAGACAGAGGAGAGAGAGAGAAACAGACAGAGAGAGAGAGGTTGGGAGAGGAGAGGAGAAGAGAAGTACCTCTTTGGGAGAGAGATGGAAAAGAAGGAAGAAGCTCAGGCTGGAAGCAGAAGGAAGATCTGCTTGCCTTTGTGGAAGGGGAGGGGAGAGGGCGGGACTTGTGTCTTAAAGGGACAGGACAGACCATTACATTCCCATCTCTTTTTTTAATAATAAAAAGGCAGGAGGTTAGGCATAACAGGTTAAAGGAATTGGGGTGGCGGATTCTTAAGATGACTTCCTGCTTATTTGTGGGTATCATTTTGGAGAGGGAACCTGAGAAAGCTAGGTGCTGGTCACATTCTGGGATAGTTGGTCTCTTTGCTCTTGTCTAGTGTTTGTGGTATGGAAATGTCCGGTGTCTCTTAAGCCTGTTTAAGGTATTGGCAGAACAGAGGACGAAGTTAAGTTTAGGGGAAAAAAATTTAGGACCAGGCAATTGAGAGGGGTGTATCTGACCTGTTTAAGGTGGATCCTTCAATTTAGCTCCTTGGAACTCAGAAGAATTTTTTGGGTTTGTGAAAACATAAGTTTTAGCATATTTATGTCAGAATGACTGTGACAGATGTTTTTGCACAATGAAAAGTATCTTTAAGACTATGAAAGGGAGCATGAGAGAGACTATCTTATTGAAATTTGTTTGGTGAGGTGTAATATGAAGGGCCGGCTTGTTGGGGTTTCCGTCCTGCCCGGTACCCCACAACCGGCAAATTCCAAAGAGAAAATCACACACAAGACTCCAGAAGATTATAAACTGATTGGCCCATTAGGTCAGGCTACTTATTAGCTCTTATAACTTATGTTACCCCATTATTCTGATCTATGTTAGCCACATGGCTCCATACCTTTCTCAGCTGGGCAAGTTACATGCTGCCTCTTCGGTGGTCTGCGCAGGAGTGGAGAGGGAGCTTCCTGCTTTCCAGAATACTCCCAGTCTCTTTGCTCCACCTCTACTTCCTGTCTGGCTTTCCCGCCTATACTGCCTGCCTGGTCAATCAGCGTTTTATTAAAATATGATTGACAGAATACAGAAAATTCTCCTGCATCAGTGAGGCTATCCTTTTAAATGACAAAACCTCTCAGCTGTCAAACTGCATCAGAGATCTTTGAGGATAAAATTTTACTTGAGTTATTGATTAAAAAATGACAGAGAACTTACTTGGTTGGCACCTAGAACTACTTGTCAGGGTCATCCATGTGACCATCACTGAAGGTCGTATTTTTCTTTTGCTGTTTAGTGCAGGGCCTGCCAGGCTCCAGAAGATCCTGTGGGCTAAGAAATCTGTAGGAAGACAAGCCTACCTTGACCTGAGAAGCTAGGCTGTTGATTCCAGCAATTCTGTCCACGTCTGGAGATCTGCAGTTTAGATGAAAGGCAGTTTTTCCCAGTGGTCAGTGTTTGGCAGTTGAAGCGAATTGCAGATGGACATTGTTTTGTGTCCATTTGTCTTCTGTCTTCTTTGGAGGAAATACAGTACTGCTTCTGAAGTCAACCTGTCTCCTTTAACTATGAAAAGTTTTTAAACAATTAAATATTTAAATGTCATATTTCCCAGATCTCTGAGCAGTCGAGGGCTGTTTATCAGGTATAGATGAGTTATAATTACAGTATAGAATCTGCCTGGAGAGCTGGGTCCAAGATTGATTGTATTTGCTCTCAACAGGTAAAACAGGGTTGGATTAAGAGACTTAAAAGTACATACCAATTTAAAACATGAGACTTATTGCTTTGTAGTCTGGAATGAGATACAATGAACAGACAATTATAACATTTAACAGTAAACATATTTGCATTTAAGTTACATGTATGCACACACCTACACACATACACAGTGAACAGGTGAAATGGATGCTTTTGGTGGACCCTACCAAAGGCATGCCACTGCACAAAACATACATGCAACAGAGTTAGCATGGGGAGGGGGTAAAGATGGTAGAAATGGTCACCTGACCTGGCTCTCAGTTATAATGGCGGTGAAGTCACCTGACCTCAGTCAAAATGGAAACAGTCATGTGTTATATGGAAAAGCCACATTTTTTTGAACAGCGGGAGTTTTAAACATAATAACAAGAGAGACCTAGAGGCATGATCCGCCGCCGTCACTGAGCTGCCATGCCACAAGCCTCAGCAGGGAGCAAAGGCAGGAACTGAAAACAACTGTCTCAGGGGTCCAACGAATCTTGTCAGTTTCCACGCGACTAAGGGTAGCGGCAGGGCTAGTTTGAGGAAAAGCAGAGCTGGCGGGACATTGGCGGAGCATTCACAGGCAGGTGGCTGATTTTTGAGGGTTTATATTCCATAGCTGAAAATGTGAAAACCCACGAAAACAACGAACGAACACCACAAGGCCTATAGAAGAAGGTTTTCTCTCTATAGGCGGGGTGTTAATGAAGCCTGTCTGGCTCTGGGTCTGGGCGACTCAGAAGCCAGAGGCTGTAGAGGTCACTCTGAGCGCTCTCTCACAGTGGAAACCACTTATGAGTGGTCCAAAAGAGAAGAAAAGAGAAAGAAAAACTCGAGGGACCCCTGGCCCCAAAGTGAACACACTGCTCGGTGTGTGCAGTGCTAGCACAGGAGGACCAACCTGGTTAGTCCGGTCACGTTTTTTTAGCTATGGGAAGCAACCAGAGATAAATGTCGGCGAAGGGCTCAACCATAGCTGTGAAGGCTGCGGTTGGCTGACTGAAAGGGAAAACTCACCACCGAAGCTGCGGGTGTGCATAGAGGTCCGCATTCAGGCAGATAGAGTGCAGAGCTGTTGTAAAGAAACCTGGTTCCCGAGCCCAGGGTTCCAAGTGTTGTTTAGGCTTAAGCTAAATCTAAACATATTAAAGAAGTTGATCCTTTATGAGGTAACTGGTGGTTAACTTGTATGCCCTAGTAGTTTACCAAATTAGCTACAGCTTACCAATGTTAGTAAATGCAAGAAGGTTAGGCATAATTTTTTTTAATTGGTCTTTGTTAGCCTCAATAGAGCTTAGATAAGAGACCCTTTGTCAGACTGCTTAGGCACCATAAAATAGAAATGTCTCAGTCTCTGCTTTTCAGCTGTGGTCCTAAGACATAGAGCATAATCATAATCTATGGAAGGCAAAACCGTTTTCACACTGTAAACAATTTGCCTCAGTAAACCACCATTGCTTTACATCCGATATGTCATAAACCCTGTTTTTAGACAGGACAGAAATTATCATACATAAATACATCCTAAACTAAAATATGCTGGAGACCTAATGTCCTCTTAGCGGGGCCACTCCATGTGGTCACCTTTATTTAAGACAGTGATGAAGTCATATGACTTCCCTTTTTTTTAGTCAAAATGGCAGCTGCCCACATGGTGCTTTCTAGAGCAGTTCCAATTTGGAGTTACCAGTTTTAAGTTAACCTTTGTTATAGATTTTTCACCATACCCAATTTCTTTGCTGTTTTTCTTTATATAAGATAGAACAGCGTAAAACAGCTTTCTCAGTCATCACATCAGATTCAGGAAATCGCAGAGGCGAATTCTAAGCCCAGGCAGCTAGTTACAGTAACAGCTGAGCTATAACCAAATCACACGGAACACGCAGACCCAGGCATCCAAGACCAGTTAACAACAAGCACGCAGTAGTCACAGCATTCACACGTTTCCATCGGGACACACAAAATAGATGGGCCTTTTTTTTAACAGAAAGGTGAACAAAACTTTTCTCAGGAAAGCATATCAGATGACCAACCTAAAAGTCCTGTAAGCGTTTATAACAGGAATAAAAGACTTCTTTGTTCCCAGACAGGGGCTAGGTGGACGTTCCCAGATGGAGGGAGGAGCCTGCCCCATGACACACATCAGCACCCCCCATACCTCTGACACCAGCTCTGGCATGCTAAATCATAGCCACAGTGGGAGGCAGTGGGAGACCGACATGATGCTGGTCTCCTTCCCACAGCAAATGAACACATGCCACCCTTGTATGGAGGGGAAAGCCAGCAGTGGCAATGGCGGCGGGAGGAAGGGGAAAGAGCCATGTGGAGAATACAGTTGGCTTGTTACAGTGTTGTAACAAACGGAAGGACAAGACATACAGAAGAAAAGCAGGCAGAAGCAGAGAATGGTCGAGAGTGGACGGAAGTGCAGAGTCTAAGAATACTGGGTGAATTTGGATAAATTTTGCAGCCATTGGGGATCAGATTTAGACCCTGTGCTGCCCAATTCCAAGCCTGTGCTGTGACTGAAGACTAAGGCATAGGGTGTCCTCTTCAAATAAAAAGAACGGAAGGTGCAGGGAGCAGCAGACCAGATCCCTGACAGAGACTAGACTTAGTTTCACTTCACTAGAGTGGGACAGAGCTAAGCAAGTAGGTCTCATGAAAATCACAACTTAAGGGTGACCATCAGTAAGCACCCCCACAAGCCCTTCTGCTGGCTCAGCAGGCCCCCAAGGCCCCTCTGCTAGCTCAGGAGATGCCCCTCAGACTTCTGCAGGCTCAGGATAGCTTCCCCTACTCTGCTGCTTGAAGGTCCCTAACCACTAGGACCAGTCAGTCCCCAGACTAATCTTTCTTCCACCAATCAGCCCCAGATTAATCTCTCCTCTCTGGAATTCCCCTAACTCCACTTAAAAGGAGCTTGTGACCTTCTTTGGGGATCATCAAGTGCCACCCTAACATTGGAATTAATAAAATACCCTTGTTATTGCATACGTGGTTGTTGGTCTTCTTTGGGGTCTTCTCTCAGACCCTAATGTGGTAGCCTGGGTCAAAAAAGGGGGTGTGTGGAATGCACCCTTGAGCAGAATGTCTTCTGAAGAAAGGGTCCCATAGAACAAAGATGGTCTTTGCTCTGGTAATGGATCTGGGTTCTGGTGTGGGCATCATTGGCAGGGTTTCCCCAAAATTGGGAAGGGTCCTGGATCCCTAGAGGTGGTGACTAGGAACCTGCAACTTACCTGGCCTGAAGCTGATCCAGTCTGGTGGAATGTGAGTGTAAGCAGAAGAGTGTTACCCCATGTGACCAGGGACCAATAGGGATTCATGATTTAACTGACACTAATATAAGAAAAATAATTCATACTCTCAGCATGGTAATTATTATCTTATAAATAATAGCCTTGGTGGATTTTTATGCTAAATATGACAGGTGGATTAATAGGATGCAGGCCTTGGAAAGATATACTATTGAAAATAAGAAGAATGCTCAGACACAGACAGAAGAATTTAGAGCAGAATCTGCCACACCATTGTATTGTGAAACTAGAGAGGAATGGCCTAAGGTTATTAGAACATCAACTTTAATATATCTGGTTACTGATCAACAACCATAACCAAATAATATGCATCCCCAAGGCTACATAGAAGTTAATTGGAATCCTGTGGATATGTTAAACTTAAAGAGATTTAAGAAGGCAGTAGTTTCACATGGTATGTATTCATCCTTTGTAAGACGGATGTTAAATTCATGGACAACTAAGAATAGAATTATTCCACAAGTCTGGGAGGATTTAGTTTCAGCAGTACGAGAAACCATCCTCAATTACAGTGGAGAACTTGATTGGGAGAGAAAGCCACGGCCCTGGAACAATGAGGTAGGGCTAGAGGTCATGAGATTTCCCAAGACCAAATTCTTGGTGAAGACCAGTATGCTGATTTGCAAAGACAGTGTATGGTGGATGATAACTCTCTGATTCTATGTCATAAAACAAGAGCCGAATGTTTGGGACTGGGTTGAAGAATGGAGAAAGAGGATGAAGTCATTCACTAAAATTATACAAGGCCCAAAAGAAGCTTTCACTGATGACAATGTGCTGTGCAGACTGGACATGAAGGACAAACAGGGGGAAAAAAACTGTTGAACTTTGCCAGAATAAGGCAGGTAAACCTTTCAAAATTCCTGCTTCACTGAGAAGTCTGCCTGATATTCTAGGCCTGTAGCCTAAAGATAGATGCCTCAAAGTTGCAGAAAGAACTTTGGGTGACTATCCAGGCAGTCAGATATCTCTGTCATTTCTAGAATTTTGGAAGTTGTTTGCAATGCACTTTTTGTTTACTCAAATATTATCCTCTGGGCTGTTTGATGGAATTGAAGACTAGATAGTTATAGTTGCAGTTTTCCTTAATATGATAGAGAGTACATTAGGTATAAATCTTTAGATTCATTAAGGTAGGCTAGGTAATAGAGCCTTTTCTTTTACTTTGCCAGACACAAATGGACTGAAATTCATAGCATTGTGAATATAATCTTTACTTAATAATTTTTCTTATTGTGTACAGTCTTATGTTAAAATTAAAATCTTTCATTTTTGTTTAGACAAAAATGGGGAAATGTTGTTGAATATTATTTTAAGGTGTTTTGTTCATGTTCTGGAACATTTGTTTAATGATGCAAAGATATGTTTGATTAAATAAAATTTACCTGTGGTCATGAGACTGCATCAGCAACTAGCTGACAGGAAGAGATAAGTAGAAGCTAGATGGAGAAGGGTTTATGAGAAGGGGTGAGGAGATGCACAGGGGCTTCTGGAGAGACGCAAGAGAGAGAGGATATGAGGTACTTGCTATGCAGCCTCTCTGAGGAGCAGAATTCCACTTCAACCTTTGAATCTTGAGTTCCTTAGAGGGACAGAGATTTAGATAAGTTCCTTTTGTAGCTTTTAAGGAGTTGGTGCCTGAGAGAAATCTTCAGCAGAATTGCTGCTGGTAGCAGAGGAGTTGGAGTTACTGATAGGACAGTCATGGTTTAAAAGGCAGAAACAATTTAAAAAGAGGACCACAGGCCTGCTCTTGTTATAGAACTGTAATCAAAATCACTTAACTTCTTTACATGAGTTTTCCCATCTTTATACATATCACTAACTTCCATAAGAAATTCCTAAGGACTCATTTTTTTTTCATTTGTTTTGGTTTAGTTTTTTTTTGAATCAGGGTCTCTCTATGTAGTCCTGGCTGTCCTGGGACACTCTACATTGACCAGAATGGCCTGGAACTCACAGAGATCCTCCTGTTTCTGCCTCTTGATTAGTGCTCGGATTAGAAGCGTGTGCCACCATGCCTGGCTCTAGGGACTCATTTAAACCCTTTATTCACTGAGCATAACACCCAACACACAGTGTTTAACTAGCTCAGGCTATTGTGAGTTACTATTGTTAGTGCTTTGGAAGATTCATTTCACAGCACTATTGTGCAACTCCAATTCAGCTATTTGTCTAAGAATCAGATTCCAAGTTTCTTGGAGGGGAGATCTATGACTCAGTTAACTGCTTTCTTAAAGGAGTGGCATGGCTTGTTTTTATCATGCTCGCTTAGTGAACGAGTGATGATGGCTTTTCAGATTTAATGCCGTGCTCATTCTGTTTAAAGTGTTATACTTCTCAAGTGGTCTAATTTTTCAGGGTGTATGGGTATCTCACTCCATTTGATAGTTATAACAAAATAGCATAAAGTGACTTGTAAACAAGTCAAACTACTTTCTTACAGGTCTGGAGACTGGCGAACATGAGACCAGGGCACCGGAAGATTTGCTGTTTGGCAAGGACTTTCGGAGTCACAGATATCAATTTCCAGCTGTGCTGTCACATGGTGAGAGGGTTGGGTAGCCCTTGAGGGCCTCTTTTATAAAGACACCAACACGGTACGTGGAATATGTGCTCTCATAACCTGTGACCATCCAAAGGACTTGCTTCCAAATATTATTGCATTAAGAATTAAAATTTCAACACACTCTTTTTTTAGGGGGAGGGGAACTCAAGCCACATCAATAAGCCTAGACAGACAAACAGACCTGACAGAAAGGTCATTCATAATGGGCTGCTCTGGGATCTAAACTGTGAAGCCTTCCTCTGTCCTCTCAGGCTTTCATGCTGTGTGTTGGCTTTCTCAGCACTGTGGTTAGGAGAGGGATGCTCACGACTCGAGATAGTAAACAAGACAACAGAAATAGAACCTGCTGATTGGTATTCAGGCACTCAGCTTCTAAGATGCTTGGACATAGACGAGCAGGGTAAAGTACATCAGTAGGATCTTCAAATGCTTTGCCTCTCTCACATACTGGCTGGCTGACTTTGGCCACACTGAGCGACTTTTGTTTCCATTGGTCTCATATGTGATATAGAAACAGTAAGAGTATTTTTTGAGAAGGATACCATGAGGAACAAGTGAGGAGATTGTTTGAATCTGTCACCCTGACTTTGGTAGCTCTGTCTCTCCTGCACACATTCCATGGCCCCTGCCTCTTCTCTGAGCCTTGCAGAAGGCTTTCATCTTAGCTTGTGCTCCTTCATTGTGACGAAGCTCCAAAACATTCTCTGTGTTCCTGTCACAGGAAGAGCATGCACCGGGAACAAAGCAAAGTAGCTGCTCTGTTGATAACGCTCCGAGTATGATTTGAGGAGGCTTTGTGATTTCTTTTATTTGCTTTCTGCAATGATGATGTGACCATGAGGGTGGATGTGTGGGCCCATGCTCTTCACTCTGGAGAAAGGGTGCCCTTCCTAGACCCCACAGATCACGGCCAGCAGGTAGTCAACTGCTGTGAATTGTGGGTACTGAGACATGACGTTAATGGGAGCCTCGAGTGTTCTCGGTCCCCACTGCACAACCTAGTCATCTCGGAAACTGGTTTAAACATTTTAATTCTTTGTTTATTATTTTAAATTGTGGGTGTGTGTTTGCATGGGGGTATATGTAGGTGTACCCGTGGGTGTGTGCTTGCATGGGGGTATGTGTAGGTGTGCCCGTGGGTGTGTGTTTGCATGGGGGTATGTGTAGGTGTGCCCGTGGGTGTGTGTTTGCATGGGGGTATGTGTAGGTGTGCCCGTGGAGGCCAGAGACATGAACGCCTGGAAGAGCAGCCAGTGCTCCTAACTGCTGAGCCATTTCTCCAGCCCCAAGGGCTGTTTCTTTAAATACCACACCCCAGATCAATTAAATTAGAATTTTTGAATGAGGAGGTATTAGCATTTTTGTCAACTAGCCAGATGATTCCAATATTCAGCCTAGATGGAGAAGCCACCCTAAAGCTGCGCAGCGACGCAATTAAACTCATCTAATGAGCTTTTTTTCTGGCTCCTTTGTGAGACGGCACACTCACCTGGAAGGGCGTCTTACAGTGCTGTCATTGATATTGTCTTGAGTGGGGTTTCTTAGGACAGTAATTAGCACTAATTAAAAGATGAATACGTAACCGAACACTGGCATAACGTTTTAAACATGTGTTTCTCATTCTAAATAAAACCAACTGGTAGAAGGCCAAAATAACATAATTGGCGACGGAAAGCACCAATTTCTTACAGCTCATTAAAGGAGGGTGCCAAAGATGAGTTTCCAAGTGTTGGATGGTGTTGTCATCTAGTGGCAAAATGTGATTATTGCAGCATAATCTCTTTCTTTCCTTTCTCTTTAAATCTATTTGCTTATTCACTTATTTTTAACATTTATTTTATTTTTGAGAATTTCATACAGGAGTACTGTGTTTATTTTTCACCCCCACCCTCTCCCTGCTGGTCCAGCTCCTCCCATACTCCCCCTACTCCATTTCAAATTCATGACTTCTTTGTTTTTTATTTTTTGTCTTTATTATTGTTATACACACACAAATATGCAGATGCACACACATATAACCTGCTGAACCCATTCAGTGTTGCTTATATGTAGATGTATTTAGAACCGACCACTTGAGATTGGATAACCTAACAGTGGGGAGCTCGTCCCTGGAGAAGACTGATGATTTTCCAGGCCATTGTCTACAGTTCCTCGTGTAGGGATGAGGCCTTGTGAGAGTTCCCCGTCCACACTGGGATTGCAACCCGTGTCGTGCAGCACTGTCTTCAACTTTCTGGAGAGAAGGTTAATTACTAGGAAGGCTGTGACCAGCAGGGGCTGAGATCGGCCTGGGAAAAGCAGGCTTTTCCTCCATGCATGGGTTTGTCCATCTTCCAAGGAGTCTTACCTAGAGCCTCGTAGTGGTGACTAAATCTGGTGCTCAAAATGATGTTAGTGTTAGATCAAACTGTGTTTTCACACAGAAAGGATGCAGTGAATGAGAATATAGAAAACATATACACAGAGGAATCTAAGATTTGTGTAGGTTAGAGGAAAATGTCAAAGGTTTATAGGTTCAGAATATTAGAAAGCTAATTAGAAACCTTGATTTATTATTTTTATGAAATTATGTCTCTGTGTTATTAGCTCTCTGGGGGATGTTCATAAGCACTTCTCAACATCTGCAATCACCACCAGCAAAAGGCCAGTTCTGCTTAAAGCAAAATTACCTTAATCTACAAAACTCAAGGGATGTCTGGCATGCCATCCCTTCAGTTAAGCATGATAATGTTCTCTGTATGGTAAAATTATCATCATTAATTACATATTGATCTTCAAGGATTTCTGGGATGAATGTTGGCTTCCTAACAAACAGGAAACACCTTATTTCATTCTTCCTGCTAGTAAGGTGAGCAGATTTGTACTAGGCATCCATCCTGCAGCCTTGGGAACAGAAGTCAGGTGCTAAAGACTAAGTGGGGCACAGAGCCTGCTGTATCAACCTGGAAGGACAACCTTCTGGATTTTCATATGAAAAGGAAATTACCCTGCTATGTACTGTGTTATAGTTCCCCACAATTCTCATTCAAAGCCCTAATTCCCATATATAGTCCTTTAGCACAGGGCCTTTAGGAAGTAATTACAGTTAAGCTAAGTCATTTTGATGGGGCCTTAATCTGGTAGGATTATGGCCTTATAAGGTAAAATCTCAAAAAACAATTTTTTTTGTATTGTTTTTTGAGACAGGGTTTCTCTGTAGCGTTGAGGCCTGTCCTGGAACTAACTCTTGTAGACCAGGTTGGACTCAAATCACAGAGATTTTTTTTTTAAAGAATCTCCAATATTGGATTTCTCAGCCTTAGATCTATGAGAAATAAATTCTGTTGTTTGTTGTTGATGCTTTGGTTTTGGTTGTTTGTTTTAAAGTGTATAGCAGTTAGTTGTAGCTCTCTAGCAAAATGATTCAACACTCATTTAGATCCAGTATAACAGGCTTAGTAATGCCTAATGCAGAACCTATAAATAGAATGTTTCATGTGTCACTAGGTCATTTCTAGACAAATTCACAAAGTAAAAGTTGATAAAGAAGATTGAGAAATACACAATTTATCCCCATTTGTTTCAATCCAGAAGTTTTATGAGAACCAGCTCAGACATTTGAAATCACGCAGTAAGTGTCTACTTCAGCTTCAGCATAGAGAATGGCAGGAATAGTCAAACTGTGTGTTCCTTGCTGCTGAATCTTGTCAAGCCATCCTTGAGAAAGATTAGCTCACACTCAGGGAGGTCATCCTGATACCTAACAGCTCAGTTCTCCCTCTGTGGCCAACAAGTCAAGTTGTCAGCAACAGTCCTAGCTCTGAGAAGAAAGTCTACAGCTTTCCGAGGCCAAACTGAAGTCTTCCAAGTCCGAGCCAAAGGGAGCAGCTGCTGGAGTTTCCAGTCCTTCCGTCATCTTCTCTGCTAGACAAAGGAATGTGCGGAGAATGTTGTTCTAAGCTAGCGGGGGAGAGGATGTATCAGTAATCAGTGTGTTATCTCCACAAATACTATTTTTGCTGCACTTATGTTATTAAACCACTTTAAAACATTACTCGCCCCAAAGGGAGAGGAAAGGGGAGAAAAAGAAGAGGAGAAAGAAGGAAGAGGAGGAGGGAGAGGGGGAATGATCAGAAAAGGAAAGAAAGAGATATAGCACAGGGAAGGAAGAAAGGGAAGTGGAGACAAGGTGTGAAAAGACAAAACGCACCACGAGACAATGGAAAACCTTGCAAACCTAAGCCATTTGGTTTGGGAAGAAAGAGTGAGAGAAGGATGAAGAACCCACAAAAGGATACAGAGATAAAACTAATTGCCTATGCTATATGATTATAGATAGCTCCAAATATGCTTTCTTGAAATATGCTTTCTCCCAGTGTCTGGTTTCATATAGGAAATACCCTGATGTGTGGCCACCTACAAATACACTATTGGCAAGTCATTTCAAGGGCAAGTCCCTTCGCCCACAGTGCAGCTCACTAATTGACCAGAGGAGCAGTGTTTCTTTCAATCTCACAGAAAACAAATGAAGCCAGAATGGGTGGCAAAATGTATATCTGGTTGAAAAACTCAAAGATATCAAATATCTCCATAAATGATAAATGTTCAGTGTCTACTAGGTCCTTTTGACATTTTCTGTATTCTGATGTGAGAGGTCCTTTTGTATATGTATTGCTTTTATTGGTTAATGAATAAAGAATCTGCCTTGGCCTGTGATAGGGAAAAGTAGAGCTAGGCCACAGGGTGGGGGGGGGGAACTAAACTGAATGCTGGGAGAAAGAAAGCGGAGTCAGGGAGACACCATGGAGCTGCCAGAGGGGAAAGATGTAAACTGCCAGCCGGAACCTTGCTGGTAAGCCACAGCCACATGGTGATACACAGATTAATAGAAATGGATTAACCAAAGATATGAGATAGCTAGCAATATGCTTAAGTGATTGGCCAAACAATGATTTAATTAAAACAGCTTCTGTATAGTTATTTCTGATCTGAGCTGTCAGGCAATCAGGAAATGAACTAGCAGCCTTCTAACTATTCATACATGCATGCATGCATACATAGATATGCATATTCTGTACTTTGTCTAACATATTTTACAGATTTCCAACTATTGTGGCTTGAATGTTTGTTTCTTTCCAAACTGATGTTAAGTTTTTAGTTTTTATTGTAATGGTATTAAGAGGTGGAATTTTGCTGTTGTTTGGTTGATTTCTTTGAAACAAGCTCTTGCTATCTGCCGTCTTGGAACTAGCTACAGACTGGCTTTGAACTTGCATCAGTCCTCCCGCTTTTTCCTTCTGGGTGATGGGATTATGGAAATGCACTACTTTGCTCAAAAGCTGGGATCTTTAAAGCACAATTAGGTCATGAGGATGCTGAACTCAAAAGAACAGGGCAATGCTACCTACCATAAGAGCACATTTTCAATCTCTGGTATGTGCTCCTCAGGAAAGGATGAGTGGAGTCTCTTTTTGTGTGTGTGTGGTTTTTCAAGACAGGGTTTCTCTGTAGCTTTGAAACCTGTCCTGGAACTAGCTCTTGAAGCTCACAGAGATCCGCCTGCTTCTACCTCCCAAGTGCTGGGATTAAAGGCATGTGCTACCCCGCCCAGTGAATGTAGCCTTCTTTTGGCTTTCCCTTCTCTCTCTCCTTGCCCTTCAACCACAGGATGGTACAGTAAGGAGGCCAAGGACCAGCTGTTCAGTTGTGGACTTCCCAGGCTCCAGAACCATGAGTTGATAGATTTCTCTTCATTGTAAACTGCTCCAAACGGCACCTCCCATGGTCTTCCATTATAACTGCACAAATTTATCAAGTTCTGCTTAACAAAGACAAATGTTCGCATTCATAGACTTTCATTTAGCCTTCTGTCATCTTTCACTTTAACAAAATTTATTTTAAACAATGCTATATTTTTCTATAAAAGATGAAAATATCAAGCTTTGAATTTAGCCCAATGCATTTCACTAAAACAAGTGTATGAAGCGGTTGAACAAAAATACCCATCACAGAGGATATACTCTGTGCTGCTATCTAACTAACTATGCCTTAACTGGGTTTCCCAAACATACATTTTATTATGCAACGATTCTCTTATTTTCAAAAGGGAAACAATGCCTTTTTTTTCTTAGATTTCCTTATTGTTTAGTTAGAATGTAACCGGCCCCCATAAATTCATAGGGCGAGACACTATTGGGAGGAGTGGCCTTGTTGAGGTGTGGGCTTGTTGATGGAAGAATGTCACTGTGGGGACAGGCTTTGAGGTCTCTTTTGCTTAAGTTTTGCTCAGTGTCACAGTCCACTTCCGGTTGCCTTCTGATCGACATGTAGCCGGGCACCATGTCTGCCTGCATGCCGCCATGCTCCCTGCCGTGATGATAGTGGAATGAACCTGTGAACTGAGCCACCACCTCAAGTAAATGTTTTCCTTATAAGAGTTTCTGTGGTCATGGTGTCTCTTCACAGAAATAAACACCCCAACTAAGAAGCTTATACGTCTACACAATTTTAGATTTAATCAGCTATAGTAAAAATTTTCCAGCTAAGTATTCTATGAAATACGGTGCAAGTTATTAGATTAGCACCATACCCCACAACTATCTCAAAAAACAATAGAACTCTTTTTAGATCCATTGCTGCCAGAAGAGCCAAATATCAACGATTCCCAATAATACCAAGATTTGTTTCCAATCTCTGCCTCGGTGTTCATATGGAAACCATGGTAGAAGTTACACCTATACAAACATGATCTACGGGCATGGTAATAAATATCACTACACAGATCAATTACTGTACTTACCTGAAGGCACCTTTGGGAACTTCCTCATCTAAGAGGTAAAGACCTCCATCCAAAGCAGCTGGTGCAGAGATGCTGTAGTGGGGATGTGTTCTGAGAAGCGAGTTTCTGTTGTGCTCAGTTAGTGCCAGTTGCTCTCACTTGCTCATATTCTAGATCACAAATGGGGTTTTCCCACTTCGTTGTTTACGGAATAGAGTTATCATTTAGTGCTTTTAACATTGCGGTAATGTTCCCTGTAGCTCCATCAATAATGAGCTAAATCATTTCACAGGTATTCACCATATGTTTGTGCTCAATTGTTTCCAATCTTTTCAGACTATTTTGTCACACTGCCTTTTCTTATCTTAGTACAAAAGAAGTTAAAAATAGATGAAACTTGGAGACAATCTACTTAGCGTCTGTCTTTACTGGGAATTTGGTGTGGAGCGCACAGAAGAGGAGAAGGAGCCAAGTGGTTTCCCCAGTGCCTCACTCTTGGAGCTCACTTGCTCATCCAGTGCTGCATAATGAGACAAGTTCAGCTCACAACAATCTCTACTCTCCATGACCAAGCCCTTTTTCACTTATGGTGACTGTGGATATCAGCGATTTCTAGAAGTAGAAAGATGTGCTGGTTGGTTTTTTATCAATTTGACCAAACTGGCATCATCTGAGACCAGGGAACCTCGACTAAGAAGCTGGCTCTATTAGACTGGCCTGTGGACATGTTTGTGGTGTATTTTTTGATTGATGATTAATGTGGGGGGGCATCCCATTGTAAGTGGTGCCACCCTTGTGCAGGTTGTCTCAGATGGTGTACGTAAGAAAGCAAGGTGACTTTATATGGACTGAGCAGATTGTATTTATATATTTATGAATAAATATACATGTATACTATCTATGTGTTATAACAATTAAATAGAAGTCATAAATTTGACAAAAAGTAAGACATACCTAGAGGGTTAGAGGGAGAAACAACAGAAATGACTAATTTACATTTTACAGTAATATTTTATTTATGTTTTAATAAATAAAGCTTGCCTAAAGATCATAAAGGTAAAGCTAAGCCACTAGAGGTCAGGTGGTGATGTCAT
The DNA here is from genome assembly GCF_982192425.1 of Myodes glareolus. Lineage (NCBI taxonomy): Eukaryota > Metazoa > Chordata > Mammalia > Rodentia > Cricetidae > Myodes > Myodes glareolus. Next base: position 54,436,239 of record NC_142038.1, read on the forward strand.
ACACCTTTAATCCCAGGATTTGGGAGACAGAGGCAGATGGATCTCTGTGAGTTCAAGGCTACCCTGGCCTATACAGGATCAATGTAGAAACAAATCCAGATGGTGGTGGTTTACACATTTAATCCAAGCACTAGAGGGAATATAAAATGGGAGGAGGGAGAGGCTCTGTCTGCTTAGACTGTGGTCGCCCGGCCTTGGTAGAGGTAAGACTTCTCTAGTGACTTGGCTGCTTTGCTTTTCTGGTTTTCAGGTTGAATTCCAATATCTGTCTCTGGATTTTATTATTCATGCTACACATTTTAATTTAAAAAAAGAAGATGAACAAGCCATGGAGAGCAAACCAATAAACAATGCTCCTCCACATCCTCTGCTCTCCGGTTCCCACCTTGACTTCCTGCCTTTACTTCCTTCAGTAACAGACTAAGAGCATAAACTGAAATAAACCCTTTCTTTCCATGTTGGTTTTTGCCAATGTTTTATCACAGTAATTAGAACAGATCTCAAAGGATGATCAGGAAGAGGAGTTGCTTTGTGCAATCCCTTCTTCCAAGTAGATCTGATCACCCTACCCCAGTGTGGGGTGGAGGATCTCAAATCTGGAGAAAACACAGGGCAGGTTTCTGTCTTAATAAATAGTCTATGCTCCTGTGTGCTTAGCGTCTCAAGTGTATGCCAAGTGATATACTATAGGATTTCAAGTGGGGTTCAGACAGGGCCTTCAATGGTTTACATACTCTCAAAAGAGGTTTCATTCAACTCTAGCCCTTAGCAAAGTTCAGAGTATATGAATTATTTCTGCATAAAGTAATGGAGGGATGATTGATTGAGCTCACAGTAGGAATGCTAGCATGTAATGAATGATTGGATCTACACACAAAACCCTCACACTGTATAATCTCATGGAGATGAAACCAAGAATGGTCAACAGTAACCTAGAACAGTAGCAGCTTGTCTAGAGTGAGTGGGAGAGAGGGAAAAGTGAATGGAAGAGTCACAGGGTGTGTGTGTGTGTGTGTGTGTGTGTCTGCAGTGATGGAATGATCTAGAGTCACGGTGGGGGGATGTCAGTGATGGAATGGTCTATATCTCAGTTGATAGTTTAATGGATGTTTATAGTTGCTAAAATTTGTTAACCTGAACATTTAATATCTGTGTGGTTAAATATGTAAATGATAAATACTCCCCCAAAGCAAATAAAGGGTCTTCACAGTTACAATGCACAGCCTGGCAATAAGTTCCCTAAGTCAAGGATCCTGAAAGCAGATTTTTCTCTCCAGAAGAATGGGAAAGTAGCAAGTCAGGTTCCAAAAGATGCTGTACTCCTAAACATACGGTGTAGAGACGGGCATTGAAGGAAAATGAAACCAGGATTGATGAGCCCTGCTCTGCGTTAGCCAGGTTATTTTTTTGGTGTAGCTCCTAAGCAAACAGGACTAGAGGCAATTAGCCATCCCCTTCCAGGCATCAGGTCAGGGAGGGGCTTTTCCAATGTATCAGCAAATTAATACATCACCTTGTTTTTCTACACACATTCAGATCTTCCCCCAGGGTGAAGAACAAGAGTTTGCAGTGCTAATTAATCCCAACCAGGACACCTCTATTACAGGCTCTTCTTAAATCGTGTGTTTCTATCAGTGACACTGCATGGCTTTCCTTAAATCCAATGCTTGGAGACAGAAAACCAATACTTCCCAATTTCAGCTTGAACTTGTCAAACTACAAACTATTTCCGAGTGAGTCTGGAGGGAAGCAACACAAGGGCTAAACGAGATGATGCTTTACGTTGCCAGCTGAGGTTAATAAAGGCAAACCTTGAGATTAGCGCTGAAGAGCTATGTGTTCATGTATGTAAAAAGACAATTGTGATTTTTCTTCTGAGGAAAACATGTTGTCAGAAGCATAATTGGGTCTTTAGTAAGTTATCCATTATTCTGCCAGGCTATTCATTTCTATGGCTTCATAACTGTGAAAAATGTCAGCATACCTGTATGCAGAATAAGAAGGGCTGCTTGTGGAGGAGAGAAGCAAAGTTTTTGGTGTAGGTGGAGAAAATGCAGTCTGGGTGGATGGGGACATTTGTTCGGATGCTTCAAAGGCATTACATGTTGAACTACCCTCCACTTCATATTCAAGTACTCTGACCCCCAATCTGGTGAATGGCAAGGTCATATATTCAGAACTTCAAAGCTGGGATAGGAGAGGATTTAAGTTAGTGGTAGAGCATTTGGCTAGCTAGTAGAAGGCTCAGTTCAAGACTCAGCTCAGGGGCTAGGGAGGAAGAAACAGGAATTGACATTGCTAACTTATTTTCAACTCTAACCAGGGCTGCTGTTTCTAAACACCCTCCTAAATATGTCCTTCCACTCTGTGATGTCACAGATTCTCATGGTAATCTTTTTCTCGAAATTGTTTATTTCCTGTATTGTCTTTCCTGCTTAGCCTACTCCATGAAATTTTTGCCTCAAGTTTTGTTTATTTGAGACAGAGTCTCACGTCTTCCAGGTTGGCATCAAAGGCTCTGTGATGCTGAGAGTGGCCTTGAACTTCTGATCCTCCTGTCTCTGCCTTCCGAGTGCTGAGATTTACCATCATACCTGGTTTATGTGGTGGAGAGGATCCTTCATACTAGGCTCTCTATCTGGCTTTCCCTCAAAACCAATGAATTCTTACCTACATTTAGGTATTATTTCAGTCAACTTCAAGAATTTCAATTTTTCTGTAAATAAATATTCTCCAACTTCTTATCTGTTTTTTCCATACTCTGTCCACACATTCCTACTAGGTTCAGATCATCTCTATTTCAAATATGTTCTGGGCTAGATCAGAGCAGTGTGTAGGGCAGGCTCCTCCCTGGCAGGTCCTTGGGAGCTCAGTCCTGTGCACCTCCCATTGTTCCTGCTCTGGTTTGCCACACTGCACTATCTGCTCAATACACATTCCCTGAGGAGTCTGTGGACTGGAGGGACAACCTTGATATTGAAATGCCTCTGGATCCTAAGGGATCTCACCAGCCCACAGATAGTGGCTGGAAGCTTTCCTGATCTCATCTTACCCAAGATCAACAGGCAGTTTCTACTGGCCAAACCTCACTCAGCAGCTACACCAAAGTAATGACTGTTGATCTTCATCTATCAGAGGCTCTTGTCTTCCTTCTTTACATTTCTTTCTATGTACATTTTGATGATTTAAAAGTATATGATATTAAAATTTATCCTTCTATAAATCTAGTTATTTACAATAAAACTCCCAGGTGTTCTTGCCATGATGGGCACGGTAGTTCACTGAAAACCTTTGTAGTCTAATTCTCAAATCTAGTTTGAATGTTTCCAGCTTTCTTGACCTCTCTTCTTCCAGCAGATCCAAGCTACCCACTAATATGCGCTCTGTTGTGAAGCCACTGAATTCCTCCAAAAGATAAACTTATAATACCTTCTTGCTCGGTGTTCCTCAGTGTTTCAAGGATTAAGGATCCAGAGCAGAATCTTTGCTGTGTGATCTTTGGGTAATGCACAGATTCATCAGTGATAAGGGATGCACACTCAGGCAGGAGATATTGATCACAGGAGAGGTTGTGTGTATTTAGCGGCGGGAGAATATTTTCGAAATCCCAACTATAAACTTTTATGCAAAAATACAACTGCTCTAAAGAATAAAGCTTAATAGAAATGCGTATCATAGCTCACTTTTCCCCTGTGTGTAGTGTCTATGTGCACACTCTATATCAGACTTGCAGAAGCTATGGTTTTACATCCATGGATTCAAGAAACCATGTAAAAATTCTGGGAAAAAATGTTCCTAGAGGGCTGGAGATGTGCCAGTTGATAGAGAGTGCTTGCCTGGCATGCATAAGGCCCTGGATCGGGTCCCCAGAACTACAAAAACAGGTGGTTTGGGCTTGGCATCTCAGCACCGGGGTGGTGAAGGCAGAAAATCAAGAGCTCAGTTACCTTTAATTACATAGCAAACTTGAAGCCAGCATGGACTACATGAGACCCCGTCTCAAAATCAAACTAAATGATGCTATTTCTAATACAGACTAGGGTTAAGCTTAGTCATCCTGACATTCAGAAAACTGATATAACTCAGGCTTCTTATTAACTCATAACTTATATTAGCCCATGATTCTTGTCTATGTTAGCCACATGGCTCAGTACCTTTTTCAGCGAGGCAGTCACATCTTGCTTCTTCTGTGGCTGGGCCAGGACTGCTGAGGAATGGGCTTTTTTCTTCCCAAAATTCTCCTGTTCTCATTGTCCTGCCTCTACTTCCTGTCTGGTTGTTGCGCCTCTACTTCCTGCCTGGCTACAGGCCAATCAGCAATTATTTAAAATATAACTGACAGAATACAGACCATTGTCCCATACCAATTCCCTGAACAATCTAGTATGACAACATCCACACTGAATTTTCATTATATTAGATATGCTGACTAAAAATGTGAAGCACCCAAACTGTGAGGGGCCACAGAGGTGTCAAGAGATGGGGGTTTTACAAGAAGCAGTTTAGTGGTTACCAAATTGAAGAAGGGAAAGAAGAGACACATTTTAAGTTGCTGTAGTAATTTTAAAGAGAAACCCATGCAGCACTGAAAACACAGCATTATTTGTCCCAGAAAGTGGCATGGCATTGTTTTCCTTCCTCATTACAATGGCATGTCCTCTTCTGTTACTGCTCAATAAAACTTGACACTTAGAGATATCTCCAATGTTGAAAGAAGCCATGAACGCAACATATTTTCATGAAGGTAACATTGGGGTGACATTTTAAGTGACACTCTGAAATAGGCTCTAACTTTCCCAAACATCTTCCTGATGTGAGGTCATTTAACATAGGTAGATGAGAGATGGAGCCAGCTGTTTACCATTCCTAGGTTTACACCTCTTTTATCCTTGATTTATACGGGCTGTCACCACTGACAGAAGAGGTGCTAAGAAGACAGACTAGACTCTCCAGAACTTTCTGCAGACATTCTGGGCTGGGTCTATAGTTGACTTGAAATCTTTAGATTGGTTATGGGATGCAGTGAGCACCCTGATCCCCGAGTCTAACAGCATGAAAACAGCCAGGCTCCAACCCTTCTTTCCTTCACTTCAGTAGAACTGTTGTGCTCAAAGCTGACTTGAGCACAGGGGTTGGGCGTGCAGCAGGGGCAGGGCAGGGCTTGGAGTGGTGTCGGGTAAGAGCAGGAGACCTCTTTTTTGGTTTGTTTGTCTTTTGTTTTTTTCAAGACAGGGTTTCTCCGTATAATGGTCCTCGCTGTCCTGGAACTAGCTCTTGTAGAGGGATTCGGACTTGTACTTGTTGGAACTTGCTCTGTCTTATTAGCATGGAGGGTAGAACTGCCTACTGTTGCTGCTGAGAAGACACAGCGTTTGAGGACATATCCCTTGTGAGTATCTTTTCTGTGCTTCAGAAATTGGCACTGTAGAATCTTGAACCTTGATTTCTTGGCTGGCAATGATAGGAGTTGTGAGCGCTTGGGAAGCAAGGTCTTTGTGGACTCTGACCAGGGAGGATGGTGACCATGGTTTCCAATGCTCAGAGGCATTAGACGCTGATGTCACAAGGCTCAGGTCAGTATCCACTGTGGCAGAGTACCTTGGGATGATCTGAATGCTGCCCTCAACCACACAGGGTATCAAGATTTAGACAGGTACCTACTGTTCTTCAACACTATGCTGCAGTGTGACACCGAGACTATCGCCTGCACTGACATACTTCAAACAATTTAAACATTCTGGAGTCATTGGCTTTGTCTGTTTTGTCCTAGAGTTTCAACGTTTCACTGAGTTTCGAGGTACAATTGGAGTCAACTCATTGACACCATTTAAATCTGAAGATGAAGGGTTCTTAATTCTGGAGAACTGTCCCTCTGGCCCCACAAAGGGCCTGACAGGAGTAGCAATGCACGCTCCACACCCTAGGTATCAGATGGAAAGCATTTTGGAGACGAATCTTTTTCTACAGTACATGTTAACACTTCCTGGTGAGGTCTTCTTCGGTCAGTCTAGTAGGGCAGTGAGCTTCAATTTGTTGTTGTTGTTGTCTTAGAACTCTCCCAGTCTTGAAGACTGAGGACCCTACTAAGCTTCGGTTTAGCGCCATTAAGTTCTGGTGGCATTTGATGTCCTTAGCATATTGAAAGGGAAAAGAATCAGATAACAGGGACTATGAAAACAGTTTTTCATAGTATTTCGCTGACCTCTTGAAAAAGTTTCATGGAGGCCCAGGAACTCCTGGGCTACTCTTTGAAAAACCACTGAATGAAGTATTTGTTGAATACCAGTTGTGTACAAAGCACTGAGGTGAATAGAAAATTTGTAAATGTAGGTAAGACAGAACCAGAAGCAAAGGTAGAGCAATGGGTGAGATTACCATGTGGATACAAGATGATGTCACCAACTAGGCTGGGACATGCTGAAGATACAGGAACACAATGGTAGAAGGACATCTTGATTTACCTTTAGTGTCTCTGGGCAATGCTATTATTTGAGAAGTTTTGCTATTTGTAATACTTTAATAAATGGCCTTTTCTCCTCAAAAGATAATTGTGAAGTCTCTGTGTGTGTATGTGTTTGTGTGTGTCTGTCTGTGGTTTTAGGGACTGAAGCCAGGTTTCACGTAGACCAGGAAAGCACTCTACCATTGAGAACACCTTTAGTCCCAGATCCGTGATTTTAAACTGAAATTCGTGTTAGGTACTGGAAGGTGTGGTACACCTGGAGTGACTGGCTTCTCAGCAGGAAGGAGAGTGGTAATTTCCTCCTCTGAGCCTGGAAAGGTCAGAGAGATAAGCTGAGGTGAGGTAACACCTCTTCGCCATTTTGCTCCCCTGGAGTCAGGTGGACTATTTTTGTTTATTGCTGAAGGAAAGTGAAACTCTACACCCATACTCCACCCACTTTCTGGGAAACAGGGGCCTGACCACTACTGGATGAGGAGCTCTTCTGACAAGTGCTTCCCACGGCTTCCTGGAGAGTTGCCTGGCTCAGCACTCACCGCCGTGACTCATGGCTACTTGCCTGTGTCTCCTCTCTGTTCATGCCAGAGCCGACCTGGAGACCACCCACTGCTCCTGAAGAGCCAGAGCCAGAAACTTACATCTTAATGATTGCTCAGGTGAAGAGCAAGCCTGGAGTTTTGGGGAAGCTCCAATGACTCAAGCAACAAACATGGCTGTAGCTTCTTGGCGTACTTTTCCGGGACAAAATGAAATTGGACCAGCCGCTTGGGATATATCTTTGTAAATATATATTAAAAGAAATGTAAAAATTGTATTGAATAAGCTAGAGCACTAAAGCTATATATAACAACACCAGAATCAGATTGACTACTGTATCCCATTTTGTTTAAGATAAAAATACACACAGTTCTGTAAAGTTCAAATCTCCTTTGTGCCCAGTTGAGGACCGCCCCTCCCAACACACACATGTCCTGAAATGACAGTGAGTTTGCAGCTGGTCGTCATGCTTTCTTATTCCCTCACATCCTGTGCTATCTGCACTCCGGTGTCCTCTCGGGCTCCTCACTCAGGGTCCAGGGCAGATGACTTCCGGCCGTCCCTGGCTCTGTGGAGCTGGAGAGATACATGGTGTCTTTCCTACCCTGCTCACTCCCTGACACTGAGAGCATCAAGGAACCTGTCTTTCTTTGCTTTGGGATTCTGCCTATTGTGCCACGTTTTCCTTTCACCCCAGGTTTACTAAGTAAACAGTCGATGAAAGGGAAGCAAGATGGAAAAAGCACAGAGTTCATGGTCATTTTCTCACATCTGAGTTCCTGTTTAGGAAGTGTCTTCGCCTCACCTTCATGGTACCACAGCAGCAGCACGAGCCAGCCCTCTCTGTACCATCTCCACCTTCCTTTCCAATGGGCCAAGAACTAAAACTCTACCTAGACTGCTGGGGAGTGGCCCTCCGCTCCAGAAGCCATGTTTGACGATCAGCTAAGTGTATGCCTGGCCTCCTATTCTCTAAATCTGGCCATCTCCATTAACCAGAGAATAGAAAAGCAGTCTTTTCTGAAGAAAGCCAGGTTCCTTTTCTTTCTTGATATACACTGTGTATTTCCACACCATCAAATTCCCTGTTAAAACAATGACAGAAAAATGGCACATAGGCATTCTGTTATTTTATCTTTTTTGCATGCACATTAAGGCTAGTGAGACTTCCAACACACACACACACACACACACACACACACACACACACACACACACACACACACACACACTTTAGAACAAGAGAAACTCCCAGGATGTACTCTTTACAGAGTATGAAGGCTTCTCCTTAATTATTGCTCTTGGAGAGAGACAGGCAAAAGGCTAAGCCAAACCCAACTGCTGTACAAGCTAAACATAAACCTTCCAGTGACTGGGGTGTAGCATGCTTTGTATTCTGCAGCATTTCAAGAGCACTGAACAGCACCCTGTTGAGCAACAACCAGTGCTGCGCCCTGCCTGCTGGAGAGAGGCTGCCAAGTTACGGAAACACCTGGATTTCTGTGTCTCACCCGCTCGCCACTCACTGCAGGCAGGACTTTCATAATATTTACTCAAGCAGAGCATGACAAGGAATAAAAGGGTCAGAATTATGGGACAGTGGCCACCCTTGCAAAGAACCAAAATAAATTAGTTGTAAAGAATGAAATTTAGTCAGGGATAGCCGAATAAATAAAAAAGTTAATTCATTACTAGATGTGGTAGAAAACACATGACATTGCTTTAGAAAAAAAGAATTATGTGCTAATATTTATGCTGTGATGGCCATCTCGACTGTCAACTTCACTGGAATGAGAAAATAAGATTGTCAAGCATTCAAGTGGAGTGTCTGTGAGATCTGTTCCAGAGAGGATGAACCAATAGGGGAGTGAGATCTAACCCAAGGGGCCTGAATGAGAGCATATTCTCTCTCCTGGTAGTCATCATGGTGTGCCTTCCTGCTGTGAGGGCCATGGGTAGAGTGGGGTGGGGAAACATAAGCTAATTTCCTCCTAGGAAATTGTGTCAGGCATTCCACCCAGAAAAGAGAAAGCTAACAAGCATGTTATCCTCTATTTCCATGAGCACTGAATTGTCATTTATATGACTATGGTGTTGAAGATCACTTTAGAAGACTACCGTGATCAGCCAGTATGACAGTTAGGCATAGGAACATGAGCCTATAATCTCTCCACTAAAAGGTTGACACAGGAGGAGCCCTGGGGTTTGCGGGCCAGCAAGTTTAGTCTATTAGTGTGCTACAAGTTCTTCTTCTTCTTTGTTTTTAGGTTCATTTTTTTTTTATTGCTACTATCTTTCACTGGCTTGTGGATACTCTTGGTCAATTGTCACATCTGAGTTATCTAAAAGTAGCCTATACATATGAATGAGATAAAGCAAGCTAGAAATACAATGGTGTCATAAAGGTAGCCTATATACATCATCGACATAAAACAAACTAGAAAGGACAAGGGTGCCAAGGCTTGCCATTCCTCAACAAGTCTTCAGTGACAGAGGAACAACAGAATACAGGATGGGGAATTTAAACTACAGTTACCTGGAGGAAAAGGAAGTAACTGGATGATAAATTGTAAAAATGTGTCAACCATCATTGTCCCTGTCATCAGCACCAATGATAATGCTGCAAATGCACAGAGTGCAGTCTAGTTCTAAAATTATTTTGCCATAGTGTCATCCTGTTTATCATTAAAAATTTAACTACAGAATAGAGCTCAATAAAAATCAATAAAAAAAGGGACAGAAGAGAGGAGATGAGAAACTTCTCAATAATCTATCTTAACTATACAATATTTATAATGCTTATCAACATATTATTATATAGTCTTTGGTCACTCAAATTTTCCTAAATGTTTGAATTGAGGTATTCTATTTAATTATTAGACTTGTTTCTAGGGAAACAAGAAAATTTCAACTTAATTCTATAATTAAATTTTCAATAGAAAGGTCCTGTCTTATAATATAAGGCAGGCAAGCTACTGAGGAAGCCGCCCAACACCAGCCTCTAGCTCCCACACCCAAGTGTGAAGACACACTCATAAATATGTGCATATTCATACACCACCCACAAGTGCAAACAAAACCAGCCGGGTGAACACTAGGCACCGGAAAAACTTTTGGGCCTGTCTTAGGGTTACTGTTGTGGTAAAGCACGTGACCAAAACAAGTTAGGGAAGAGAGAATTTATATGCTAAATTCTTCCTAAAGCCATCAGGGAAGGAAGTCAACAGCACAGGAACTTGGAGGAAGGAGCTGATGCAGAGGCCGTGGAGGAATGTTGCTTACTGGCTTTCACTTCATGGCTTGCTCAGCCTGTCTTCCTATGTAACCCATGACCACCTGCCCAAGCATAACTGGGACTGAAGATACAGTATAGACAAGGACATAAATCAATTAGAGAATTCTTCATGTAAAGCTCCTGAGCCCAACATCTGTAAACTCGAGGGAAAGACAAATCACCAATCAAAACTGCCTGCCTCTCTAGCATTTAGGCAATGGGTGGCTAGTGATAGTATCTAAACTCTATTTTACTTGCTTCTTTCCTGGCAGTTTAATTCCTTTTTCCATGTATGGGCAGAGGGAAAGCCTTCCGTGAGAACTGTCTCTCCTCTTCCTTACACCCAAGTCCGTGAGCCCACTTAGCTTGTGCTGTCAGCCTGTCTTGGGCTAAGATGGTGCCACCAAACTCTGCTTTGGTAGAGGGTGACCGCTGTTCACTCTATCACAGGGGTCTGTTAAGTCTTGTTTTCCCGTCTTCCCTGTTTTCTATAAGAAGCAGATAAAAATTTCCAGAGTTCTTCAAACATCTCCCAGTTATGGGAAACAACATGTGAGTGCAACAGGCCCTTCTGCCCAAACATGTCAGTACATACTCATACTGAATACGACCACCTTGTGTTCAAGGGTACAAGCCCCCAAGAGGCTCCTGGGGGACAATTATCATGCTAACTCTAAAGTTGCAATGTGCACAGGTATTTCTCAAATGTGGCTTCATTAACCCCATTTCATTGCGGGGAACCCAGGGCCTGCTAGTCTTAACTTAAGCCTCTTTCTTTTCTCCTCCAGCATTCCTCCCAGAACAGGAAGGCCATGGAATAAGCCATATGGCCTCCTCCCCTCTGGTTCTTCTGGTGTTCCATGCCGTCAAACCAGAGGCCTTAAAACACTGAGGTCTCATCCCTCAGGCCTTTATGGTGGAGGTTTGGGTTGGGCTACAGAGCGCGCTTTTCACACAAGCTGATGCTGACCTGGGGTCTGGACCAATATCCTCTGTGATCATCACTCATTAGACAACCTGCAATTAGAGATCCACACAGACACTGGATTGTTCGCATAGCTGAGGGGCATTTGCTTCTGGGTCCCTGCATTTCTAGGGAAACACATGCACTAAGCCTCAGGAGTTGGCCTCACGGGAAGGGCTGTGGCACACATGGCTCACAGAATTACTACTTCTTTGAAACAAATGACTGTGGCATTGGAATCCTATGATCTCAAATCGTTTATCAGTAGAAAACATGACAGCACAGGGCAAACTCTGACCAAAGTGTGTAAGAAAAATACCTTTCAGACCAAGGACCTGGTTTTTCTTTTTCCTTCCAGAAACATCGCTTTCTCAGGTTGCTGGAAGCAAGTGGGGACTACAATGTTCTTAAAAGAGTTGATGCTAGCTTTCTACCTGGGGAGGAGAAAGGGAGAAAGGTAGGCAAAGAAGAGGGTAAGTCAGGGAAGGGGAGAGGAAAAAGCAGATGGATTCTCCTTCTCTGAGCTTCATCAGTCTCCAGTCTCTGCAGATCCCAGGAGTAAACAGCATACCTAATCTGTGGGTTAATTAATTGCCTTGAGATGAAATACTATGAGAAATAGCAGACTAAAGGCTGCGTATAGTTCAATAAGGGTCTTGCTTAGTGTGCCCAAGATAAAGGCACCCTTAAATTCTTAAAAAATAAAATCAAAGTCTTCCTATTAAAGAAGCATCAAAGTCTTCTATAATTATTGATCAAGAACCCTAAATATCGTATGATTAAAAATAATTTAAGGGTCTGAAGAGCTGGATCTGTGTCGAAGAGAGCTTACTTTAGCAAGCATTAGGATCAGCGTTTGTTTCCAGCACCCACATAAAGTCAGGTCAGTGCTGGGTGTCTGGAAGTCTAGTACTGAGGGTGGGAGTGGAGGGTGGGGTAGGGAAGAGGATCCTGAGGTGTGATGGCTACCTTCATAGCCCTGGGTTCAGTGAAGCACGTGCTCAAACGAATACCTAAGACCCAAAGTACTCAAGTCTGTGTAAGCACTAACACCCTACTCCACTAATACCTCACAAGCTCTCTCTGTCTGTCTCTGTCTCTCTTTCACGCATGCACCTAAAACATTAACGTTGTAGAGGGTTGAAACCTCAGGCTTTCCCCTATATGTATCAATCATAAATGAAAAAAGACGCCATAAATTTGAAAGAGGTCAAGGAGTTATGGTATATGGGTTTGAAGAGAGGAAAAGAGAAGGGGGAAATGATATATTACACTCTCAAAAAAATAAGAGAAACAACTAAAAGAAACTAACACTGTCCCCACAGGGAGTAACATAAAGCCTTGCCTTAATGCCTGAACTTTTCATGGGCACTATGGATTACAATACAAATAATTCAGTTCCTCAATAAAGAAAGTGTGTATTTCAATCAGTCTACATCTTTTTCTATCCACAGTGCTTTAATTTAAAATAGAACACATTTGAAACATTTTCAACTGCACAAATCCTTTATAGAAAATGCTTCCCCAGAGCCTTTCATAAAATCAGCTCTCCAGGAAGGAACAGACTCCCAGACACACATTTTTGTTCTTCGCCCACCTTTCCCTTTTATCACAGAACACATGTCCTTGGATAGCTAACATCCATCTCAAGCCATGTGGTTTTGAACCGTCTCTGTCCCCTGTCTAGACTTCAATGAATGAATGATCAGGCCTAGCAAATTAATCAAAGCTGCATCCCTCTAGCCACTCAGGCTCAAAGGTCAAAGAGATTCACTAGACGACCTATTCTAGGTCTTATTTTGTAACAAGTTTAAGAATGACGTGTGGGGCGAAAGATTTAGGAGCACATACTGCTCTTGTAGAGGATCTGAGTTCAGGATCCATGTCAAGCATCTCAGGAAATCAAACACCTCTGGCCTATGAGGGCCTACATTCCCATGCACATACCCACCACAAAGACACATAAACACATATAATTAAAAATAATAAAAGTATCTTAAAGAAAACATATAAATCTACAACTGTTGGCAGTTTGAAGTTTTGATCACCAATTTATTCTCAGTAGTAATGAAGAAACCATCCTGTAGAGCAGTGAGTGGGGACAGACCATGAGAATGGTCAGGTATGAGCTCAGAGCAGCACAGCAGCCAGCGATCACGGAGCCTACCAAGCAACAGGTCAGGCAAAGCCAATTTTATTACTGCTTTGTTAGTGCTGGGCTTCTGTCCTAAGTAACCAATTCATAAAAATGCATAAACCGACCTTAAATAATAATTTATTTGGAGATCTGGATAAGACATGATTTATAAAGAAAATATAATCTGCCAATCTTGACTGGAGAAGATACAGAAACGTAGCAGTTCAGTAGCCACAGAAGAAATGAAACAGACAAATCAAGAAGCAACAAAGAAGCCGAGTGTGGTGTGCCTGCCTTTTAATCCCAGCACTCAGGAGGCAGTTCCAGGCCAGCCTGGTTTACAGAGCGAGTATCAGGACAGCCAGGAACACACAGAGAAAAAACAACAAAGACTCAAAGACACCAGGCGTTTGTCCCACTTTGATTAGGCCAAATTTGTCTTTGAATCAAAGCTAGATAATTCTATCCAACATATAAACCAGTTCAGGAATACCTCAGGAATGAAATATTATTTTATATGGGAAATATCTGATTCAAACTCTTTAAATTATAACAACTGAAAAATCTTGATTTTTTTTCTTTCAATACAAGCTTCAAAAAATGCCTTAATAAAATTGTATACTCACTCTATCTACTTAAAAGCTATCAATAAAATGATTCCTAATGATATTCTGCTATACTCATAGATTCAGAGAAGCTTCCTTCTGCAGCAGACGGGAACAGAGGCAGAGACCCACAGCAAGACATACGGCGAGACCTTGGGACAAACTGCTCTAAATGGAATATCTCCAACAAACCCCTCCCCTCAGTCCCCAGAGGACCCTGGAAGAGGAGGTGGAAAGAGTATAAGCCCTGAGGGGATGGAGGACACCAGGAGAACAAGGTCCACTGTATCAACTGAACAAAACTCATGTGACTTCACACATTGAAGCAGCAAGAACAAGGCCTTCCGGGTCTGCACGTATAGATTACAGCTTTCAGCTTACTAAGTATGTGAGCAAGTGAGTCTCTGATTCTTGTGCCTGCTCTTGAGGTCTTTCCTTTTTTTTTTTTTTTTTTTTTTTGGTTTGCCTTGTACAGCCTCAAAGTAATGGGTTTTGCTTTATCTTACTTTGTCGTGTTTGGCTGTTATCTCTTAGAAGCCTGTTCTTTTCTAACGAGGGACAGAAAGGGAGCAGATCCAGACAGGAGAGGAGGTGTGGAGAACTGAGAGTAAAGGGAGGGAAAACTGTAATCAGGACATACTGTATGAGGAAAGAATCTACTTTCAATAAAAGAAAAAAATGGAAGAAATATGAAACAAGCACTGTAATACATTAGAATCCAACGAAGGATGCTATCCAGCAGAAACCCAGTACTCACATCACCAAGTAACAGAAGACCACCGAGGGCACCTGCACCTGATCTGGCAACAAGACAAGGCTTCTGCAAGGCAGGGCCAGTAGTTTATGGAGGTCAAGCAACCCTGACTCAAACCAATCAAATGGAAATGAACACTGAGTAAGAAATAAAGCCTCAGCATCTGCAGAAGGTAATTTTCTAGGAACAATATCTTGATTAACACCTTTAGAAGAATTTTGTATTGCCATGACAAACTGGCAAAACATTTTTATTTATAAAGATAAAGCTTTTTCTTAATCACAGCAGTAATAATTTATAAAATGTTTTCAGAGATTGATTACAATAACACAAAAATCCCCAGAAATGTCAAAAATGTATTTTACACACACACACGCACGCACGTACACACACACGCAGAGAAACTAAGACACGAAGAGAGCCTTAATAATAATCACTGCTCTTGAAGAGAAAGACTCAGTTTACTACTTTTTTCTAAATCAATTCTATAAATTAACGCCACCCATATGCAGTTTTCAAGAAGATATGCCTAACATGAAACAAGAAATATTTGAAAAAATATTTAAGAAAACCTTATCCCACCAAACTATAATCGGAGCATATTGCATTATTAAAACACCAAAAATAGCTCAATAAAAATTTAGCATACAATGAAACAGCATTCTGCTGAATGACAAAATAAGTGGGTCTTCAATTCATGATTTCTGAACAAATGACTGAACTAAAAACATTTCCACACCTTGTCTTCATTGCACTGATTAGAGTTGAAGATTTAGCCATTAATCACTCACACAGGTAGTCTCTCTCTCTCTCTCTCTCTCTCACACACACACACACACACAGACACATACACACACAATCAGAATAAATAGCTTAGAGAATGGAGGACTTACTTCATAATTTAGGATATGACATAAAACATTATCAACTTGACCATATAGGAAAAATGTAAAATGCCTATAAAATACCTAAGATTCTATAAAACAATGCCAGAAAGTCAGAAACATACAACTACCCGGACCAATGTTTAGGTTGCATAAATACTCAACAAAAGTTGAGGCATGGTGATGCACACCTTTAATCTCAACTGGCAGAGGCAGGTGGATCTTTGTGAGTTCTAAGACAACCTGGTCTACATAGGGAGTTCCAGCTAGAGCTATACAGTGAAACCCTGTCTTAAAAAAACAAAGCAAAAACCCTTCAACAAATCTATGATAAAAAGACAAATGATGCAATAGATAGAACACACAAGTATGAATTCTAACAAAAACAAAAGCAGAGTTTTTATTCTATTAATGCAAGTGGTAAAAACATGACTCTGAATATGCCTCAAGTCATGAAACAGCAGGTTCACCGAGTGGAAAAGAACTATCAATACAATCACTTTGGAAGTCGTATGGAAATATCTCTTCAAATTAAAAATGCTTATCCTCTGGCTCACCAATTCAAACCCTTAGCATATGCTACACAGAATCAAACCCAGAGACCTAAGCAACATGATGCTTGCTTACTTCAGCAGTGGTTTGTAATCACTGTGTGTGTGTATGTCAGGGTTGGGGGTGGCAGAGGAAAATTCCCTAACTTTGGGCATATGATAGGTAAAGTAGATTATAAAACATACGATGTGCAAGTGAGGACATTTCAAGTTATAAACTTTTCTTTAAGTAAAAAACAAAACAAAAAACAAACAAACAAACAAACAAAAATAAAACCTCTACATTTCATGTTCTGTGTCTATTTACTGGGATCAAACACTGTTGTCAAAAACAAATCCATCTGATATTTTTATAAGTAAAATGTAGTCATATATGACATACATTAAATTTCAAAAGACTAAAGTTCAAAAATATAGAAATATGCAGAGACTGATTACATTTTAAGAAAAATATGTACACAAAAATACTTTGTATTTTTTTCTTCTCTTCCTTGATGGTAAATGTCTAAGGTTTTGGAAGGTTATTGACAAAAAAATACTGTCTAAAGACATTGCTAGTAAAAATGACAACCAGATCAAGCTTGCACTTTCACCTGAAAAAGGTAAGAAAATTTAGTACATGATTTATACAAGAAAAAAATAATTCCTGTGTTGCTAAAGCACCGGTCCATAAAAGAGAGAATGATGACAAAGGCTGTCATCAGTTTCTTCTCAAATACACACGTCAGAGAAGGAGGAAAAGCCACGAAAGACAGCGCGGTGGAGCTTGGAATCTCCCTGTGCAGGCACCTGCTGCACCTCTTCCTGGCGCACCTGCCTGGAGCAAGTCCCTCACGTTTCGATCTAACAAAAACTTGTTTACAAAGGAAGCAACAGAGAACGCTCTAGACCCTGTGCTACAAAGTTAGACATGTCACAGGTCCCAGAGAACCTTACTTGTACCAGATATGAAGCACAGCCTCAAGAATCAACAATCTATGCTTCATCAAATGACACCCAGAATAGGAACATTCATTTTTCTAAAATAACAAAAGCATTTTAGAACTATATTATAGATCTGTTTTACTGACAATGTCAATTTAATTCAGCAAAACTTTATGCTAAATAGACACTCTATTATATGTAACACATTGAAAAAATACAAAATGGCAATAATTTAAAAAGCCTCATGTATGTGACTAGTGTGAAGGAACTCGAGTGGCTTTAGATTCCCTAGTTGTTCAGAGCAAAAGGAAGGTATAATTTTACACCCAGAAAGTTTCTGCACTTCAAACATAGAACCCTGCCGGTGAAGCAGCGCCAGCAGCCTCCACGCGGAGCAGGGGATGAAGACAAGCTCATCAGTCCTTTCACATTCAGCCGTGAGAGCTGCAATGACTGAGGTTTATTTCTCACAGCAGAGCACTTTTGATAAAATTTAAAACACACATGCTTTGATTGAAGAGTGACTGTAAGTGAGTCCAGTCTTCTTCTACCTGGGTCGACAGCTTCTCCAGCTCTTCCAACAGCACTGCCTCTGAAGGAAGCATCTTGAGGTGTAACTGGAAAGAAAAGCATGATGTTCAAGGTTAAACTGGACATTTTACTTAAGAGTAGTAAAATCCTGATTTTTTTTCTACCAAGGAACCTACAAAAATGGTATCTAAATATTTCTTTCTTAAATGGTGGTTTATTGACTCTGATTTCCTGTTGTTCCCAACTATTTTTTTACTTTGAACTTTTTTTAGGTTACAAGCTTCTTAAAAGAACCAATGTAACTTCATTTTTCCACAGCACAAACCAAACCCCAGCTATCAGGCTGTGTGGGCCTCCAGTTTTCTTCCTCTACACCCCACTGATGAGGGGCATCTACTTTATTTTTAAAGACTTATGCAAAATTGGTAGGGACTAACATTTGGTAAAAACAGGAAAACCTATAAAGACAATCTGAGATTTCTTTTTTTAAAAAAAAAGCTAATGTAAAATATTTGCATCTTCAGCACATTATACCACCACAATGTACCTCCAAAGATCATCTCTATTTCATTTATCAAAAAAGCAAGTTGTGTCAAATTAACTGAATCTGATGGAGGGGAATATTTTGATTTCAGCAGCAGACAAAATGAACAAACTAAAGAACCTGGCTTTCTCTTACTATCACAGAAAACTTACACAGATGACAAATAGGGATAAAGTCAAAATTATGCTATTAAGTAATAACAAAAATAAAGACTACAAGCGCATGTCCCGACTACTCCAGGGTGGCAGACAGACCCAGACAGCTGCTGTCCAGTTACAGTTAGCAGAGTAGTCAGCAGCCACTCACCACGTGGCTGCCTATTGACACTGGATGCAGAGCATGCCCACCTTTGCAGAACACGACTTAATAACACGGCTACGAAGGAAGGAAAGGATCTGACATCTCACTCACCTTCAGAAACAATGCAAGGTATGCCTGGGCTAACTCAAAATCACGCTTTCTCTTCAACATCATCCCGATCATTCTCAGAAAGCCCTGCATGACTTCTACCGACCCACCATCATCAGGAGACAGGTTGCGCAGCTCTGTTTCAATTCCTGATGGGCCTAATTCTTTCAGAAGGTTAAGTGCAGCTTCATCTGCATTATTGTAAAAAGAATCTAGTTATTTCTTACAATTAAAGAAGCTACAATCTTCCTTCATACCCCAACCAGTACACATGTAAATAGTACCAGACTTTCTGGGCATAGCATAATGAACCCAAGGTCAATGAAACAGTAAAAATTTCAATAGTAGTAAAATTACTGGAAGTCTTTAAAGTTTTGCACTGTCAGGAATTTAATCTTTGTTTCTGCTCTTAAAAAAAGCCTAATGCTTCATTTCATTAATCACATAGATCAATTAGAACAAAAAAAATTTAACATGAGGTCATCAGGAAATATACTGCACTATTAGTAGTGGTTACTGCCAGGATAGGATCAGCTGGGCCGATTCCCTTTACTATCACTGGGTTGGGAAGACATATCAACAATACAGAAATGCGTAAGGGGAAGACTCCGGACCCCATTCTATCAACCCCAGGGCTCCTCTAGACAACAGCACTGCTGTTTACTCTGCATCCCATGAAAGCACAGTCAACACAACCAACTTTATCAGGGCCTTGCTACTGCAGTGGCAATGGTTATGGTTTCAGCTTTTGAACCACGACAAATCTGATCAACCTTGTTTTATGTCTTTAGCATATCTTAAACAATTGTGTGCATTCGTCATTCCACAATAATCAGGAAGCCATCAGGGCCCTTCTCTGACTTTTGCCCACGTGGACTTAAGTGATACTGGTATGAAACGCAAGCATTCCGACATCAAACAGAAGATGAGCCAAATTTCTTAGGAGAGTGACAGTTTTTAAAAAATGCTTATATTTACTGTTAGCTACACAGTAACCTAAAACATTTAAATAAAACTAAATTTTTATTTTCCTTTTCTTTTAAAATTGCATATAAAATCACCCAAATATCTATATAAATATAGGTATTACAATAAACACAAAATTACCTAAAATACTTGACTTTACTGTATTAAGAACCATAGGACTAAGCAGATTCTCAAATGAAAACAAGGAGCTTGAGGTTCCTGATGTAAACTCTGGAGATGCAGCACTGAAAGCCACACGCTAAATGCTATCAGTCAGTTCTCCATCTCCACACCAGCCGAGCTTCCACCCAGAAGGCTGGAAGGCGTCTCGGGGTCAGCATCACCATCATCCGAGTTTAGTACTACTCAGTCACCGCAACTGAAAAGCTAAGCTGCTGTA
This sequence comes from Myodes glareolus, assembly GCF_982192425.1. Taxonomy (NCBI): domain Eukaryota; kingdom Metazoa; phylum Chordata; class Mammalia; order Rodentia; family Cricetidae; genus Myodes; species Myodes glareolus. Next base: position 54,456,181 of record NC_142038.1, read on the forward strand.
GATCAGAGCAATTTTCAATACCTTTAGCTTTTATTTAATATAAACTGTCCACTTTTTCTCTCAGACAAACTAAACCAAAAAATGAAGAAACTTGTTGAAATATTTTATGTTAACTTACATTGATTATTTAGCAATCCTTCTTCAAGTTTCAGGTAGAAATTTGATTTCTGAGCCAAAATCCCAAGGTTTACCACTTTAGACTTAAATAAAAACAAATACACATTATTTAAAGACCATAAATATTACTCAAAATATAGCTTATAATTTAAAATTATCATTAATTTACTTTGTGACACTGGGAGCTACAAAAAGTGACAGACACAGACACCCCACAAACTCAGAACACTGATCTGGCTCCTACCTGCTCGGGGTCCCCATTCTGCTCAGGCACAGCAAACCTGGGTACAAGTCCAGGAACTGTTGGGATGAAGAACGGTGCTGACTGGGGCACTTTGGGTGGTTCTTTTGGTTTATTCTTTTTCTGTGAAGAGAAAAATGAAGAGATAAAAGACTATTAAGTGTTAACCCTATTAACAGTATCAAATGTCTAGCATAAATGAAATTTAAAACAAACATCACGATGAAGAGTAGGAAGGAAAGCTTTCCACACTACAAAGCTGAGAAAGATCCGTCTGACAATGCTGCAGCTATCCCTTCCCCAGGCCCCAGTGAGAAGGGCTGCGCAGGAGCATTAAGACAAGGTTCACCTTCACAAGATGATCTCTTATACTCAGTATCTCTTAATGAAACAAAATATGAACTTAATAAAATGGCTTGTCTCCAGAAGGAAATTCAGAACCAGAAGTGCAGACAACCCCACTAGAAATAATTTGCTAAGACAGAGTTTCTTTGTGTGACAAACCCTGGCTATTCTAGAACTCGCTCTGTATCCCAGGCTGGCCTTGAACTCAGATCTGCCTGCCTCTACCCAAGTGCTGGGATTAAAGGTGTGCACCCCTATCACCTAAAGACCTTAATTCTTTTATTTTGTTGGGATTTTAACTTTTGTTTAGTACTTTTTGTTGTTGTTGTTTTATTTTTGGAGACAGGGTTTCTCTGTGTAGCCCTGGTCATTCTGGAACTAGCCCTGTACACCGGGCTGACCTTGAACTCAGAGATCCACCTGTCTCTGCCTCCTGGGTGCTGGGATTAAAAATGTGCACCACCACTGTTTGGTTTATTTTCAGTTTTTAAATGTGGCAGCTAATTTATATTTTAGTGGGAGGTATTTTTTTTTTGAGTTTTGTTTAGTATCTTTAAAAAGAAAATACTATTGCTAATTTATAAAATGTTTAATGATGTAAAATTCCACTGAAATTTCTGCTGAATTTGTTTTATGTAAAATTTTTATTTATTTAAGTATGTGCATGTGTGTGTGGGGGGGAGGGAGTTGTGCACTTGAGTACAGTGACCACAGGCCAGAAGAGGATAACAGATCCCCCAAAGCTGGAGTTACAGGTTTTGAGTCACCCAATGTGGGTGCTGAGGACTGAACGTAGGTACTCTGTAAAGCAGTACTCATTCTAAACCATGGAGCCATCTCTCCAGGTAGAAAAATATTTCTTACAGTTGTACTGTCCTCAGGATGAATGGGCTCGCTTGGTTTTCACCACTACAACACCATCATACATCCACGAACTCACCTGCTGACGCTGATACAGTACAGAAAGCTCTGAAAGTCGACTTAGCAGCAGAAAGGATACGGAACAATAAAAGGTTAATTGTGGCTGAGTAGTAATAATAAAAACCCTAGTATAATTTTCTTAAACACAGCAGTAAGACACACATTTACAGACTGCGTCTGCTACATCATCCAAACACCTGCAGTGCACTTACAGTGGACATAGAGAGGGGGCCTCTGAGCCAGCACCCATGAAATACCGTTGGATTAAACAGCAGTGCCTTGACTATCTTTCCCCTCGACTCTCAAAGCAGGACATGCTCAGGGAGTAGACTGGGACACAGTACCAAGAAGACTACGTTACCTTGATAACATCAAGATTCAGAAGGTTTTTCCAGCGTGACTCAGGGAGAAGTGACAGAGTCACCAGTTGCTCACTCAGCTGCTGCGGCGACTCATACTCTATCATCTCATCGCTTGGCTCAGTCTGTTCTTCCAGCACCTCCACACCTGAAAACACATGTTCAGGGAAGACAGAGGCTAGGGCTCTATCAAATAAAAGAACCTAACTCATTCCACACTCATTTCTATTTTACGACATTCAATCAATATGGCTTTGTAAACTCTTTTCACCTATTTTCTTTGCTTACTCCTCATTTTATTTCCTTCTGTTAATTATAATTCCCATCAGTAGACTTCAAACACTTTTTATACCAGCATATTATTTTTTTATCTTAAAGATGTATCATCAGTTATAGCTTTCTATAAATTGAAGTCATTCAGCATATTTTAATTTACTTAAAAACAACTGATTGAATGCATTAAATTTTGATTTCTTTGCAGCAATAACCTAATAGATTTATAATACACCTCAAAAATTGTTTTGTTATTCTGTGATTACCTTGGGTTTGACAAGTCCCAGGAAGCATCACTACCGAAGGGACGTAATCTGGAGGAAGTGGTCGTAAGGAGACAACTGAATAGAGGGAAATATTCGACCTGAGCAAGCAAAAGCAGGCATTTTATAGTAGCAGCATCACTCCACAAACATCACCTCCAGAGAACCTGAATACTGGTAACGATCTCTAGCTTGAATTTGGCCAGAGACTACAATCATTACTAGTTAACACCTCAAAGACAGACTATTAATGTGAAAATGTTATCATAAAAAAGCTGTATAAAGGCACTGGAGAGATGGCTCAATGGCTAAGAGAACTACTGGTTTCTCTTTCAGAGATCCTGAGTTCAATTCCCAGCATGCATATGGTGGCTCAAAACCATCTATAGTCAGATCTGATGCCTTCTTCTGGCTTAAAGGTGTCTATACAATAGAGAACTCATATACATAAAATAGATAAATCTTTAAATTTCAAACTGTCTTTTAAAAAAATGTGTAAAAACATTAATGGGGGCTGGAGACAGCATAACAGTTGGGAGTACTGGCTGCTCTTCAGGAGGATTTAGATCAAGTCCAGCATCACCATGGTTGTTTTACAACTGCCTGGAACTCCAGTTCCAGCAGATCCATGCCCTGTCTGGCCTCTGTAGACACTGCATGCAAGCAGTGCATAGACAAACATGCTGCCCAAGCACAAATACACATTAAATAAAATGAAATCTCCGATTTTTTGATACAGGATCTTACTATGCACCCTTGGCTAACTTGGAACCTATTATGTATAGAGCTGGTCTTGAACTCATAGAGATCTGCCTGCTCTAGTCTCGAGTGCTGGGATTAACGTTTGCACAACCATGTCAGGCCTGAGTCTCTGTTTTGAACACAGTACAGAAACTTGCTGACGAGAGACTAGCAGTAGACAGCACTTTTATAAGATAAACTAACTTCCATATAGAATTTGACAAATATTCATATTTACTCAGGAAAAAAAAGCATGACAAAAAGAAAGATTGAGAAAGTGAGTTAAAATGAATACCCTAATTATATTCTTGGGGGGCTTAGACAGTCATCAGGTGGCCTTTTCTAAAATAGCTAAGTAGTAATATTTCTGCTATGCATTTGCAAAGCAGCCCTAGGTGAGTGTTCAGAATAGAAACACCAGTACCAAAGTAGGGGCAGGTTTCCTTACACCTATGATATGAATCTCAATGGAAAACAAAAGCTGGGAAGTCAGATCCAAAGTGCTATCGACAACCATACTCTATGGGGAAGCACCACAGCCCCAGCTGCTACAATCCATTAAGTGCTCACGCTTCAGTGATTCCAGATGACACAGTTCATTTTTTAAGGTGGTCAAAATGATAAATCAAATTACTTTTTCCCCTTAAAATTGGAACATATTTTATAATTAGAATTAGAAAAGAATGATAAGGTAGAATACTCATGTAGTCCTAACACCAAACCGAGACAGGAGGATTACAAGCTTATGATCAGCATGCAATAAATACACAAGTTTCAGGACAGCTAAAAGAATGGAGTGTATAAACTCATGAAAGAAATAAAATTTTTCTAGTTGCATGTAATTAGAATCCATCTTAGGAAGCATTCTGTTCATATGTGTGCCTTACTTTATAAAGTATACTGAAATTCAGAAGCGATTAGCAAAGGTCATACAGTGACAGAGGGCCAAGTCCTAACTGGAACTTCCTTTCCTAATCTCTGAAATTCACTATGTCCTTTAGCAAATAAAAGACAAATTTAATAACAGACAAAAATTATGCAACTTAGAATATGCCCTTGAACAAAGCTGTCTAAATTACCAAGCATCAGAGGTAGACTCCTGGTAGACTATTAAGTCTGCGTGACAGTTCCGTTGTATAAAAACAAACTAAATGGCAATTGTAACAAACACTGATTTTGACTATTGTCATTTTCATGCCCTTCCCCAAAATAAAAGAGATGTATAAAAGAACTCACCACAAGTAAATTCCAAGGTGATCCACATGAGAAGTTGCTAGAAAGTCTCCAGTTGGGGACATAGTAACATTGAGAGGAGCCGAGTCCAACAAGAAGCAGTCGATAAGGCTACAAAAAGAAGTTTAAGTATTTAAGTTCTACTTGTAGAGGTATAGTTTTTTTGTTGTTTTTTTTTAAAGGAGGGGGTATTTTTTTTAACTAAAAGAACAAGAAACAAAAGCTGGAGGAAATGTATTTTAAGTTTCACAAATTATAGCCAGAAAGTTCACTAACTACGACTTTGTCAACTAAGTTCCTATGTGAAAACAATGAACTTAATGGGAAAAAACCGAAACATTAAATAGACTGGTTAACTGGAGGAAGATTCAACAGTAAGGAGAATACAAGAAGAACTACAGTTTTCCTTACCCCAATTTTGGTACACTTATTGAGGACAATTTTAAAGATATCACACACTGAACGTAGAGTAGGGAGGGAGCACTATGCAAAGCACACCAACAACACAACCTGCACATCTTAATAGTGAGCCACTGAACATTTATGAGGAAACTCTATCTCATGAAGAAATTTACCATTAGAATTTGAACAGGAAGAACAATGGAATTAGAGTAGTAATCAGCAGTAAAAATTTCACTAGGATGATTAGCGTCTGCGGTAAGTAAAAGTAGGCTGGGGCGATGGACAACCTAGAGCATAGGCTCTGCAGCCTGGTAGGAGGAAGAGGAACCTGGCTCTTTTCTGTTGTAAAGATTTGCTTATTCCATTTCACACACACACACACACACACACACACACACACACACATATGAAAGCTTTGCAAGCACACATGTATGTGCGCCATATGCATGCCTGCTGGATCCCTGGACTATGGACCCTGGTCTTCTTTAAGAGCAACAAATGCTAACTGCTGAGCCACCTCTCCAGCCCCAGAGTAGATTGGGTTTAAAATTAAGAAACAAAACAAAACACAACAACAACTATTCACAAGTCAAAGACAAGGCATTTTTCATGGAACATATAACGAATGTCTGACGTTCAGGCACTATGCTCATACAAGTGATTTAAGAAAGAGAAAACAGCACCTAAGTCATTCCCTGCTCCTGTGTTTTGTGCTTACAAGTATCCTGATCTGAGTACTTGAGTGGAACGACTAATCTCATCTTTACAACCCTGTGAGACACAAGCTTCTTTATCTACAGAACAGAAAACCAAGACTCAGTGAGATTTAAAAACTAGTTTAAGATAGAAAGCAACTGACCTAGATTTGTGCCCAAGCAGACTGCACTTTTAACCACACAATTACTGATAAAACTGTAACTGTAATTAAAGATATACAAGCAGTGTAAAGCAGTGCAATTGTCCATGACTGCTCTTCAGGGAAGACATTAAGTGACAAACCCAAAATGAATGAAAACAAAACACCCACAATTAGGAATTCTGGAGACTAACAAAGGTAAAAGTGTGTGTTCAAGATAATCACTGTTGGCCAATTTTCTGTTAGAAGAAAAGAGAAGCAAAATGCAGTATGGCTTCTGCTTAAGTCTGCATGGGAAACTAACAAGAAACACTGTGTTAGGGGACTTAAGACAAGGGAGCAAAGTGTTCAGCCACTTCAAAGTCAGTGATGATTAGATGTCAAATTATTTATTTTAATTCATGTAATCTAAACAACCAAGAGCAGACAATATTATCCCAGTATATAAACAAAATATTTCCTCATTTTGTCATTTCTCCTTTGTCTTGATGCACAGCAGAGGTTTAAGTATGTAGGGGGTGAAACTTCCTACCATGTTTTAATCCATCTGTTCAGAGAATTAACTGCTTGAGCAAACTTGCTCTACTTGAGAATTCAATTTTGTCAATTCATTGTGCAACCTCATTCCTCCAGCTGTGGTGTGTGGGTAGCCTGACCTTCCACTATGGAAAAGCACCAAATAGAGGAAGGCAGTTTCTGCATGTACAGCATATTTCCCACTGTCACCTAAGCTCATAACTGTACAAGCTCAATCCCAGACCGAAGTCTCCAGCAACCCTAGAAAATGAGGAGCTCCAGGGATGCTCTCATGTCTCCTGATGGAAATTAGAGCAGTCCCATTCAGAGGGATCTAATTTTTAACATCAGAACCTTGCACATACGAAGTAACATTTAAGTTATTTCTATTGCTCCAGAAAGCTGAGCTAGCATATGTTCTATTGCCGAAGAGATGGAATCACTTTCCACAGGAATCTTCACTAAGAAGAAATGACTGGTTCTGCCTTAAGAGAAATGGAAAAATAGTGTTTGTTGTCTTCCAATTTGTCTCATGGTAAAGTTCCACAGAACATAAAGCTGAGGAAGCAGAAAAAACAAAATGCATATTACTGCTAAAAAACCATTTAATTTTATCTGATTTCTCACTGCCTAAGGAGGTTAGCTTGAATGTCCAGTAGATTAGGAACCAGAATAAAACAAAGTAGTGGTGTCCACATTAGCTGACTGACGTAACTTCAGGGATCATGAATTGTTCTTACATTTGCAATCAGTGAGGTCAAAATGTGCTTTAAAGAGGACTAATTCGAGATGAACACAACTGCAGTGCACTGCATTCAAATAATTATTCATATATCACCTCACGTTTTTGGCTACATAACAAATATACTCATTTTGATTTTTAATTGAGGATACTTATTTTTACTTTATGTGTAAGAATGTTTTGACTGAATGTATAATATTTATTTCATATCATGTAGTACCTGCCAGGTCAGGAGACAGTGCTGCAGCCCCTGGATCTGGAGTTACAAACAGTTGTAAATCACCATGTAGTTGCTATGAACCAAAACTAGGTCCTCTACAAGAACAGCAAGGGTTCTCAACTGCTCGGCTATCTCTCCAGGTGAGTGTAGCTACTCTTCAAATACTTACCATGCTATATAAGTGATGCAAGTGTTTAACGAAGAAAGGACAAGGAACCTCCAAAGATTGCTGTTCTGGTGTATTTTTAAAAGGGGGAATCTAAACAAACAACAGCTTCCCAGGGGTCTCCAATAAGGCACTAACCCTTCTCCATCGCATGTCTCCTACAATAAGACACTGACTATCTTAAGAAGGTGAATGCCTGAACAGGGCTAGTATGAAAGGTCCCCTGTGCTTATTGCTTTGCTCAGCCACTTACAGTATAATCCACCTTGGGCAAATTACTGAATCTCTTCAAGTCTCCTTTTCCTAACTTGTCCAACAGCCCTAATAATAACAATAGTACCATGTTTATTAGGATACTAAACAGTAGGAGTGTAAGAAGTACCCAATAACGATGCAAATGCCAGCCTAGCTGATATTAAACAGCATTGGCTGTTTGATATCGCCTTTCAGGTTATTTGTTACACTTCAAATTTTAGTCAAAGAATTGCTAGGCTTTTTTCCCCCTTTAATAAAAATATATCTTTGTCGAATTGGTGATTTCATTTTCTTCTAACAACTTAATGTCTTGTTTCTTGCTTCTGTATTAACCTTAAATAGTGTTCACCTAAAACATACATACTTAAAAAGTTGAAAACCTACTGGATTTAAATCTACTCAACTAAATAAAAACTAAAAAAAAAGTTCGGCAAAAAGGCTTTAAACGCTACTTTTAGATCCTAGTTTTCCATTCCAAAGATAAACTTGCCACCAAAAAAGTCACCAATCTTAACTTTAATTCCAATTCTATGATATCCATCTTTGGAAAACTCCACCAGGCTAGGAGGTAACAGACTACCACTATTTCTAAGTATCTTCAGACTTGTTCGGTTCTCAAGCAGAATCTAAATACATTTTGCTTCCCTCTGCTAGCAAGTGAAGTGACACACCTGTGGACAAAAGTCCCTAGTGATGACAGCTGGACTCACTCTAAATCAGATGCAGATGCTGGAAGGTGGGTGTGCCTTCTGCCTATAGCAAAGTTACAGGGAAATGAGAAATATGGGTTTTTCCTTTCTAAAGGTCAGATTGCTTTCACATTTGAAGCTAACCAATTCCTGAGAATGTGCTGGATTAGCAGTGAGTTTCACTCATGAAACAGATTTCTGACAATGCCATTTTACTGAGAAAAACTATATCTAGGAAAGCATAGTTTTTTACCTTTTAATTAAATTCAGTATGAACAACAGCAAAAATCCTCAAAATAAAATTTGGGCTCTACTTTAGAGTGCCAAGACCACATAGATTTTTTTTTCAAGATTCACACACACAACCACTTCTGTATCTCTATTCTTCAGGAATGAGTAAGAGATTTGTGTTTACTTTGCTAATTTTTTTGTCATGCTACTGCCTGATTCTTAAGAGATCAATAATAGTCTATAAATAAAACAGTTCCAACTACATAGAAACAAACAACAGGCAAAAGCCACATGTTCAGACAATGACTGAGAAATCCTCTGAGGGACTTAACAATGAACTCACCACCCAGATGGAAGGTCCCAAGTCCTAACAGAGCAGTCCATTGCAGCGCTTATAAGCCAGCGGCCGTCAGGGCTGAACGTCTTTAAACAAAACAAATTACATGTATGCAATGGATATATTATGTTAGCATGCATACATAGACACAAGTATATACATGAACACCTTAGAGCATACAAAATTTGAAAAGATTTTAGGCTTCATGAAACGATAAATGTGACTGTGCAAAAATTCGGACTTTCAATTTATACAAATAAAAATGTATTTCCTATATATCACTCCTCTGGGACTTACATAAGTATTAGGTTTTTAAGTGAATCACAACAGGCTTATGAAATTAACACTGTGCCAATATTTATAAAACTATTTATTTACCTATTTATTTAAATAATAATAAACATTATTAAAAGTAAATTTTAAAAAATATTCAAATAATCTGAGACTATGGTCAGAGATATTCTGTGTCTAATTTCAGCTGTAAAGATCTGTAAATAAAACAATGTTGTTTCTTTGAAAACTGTATCTACTCACCCAACTCTAGGAATTTATCTAAATCACTATGATTCTGAAGATAATAATTCTGTTAAAACAATGTTAATAAAGAAATTCTACTTTTGCTTTTAGCTTAAAACAAAGCAAAGCAAAACAAAACAACAACTTTTTCCCCCTTAAGGAAACTTTTATTTCCAAAAATGAAAAAAAAAATTTCAAAACACACTGAGATAATGGATTCCTGATATGTTATCTGTTTATAGCCATAAAAAGATGGACAAGAGTTTCTCTTTCATGTAGTGCTGAGAGTCTTAGCTTAGAAATGAAAAGACTCCAAACGAAAAAATTGTAGGGTTTATGGAAGTAGATCACCCAAAAGTCTATATATATCCCGGGATTATTTCTTATTAGCAAATGTTAGCAGAGCAAACTCAGTGCTAATTTATCCATCAGGCTGCAGCAAGATCACTAAAATTCACACTTCGGGGTACAGACTGCTCAATTTAGGGAGGGGTGGAGCAGACAGTCAGGGTGGGAAAAATTGGCTCTCAGAAACAGGCTTGTGCTACAGAAGCTAACACATGCAATTAAAAAGAAGTAAACACCTCCGAGTAGGAGAAACTACAAACACAAATGGGGAAGTAAAAGCTACAAAGGGAAGAAATAGGAAGAGCAAGCTGACAATGACAGATTTTTAAAAATGCCACTTCATCATAACATCCCATCCCCATCCTGGTTCCGTCCAGACACTGTCAAAACAAAATTTGCTGAAGTCTACTTTTGTCAATCTCCAAGTTGCACAATATAATTCCCTAAACCAATTTCTCCTACTTTTAAAGGACAGGCTAAGGGACCGTCAATGCTGACCTGCTGTAAGTGACACGGCTGTTAACTACTAGGCTTTATCAGCAAGCAGCTACCATCTTTCTTCTCTTTTCAAATAGATACCAGGTCTGCAACTAATACTAGGTGATACCACATACTGAAATCAGTCCTCAGGTAACAATTTTAAAGCTTTTAGATTTATTTAAATAAGATGTACTTTAAAACTGCTTGTGTTTTAATAGTATCACACATCTTACTGAGAAACATAATGCAATTTTTATTGAAACCTTTTGGAGCTTAGTTATACGAATTCTAGAGTACATGATGGGGGAACCCACAGAGACAGCTGACCTGAATCACAGAGCTCATGGACTCTGGACCGACCTAGGACTGCTGCATGTGGGTGTCGGCTGTGTGGCAGTTGTGTAGCTTGGACTGTTTGTGGGGCTCCTGCCTTTTGGGAACCTGCTCCCCATGCTGGGTTGCCTTGTCCACCTGGATACGGGGGAGGAGCTTGGTCCTGCCTCAGCTTGCTGTGCCACGCTTTGTTGACGCCTAAGGGAGGCCTGCCCCTTTCTGGAGATGGAGAATGAGTGGTTATCACATCTTGCTTCCTGGGTAGCTCACTGGCGTCTCCCTCAACTCTGCCCTTCTTTTTCCCTGTATTCAGTTTGGCTTTCCTGCCCAGCTATAGGCCAAGGCAGTTTTTACTATCAACCAATGTACATATATTCATAGTGTACAAAAGGCTTACTCCACAGCAATAAATAGGAAAATTTAATTAATTTAAAAAATAGAAAGAAAAATTCTAGAGTAACCCTATATAAAAACAAATCTGTTGTTCCAGACTACCATAAATTCATTTCAAATAGAAAAAAGAAATAAATTCCCTTAGCTTATTTTAAAACCAAATGAAAAATGATTACTTACAGTCAACAGAACATTCACTCTGACTTAAGTATATCTGACTTAAAGACAAAAATAAACTCTGGCAAATTTATACTTCAATCTGATAGTATCAATTCCTTGCAAAATAATAAGCCATTTCCCAAAGTTTTCTTTAAATCTCTTTAGAAGTTAGCCTGGAAATTATCATTCTGGAAACCTTAGGATGAGAATAAGGGTACTAACAACAACAGATTTGATTACTTCAACATCTTCATCATAAGCAGAAGGAGAAACAAGTGAGGTTACTTATAAGTTCTTTCATTTTTACCATGTCATTTATTTGGCCTTGGTGTCCGGAGAACTCTCTGACAATCTTCCTTGTTTCTATGTCTAGGACAGTAATGGAGAAGTCATCCAAGGCAAGCCCCAGAATGCCACTGGGAAGACAAATGCACAAGTTTTAATAAACAAAGAAAAACATTTGAATCCGAATTTTGTTAATTAAAATATATCTTTGAAAAAATTAAACTATATGGAGTTATTTACTAAAATGTTCTTGATTTCCCGCCACTTGCTACCTGCTTTACTTAGAGTTCTCACTAACAACATCAAAAGCGACTCTGCTATTACACGGAAAGGCTTACCTGTCCCTGTGGAGCAGCAGCATATTGGGAGATGACTCGAGGCTCAAACAATGGATTAAAGCCTTGCTCTTAAAGTTCCAGAACTTGAGCAGTCGTTCGCTCCCAGCTGTGACCGTCAGCTGGTTTAATCCGTCCACTGCAACACCTCTGACAGAACCTGTGTGAGCTTTTAAACACAGCCCAGAAAGAAACAAGTCAGGATTGGCAGTCTGTGAACAGTACACAAAGAGTGACTCCTTTATCCAAATACCCGAAGTCTCATTAACAAAACCTACTCTTGAAATTAAACTGAATTCTAAAATAGAGAGAAAAACTCTTAATTAATTATTAGACTGTTGAGGCAAAAATAGCTGTTTCCATGAAAGATAATTTAATAAAACGGTCATAATTTTATCTAAATCAAAGAAGAAAAATAGTATGTATCTACTTTCCCCCAATGGATTCAGAGCTTTCTTCCCTTTGGATATCTTAATATGATGGGTTTTTTGTTTTTGTTTTTGGAGACAGGGCTTCTGTGTAGCCCTGGCTGTCCTGGAACTCCCTTTGTAGATCAGGCTGGCATCAGACTCAAGAGATCTGACTGCCTCTGCCTCGCAAGTGCTGGGATTAAAGGTGTGCGTCACCACCACCTGGCTTCAGTATGGTGTTTATATTGTATATAACAGTATCTGCCACATGGAGTTGTAGAAACCCATCTAGACATTATTTTAAAAAGAGGAAAAAAAATTCAATACCTTTTTCATCTCCAAAACTTCCTCGATGTATACCCGACTGCATGTTATACACATCTACAGCTCCTGAGGAGAGGCCAATTATTGCAAAGTTCCCACAGGAAGTTATATCTACTGCCTTTAGGCAAAAGAAAAAAGAGACAATTCTATTTCTGTCTTAAATAAGTATGAAGAAATTATCTAGGGAAACAAAATATAACTAGTTAACTGAAATTTATAAACTTAGAAGTTTTTGTAGTTAAGAGTTGATACAAAACTGAAAACAATAGTTAAATACCTATTAAAAGCCAAAAATATTTTAATCATGGCATATTAATAGAACATACATAACACTGAATAGAAAACACTGATTTATATGCAGTTTATATAAAATAAATGAAATCTTAATACTTTAAATACAACTGTTTTTTTTTCTACATCAAAATTACAAGATTATCTCATTTGGAGTTATGTCAAAAAAAAAATCACTGAATGACAATGTGTAAATTACATGTTATTCACCCAAAAGACACACACACACACACACACACACACGCAAATAAACAAATGGATGGTTTTTTAACACTTAAGTAGAAAATATTTAATTGACGTTTACTGTGCTGCCAACATAAAATTTGCACACCATTACGCAAGATGTACTTTTGTGCACTGCGTAAGAATGTTAAGTGTATCTATATTTCTCTAAACAACAGTTTACAAAAAAAAGATGCAAAATATTAAGTTTAAAACATTCTCTCTTTCAAAATGGAACTTAGTCTTACCTAGTTTTGAATATTTATGTAGTATTATAGAGTGTACCCTCAGGAACTAAGGCATTACTTACAGGTAATTAAGGTCCCTGTAGTCCCTTGCATTTATTTAACAGAATTTGTCACTGTTAGAAAATCTACTTCTAGTAATTTCCTTTTCTAATTAACTCATTCAAATATACTGTCTAAGACAAAGCAAAACTAAAGCCTGAAGGCTACCTCTGAGTGGCAAACTGCAGACCAGACTTCCTAACAGCCACTCCTGCTTACTCTGTACTGGTTATGGACTTTCTTCCAGGTAGCTGAGTTGTCAGACAAATGATTCAGCACCATTTAAGATTTCATGATATATCTGTCCACCCACCATAGACACACACACACACACACACACACACACACACACACACACACACACAGTAAATACTGAGTGATCACTGTAAACTGTAAACTACAATTATACATTTCAAAAGGCTTAAATCCCAGCCCGATCACTTACTATCTTTACGGAACTTACACATGTTAGTTACTACATTAAGCCTCAGTGTTACAGTTACAGTACCAGCTTCCAATAAACTGTATCAAGAGATTGTTGTGAGGATAAATGAAATAGTACATGCTACTCAGAGAGGCTGGAACAAAGAATTAAATGTAAAACACCTGATCTGACCTAGTGGGAGCTCACTGACAGCTGTGTGGCTGGGGTAGTTTGTGGAGCTACTGGCAGCAGAAGCAGCACTCACTCCTAGTGCGTGAACTGGCTTTCTGAAGTCCATTCTCTTGGAAGGATACCACCTTGCATAGCCTAGACATAAGGGGGAGGGCCTCAAACTCAAGAGCCAGACTTTGTTGACTCCCCATGGGAAGCCTTGCCTTCTCTGAGGAATGGATGAGAAGCAGGGTGAGGGGGAAAGTGGGGGGAGCAGGAGGAAAGGAAGGGATTGGGAACTAGGATTGGTATGTAAAGTGAGAAAAGGTTGTTATAAAATAAAAAAAAGGAAAAAAAATACCAGTAATCATCTTTACTAGTATTTCACATCCAATCACAGATCAAAACAAGAGGGTAATAGTACTTCACATCCAATCACAGATCAAAAAACTCAACAAATTAAAATCCTTGATACCATTAAGGCATTATCTCCAAAATGTTAAACTGTTTTTTTCCCATTAGTAGTTATTAGTAAACTTGAAACAAAATTACCTAAGGGTGTTTTTAAATACCATAACAAACAAGGCCACTTACTGTTGCAATGATGTCATCTGTCTTTAATTCTTTTGGCTTGAGAAAATAAGCACCTATTGTAGATCTTTGGTAATTCCAGGTTGAGCAGGATAGCTTACCTTGGTGGCAAGCAATGATACCATCCCAGTCACTTTGACGAGCTTCCTCTTAAACACAGTAAAATCATCAGTCAAAATGCTTGTCTTCCCATTCATTCACCTATGAGCTAGGCATCTTATAATCTACATGCACAGACGGTATCAAGGACACAACAGTACAACAAGCAGGTTATCTCTAATAATAATCAACTTTCCAATCTAATGGATTATGAACAGACAAAAATCATGTATTTTATATTTGACACATGCAACATAAAATGGCTAAATGAAGCTAATACATCTTGTCATAGATTCTTCTGAGAAAAAAAATTATAAGAATAAAGTATGATAAAATGTTAGTGTTTTCTAAGAGGACTCAAGAAGAGCTTACTGAGATTTTTAGTGGTAAGAGTGGTAATAAAACAGAAATTAGCAGGCAGTAGTAGTGATGGTGGTGGAGCCCTATAGATGGGGGCCCACGAGGAACTAAGAAGGGGTTGGAGTAATGAGGAAGGTTAAGAGCACTGGCTGCCCTTCCAGAGGACCAAGATTCAATTCCTAGCACCCACATGGTGGTTCACAAACATCTCTAACTCCAGTTCTAAGGAATCCAAGACCTTTTTCTGGTCTCTATGGGCACTAGGTACATACATGGTACACACATATAGATCCAAGTAAAACACCTACACATTAAAAAATGAATTAAAAATTTTAAACACTAAAAACAAGTAAGAAAAATTGAGGAAAGCAAGTAGGAGATATATTTTTCTTGGAAGAGGTGGGAGAAGAAAAACTACCAGTCAAAACAAAGACTTTTGAAAGTCATGTTTTGAAGACAATATTCTACCCAAGAGCCACTAAAGGGTTGTAAGTATGACTGAGATGTATGTTTACAAAGACAGACAGGAAAGTGGTCAAAACAAAACACTCGGTGATTGTTTATTACTGTAACCTGGAAATAAATTTAAAATTGACAAGTCTACTTAGTTATTTCTTGGTAGTTTTCAATGCTCTGAGTGCCTCCTTACAAGGCTAATGACACAATATTCCAGACTCCCCTCATGTGTTGTGTCTCAAGGAGCATTCATTAGCAGGCATAAAGTACAGTAAAGGAAACTGTAAAACCAAATGTTACTAATGGCTGTTACAAGAAAAGGGGATTAATACAAAATAAGTTCCTGTTAAAGGTAATCTTTTCAGTGTTCACCCAAGATCAGCACCCACTGAGGTCACCTTCTGGACACTTAGTATGCAGAAACGCTTATTAAAATAGAGGATATAAACATAAAGCAAAGGAGACGTTAAAAAGGATAAATTACTCACCAGCAGCAAACTTTGTGATAGGTGGAAGCCTTACTGACATGGTATTCTGAAGTCCTTTACGTTTAACTATCTTTTTATTTATTAATCCTGGGGTTGGATGAAAGGGATAATAGGAAAGTTCCTTAATAAAAAAGTATGGTAAGGAAAGTTTTCACTGTTATAAAAAATGTATAGAACAAAATATTCCTAATTAAGGTAGAAGCAAAGATGTTATTACCACTACTATTAAATAATGTCTGGAGTTAGTTAAATCATGAAAATAAGTTGTATGAAATAACAGAAAAATAAAAACACTATTACTTTTTGAGACTACTACAGTCATAGAGTCAAATGAATCAAAAGAACCAAATAGTGCCAGTCAGTTCCACTGGGATGCTTCAGAATCAAACAAAGACAGACAGAAAGTGGTCAAAACAAAACACTCAATGGTCGGTTGTTACTGTTATAAAAAATGGACAGAACAGCAACAACAACAACAACAAAAACAGTAAAAAAAAAAACCTATAAAGACCCACTGAGTCACACCGTATGTGCAGCAGCACATGAGAATCACCCACGCAGGGCGAGAAGGCTGGGGATCGATCGCCTCTCCCCAGTTTCACCCCAGGAGCTCCTTTAGCGATGTGGATATGAATACATGCAGACACAAGGGCAGTGCTTCAAACAGTGCCTCCTCTGAACACTTCTCAAAGGGAAAAGTGCGAATAAGACAAGAAACGAAGTGATGTAACAAGCAGCAGGTAAGGGTCAGGCTCTAAAATAAGAATCTGTGAAAAGTCCCTAGGCACGAGCCAATCAGGATTGAACCAGTCAACCCAAACCCTGCTAATGTCACTTTCCTGATTTTTGTCTTTAAATAATCCTCTCTAGAAGGGTGGGGTACCTCCTCTTGCTAGTGCACTGAAGAGGTCCAGGCCAGCCTGAAATTATAATACTAAATCTTGCTTTTGTACTTCGGTCAGGTCTCTCACAGAATCTTAAACTGATTTTCGTTTCCTTTTTCCATTTTTTTGAGTGTGTGTGTGTGACCAGTAGCTTGTTTTCCATCCTGCAAATGACTCACCATGCCCCAAGCTCTTGTTGAATTTTTCATGAACTGTAGAAAATGACTGTAGAGTTCCATCTTGACCTATTGGTATGAACAGAAAAGCCCCAGTTAGCTTTCATACAGAACATGTCTAGTAGGACAATCAACAAAGGACGAGTTGTGTGAGAATTCTGAGTCTGGTGACCTCAGCTACTTCAAAACACAGAATTGTTCTTGGAGTGTGTCTTACGCTCCTTCCAGGTAAGCTCACAGGAGTGAGCTTACTTCAGCTGTTATGTTTTTGTATGTGTGTCTATCCTTGTGGCTGAATACTTTGCTCATGTGATTTCTAACCCTCAGATTATAAACGCCTAATGCTCAGAATAAGGTTGACTACTGTATGAAACTTTAGTCGGCCCTGCTCTCCCAGGTTCACACCTCCAGCTAGAGAAGAAACACATGCCAACCGCAGATGACGGCCAGCTAGGGCCTACGCAAAGCTACAGCTTGGAGCACTTCAAAGAGCTATTTCAACCGAAGGTTTGTAAATACCAAACCAACTGCCTACTGAGTTTCTACTTCTTACTGTTTATTCAAAATAATGGTTAAAAAGCAGAAGCTCACTTGCACTTAAAATCTGCTGTCCATTTTGTCCATAGTATCTGATCTTGGTGAGAGAAGCACTATGTCCCATTCTGAATCTCAGCAGTCGTCCTTCGCCTGTAGGGCCATCAAATATCCATATCTGCAAAGAAATACAATTGTAAGCTGCTTCAGCCATTACCTTCTGCGAGTAGTTCAGGCATCTTCTGCACACATTAACCAACACTGGGCAGTGCTGCAATTCTTACCCACTTTTCCACAGTCATGCACCCTGCTTTATTTTGTTTCGTCTATACCAATCTCATCCCATACTCTATAGTCATAAGTTTAAGGCTGATGTAATAAAACAAACGTATAATAACCCGAGTCACTGTGCTTAGAAGAAGACAACAGTAATACCCTAAGAGCATTGTCAGCGCCATTTGTCACGAGCAGCGGCTCTCTGTGGAGAAATGTCAGCCCAGCAATTGCTGTGGAGTGTGCATTTCTCATTTGGTTGATTAATTTCTTGTCTTCCAGATCCCAGAGTCCAATATGGCCACACGGGCTTCCAGCTGCCATTACCGGATGACCATCTGTTAATAAAATAAAAACATTAACAAACACATCCTCCACAAGACAATAATTCTCTAAATGTATAAATTTAATTAACCTGCCCACATTTCTATGTTTTCTTCTACCTTAGTGTTATACTAATTCCTACGAGGTTAAACTACAAGAAAACATGTTCTAAAAAATATCCTTATCTTTCTAGTGACGAACTTCAAGTGTCAGCTACGTTACCTGTGCGAAATGAGAGGGAAGTGATGGGGCCCCAGTCCTGACGGAACGTCATCAGTGTTTCATCAAACTTAATGTTGTGAATGACAACCTGACCAGACGAAAGACCAATGGCAACAACATCCACAGCCGGTGCCTGAAAATTAAAACACTCAGCCTTTTATTTTCTTAAATAGAACTTCTTGCTGATATACACTATTCTTTGCTATCAAAAAAAATGAAGTAATCTCTAAAAGGAAAAAGAAAAAAAATCCACTAATTTTGTCACTATCAGTAATTAACATTCAAGCATTTAACAATGTGTTTTCCAAATTACTTCCCAGCTTCAATTCTGCTAGTCACAGTGTCCTTTCACCCCTTCAATCAGTGCTGACTTGGTAAGAAAACAGTCATACAGAAAAGGAGACTCTATGTGAATTCCTATGATTTCTGAGAAGAAGAAATGGGAGAAAAAGGTCAAATCTTAAAATCCTGCAAAGGCTTGTCATAAGCATGGAAACTTAAGCAACCTCCTTAAACAGGAAATAAATAATTGCTTATTTAAAGAAAATAGGAAAAACCCAGGAAACACGCTAATGTGTTATAGTCTGTTCCAGCATTAATAGTCAATAAGTACAATGTTTTATGGGCGAATAGAGAAAGCTTCCCTGACAAGTCCCTGTTCTAACACAGATGCATACCCAGGGTCATTGTGGAATGAGTCAGGCTGTACATTTCATAACAGGCTGTTAGTGCCTGCCACACGCCAGACTCTAAAGCTAAGGAAAACAAAACAAACAGGATCCTTGCCCTCCAGATACATCTGAGAACTGAAGTCGTCAGGGCATACAATCAAACACAGAACAAAGTCAATGGTGGAACACAAATAAACTGAGCTGATGTGGGCAGTGCATATTTAAGAAAAATAAGGCTACACCAGCAAGTAGATAAACCAGATACTCTGCAGATGTACACCCATTCACAAGCCTGGCTGACTAAGACTGAAAACAAAAGCAATTGTTTATGTAAAATTCTACCATCTAATAAATACCAGAGCTGGAGCCTCTATTATTTTAAATACCAAGTACAGTCCTGATGAATTTCTCTATATGCTCTAGAGTCTCCTTTCCACCAGAGTTATGTCATTTCTGTTACATAAGGCACCAAACAACACACTCGTGAGTGAAATCACTAGGAAATTCAAGTACATACAATTATACAAACTTCCATAGCAAAGTCAGTTTTACTTATTTTCAATTAAGTTTCCAGAACTCAAGGTAACAGTTTAAAGAGAAACTAAGGTATGAATTTTTATGTACGTCTAAAAATACAGTCCGTCTAGGAAAGTAAGTGCGGCTACTACTAGCCTTATTTCTTCTTTAATAAAAATATACTAACCTGCTGAAGGGCTGTCACTCCAACTTTCCACCCAGAAAATGTATACAGAAGTTTACTAAAGAAGAAAGAGATAAAACTTATTTTTCAAAAGAAAACAACTATGTATTTAAGAAAAGCAACAGGTGCTTTTTATTTTTATGTCAAGGAATACAACACTCTCTTACTAAAAGATTCATTTATCTTTCTTTTATGTCTATAGATGCTTCTGCCAGCATATTATAGCTGTGCACATGTTTGTAGTGCCTTCAAAGTCCAAAAGAAGACATTGGATCCTCTGGAACTGGAGTTACAGACTGTTGTCAACTGCCATGTGGGTGCTGGGAATTGAACCCAGGTCCTCTGGAAAAGCATCCAGTACTCTTAACCCCTGAGCCATTCCTCTGGCACCCACATGCTGTTTATTTAAATTCTGGCTTCAGCACTCACTGTTCTCAGAACATATATTTATTTACTTAATATTTAAAATGTAGTCACATAAAATAAATGTTATCAGTATTCATCATTTTCCAGAAAACAAAACAGAAGTGAACTAATTAAGCTAAGGCAACATAGCTAGTAAGTAACGGAGTCCACATGGATTTTAGACCTCAAGCTGCTAACTGCCAGTTCTCAAGAAAAATAACACTAGAGTACAATAACAAAAATAAAATACAGGTAGATTTCATTTTTTATTACAATTTAATTATTTCTAGAAACATCACCACTGATGGGAGTAATATTTGTGTATTACATGAATTACATAGAACAATTCTGACGCTGCCCTGGATTTCAGAATCAAGCCATCAATGAAATAAGGTGATGAAACATAGGTATCAAAAGCAAAACAATCACCAAAGTATTAAGTCTTAAATTCAATTGTGCAAACGGGCATAGTTTAAGTACTCATAATTCTGCGATGGATAAACTACAGCAAATAATGTAAAAGAAAAAAATCTAAGAAACTATGGGTAGAAACGGATCTGGGTCAACACCAAGAATAGGCAGACAAAGGTGTTAAGCTGAACTGAATACTGATTGAAAACTAAGAAACAGGATTAATATCAAACCTTCCCCTTGCAAACTTATAAAGGCTTCAGAAAGGACAACAGGAGAGGACTCAAATGTTGTGTGTATATCTGAGTGCCCACATGTATGTATGCACAGCACATGCATGCTTGGTACCTGAGGAAGAGGGCATCTCATCCCCTGGAATTGTAGTTACAGGCAGTTAAGTTGGGAGCCACCTGATGTGGAACCAAACCCAGGTCCTCTGCAAGAGCAGAAAATGTCCTTAACTACTGTGTCATCTCTCCAGCCTCTTGTTTGCTTTTTAAAATACTATATAAAGAAGGTTGAGCTGCCTTCCCTTGTCTTTGGATAAGTGTTCAAATAACAGGTAAATATATAATTAAAACCATTTTGGCAGTCTTCCATCTCTCCCAACAGTAGATAGTCAGTAGACCGATAGTGATTAAAGTAATTTCTGTTTAAAAAGCATTTTTATTAGTCACTACCCAATTACTTTAGAGATTCCCTCATCCTAACCATATGGATTCTTCCCCATTACTGAGCTATTAGCAAACACTGTTCAATGGGATCTTACGACACTACTTGTCATGACAATATGCCAGCTTTCACACGTGTTGTCGGGGGCAATATCAAGGTAATATAAGGAAAAAGTAAACGGAGAGACTTCATAATCCTTGAGAAAGCAGTAAATAAAGAATTACCTAAGGCATTTTAAATTAAATGCTTACTTGGATTTTACATTCCATAACTGCAGGCTTCCCTGTTCACTGCCCAGTAGGACTTTATTCAAGTAGGTGCTTGGATGCAAAATCGTAGAAATTTGGAAAACTGATTTATCAAAAGTCAACTGAAGGTATTCTTCTACAAAAGTAAAAATTATTACATAATTATTGTTTATGAAATAATTTTTTTACATTTTTCATATACTCACATCTACTACATAAAGGTAAATATAACACACCAGAGACTTAATATAGCTAAACCAAAGACTTACACATTAATCTATAAACATTAATTTAAAAATATTTATTTTATTTTGTGTATGTGATGGACATACATGTGCACAGTGTGAAGTCAGAAGACAGTCCACGGGAGTTGGTTCTCTCATTCCATCATGCAGGACTTAAACAGATCACTGGCAAATGCCTTTCTTTATCTGTTGAACCATCTCACCTACCCTTTATCCCATAAAACTTTCTTGAGATATAAAATGTAATACAGCAACTTGTAAATGTCATTTAGACTACCAAAAATAATCAACAAGTTCTAGTGCAAATACTACTATTCAAAATTATACTGACAAATCAGTTTACAGAAAGGCTTAAAAATTATTGTCAAGATCAGCATTAGGATTTTATAATTCAATAAAGCAGGAAAGAATGCTCTAAATGAAACACAAAGACCTGCAAAGCTCTATGAGTCATTTAAATAAAATGCAAAGAGGCAAACGTCATCAAAACCAACCACAGTAAAGATTACACATTTCCTCACCAGAGCTGGCAGCAGAGAGAAGGCAAGTGACAGCCCTGCGGAGCAGGGGAGTGGCACAGCCAAGAGTCACTTGCTGCATGATCAAAAAGCTCTTAGAAACTGTATATTTACTACATTTAAAATTACTCTTTATTTTGGTTTTTATTTCAGTTTGTGATTAACAGTGTTTCAATAATTTGCCAAAAATTTAGTATCAAAGAAGACACAATAGTTGGGTGGTGGTGGTGGTACACACCTTTAATCCCAGCATTCAGGAGGCAGAGGCAGGGGGATCTCTGTGCCTTCAAGGCCAGCTTATAGTCCACAGAGCTAGTTGCAGAACAGTCAAGGCTACATGAAGAAATATCCCGCCTCAATGCCTCCCACCCCAAAGGCACAATGGAGCAGGGCAAAGGGGAAAGTGCAAACATCAGAGTGCTACTTTAAGATGGCCTTGCCTTTTAGTATCAGCAGTTTTACTTAAAGTCACTATAAATAGCTCCAGAAAAAACCAATTTCACTGTGCTGCTGTGACAGACAGCAACACAAAATCTGGGAATCAGCATCAAGAAGAAGCCACACCTAAACCTTATGACACCTGTCTTCATAGGAAGTACTTTCCTTTACATGAGTAAAAATAAAACAAAGGGTTCTTAATTTCAACGAGGAGGTAGGATACTTCCCACAAGGCAATATCTAGACATTACTTACAAACAAACATACTCACTGTTCTACAGTGAGGCAACAGTAACTACAAATGCAAACAGGTAACCCAAAAGATCCAATTCAGGATGGACCCACATCCGCCCTGAAAGGAAAGCTAGTGATAACCTAGTGGTAAACGCCTCACCTTTGGAAATTTCACAAGCTCTTAAACACAGTGCTACTGCATAACAACACTGACTCATATCCTTTGAAAACGGAAGAATATTTTCTTTCAGGTTACAGGATCTTCAAGTTTACAACCCTAATCTCCTTTACTTAAAGTTGAAGATATTACCCAAGAATGACTCAAGTGTGAATGTGTATCCAAATTCATTTCACAGAGAAAACCACACTAGAACACAACTGTGGAGAACGTCAGTGGAGAATGTATTAGCTGAGATGAGCACACTTAACATATTGAAAGTAGTGCACAGTCCAAGTAAAATTGCTCAGTTAGAACCCTTTTCCTTATTTATGTGCTAAATACTCTCAGTGTTTTACGTATACATGTGAAAACTCTGGTACAGAACTTACAGTTTTCAAAGACTTTTAACTACATACATAAGTATATATAATATTCCAATGTAGAGAAATAGTCTTACCTTCTGAATATATGTGCCAAATAATAAGAATGCTGTCAGTATCCACTGAAATAACGTGATCGCCAAAGGGTTGCAAAAGATGGATTTCTGCCTTATGGCCCTTAAAAGTATGTACTATCTATAATATAAAAGTTTAAAAGAAATTCACGTCACTCAGTCCATCGTGTAGTTTCCAGAAAGCATGTTAACAATGAAAATGCTAATGCTAAGAAATATAGTCCAGCTTTTGACCATCTGAGATTAAACGATGAAATAAGGAACCAGGCCTGTTCAGCTGCTCACTCAGCCAATTCAATAATAAGAAAGTGAAGTATGGGGTAGGAAGACGCGCACACACAGGCCCCCATTCCAAAGCCAGAATAACACCGTGTCTCCTAGAAAACATAAGCTACAGAAGCCTGACCTCCAGACTCCACCAGAGTGACGTACAGATGACATGGGGAAAGTGGTCAGGACTATTTCTTCCTTATACCTTCCTGGTTTGACAAAGAAACACTTTACAGTAGCTAGTCCTTCCATAACTAAATTACCTTCTCCTCCAGGGCTTCAGTCCCCACCAGGATCCAATGATTCTACTTTTCGTTTGGTCCTTTGGCCCAGAAGGTAGTCAGTTTCCCAATAGCTGATAGACCCAATGTATCCCTGTCTCTAATTTATTCCCCTAACCCCGAATTTACAGTGAATACTTCTTTCATTAAAGTGCACATAAACGTGCATGCATGCATGCATGCACACGCATGTGCACACGTACACGCGCACACACACACCAAACCGATCTTCTATTCTTCAGAAACGGACATAAAAATAACAATAAAGCAAATTAAAGTAGTTCATAATTCAAACCTCAAGGTGGGTGGTGGTGGGGCATGCCTTTAACCTCAGCATAGGAGGCAGAGGCAGGTGGATGGACCTCTGTGAGTCCAGCCTGAACTACACAGTGACTTCCAGGACAGTCAAGGATATTATGTAGAGAGACCCTGTCTCAAAAAACAAACAGATGAAAACCAAAACAAACCTCTTTATTACGGGCAAACGCAGAGAAGACATTCCCATACGCTGCAAAGACTAGCCTCCCATCAGCTGCCATGCAACAGATATCCTGTGGAACAGAGTTACCTAGGAAAACAGAAAAGAAATGCAGGTTGGTAAGAGTCTGGGATGACTGGAAATCTTAAATATACATAAAATATTTTCATAACTATAATTCAAACACATATATTTAAATAAAAATGAGTACCAAGGTATATAATTTTGACTTCAATGTCATAAACATGTATGGCAAGCAGACATAACAGAATTCTAAAGAAAGAAAAATCTTTGTAAAAATTTGGAAAAAATCAAAACTTAAAATTCTGACAGATGGACAAGTAGTTATCACTGTAAACATGTTAAACAATTAAAGTTTATTACTAATTCCAAGAAAAATTTAAAAGTAATTTGAGGTAATTCTGAAAAACTCTATACAGTATTCTTCATGCTGACCACTAAAATAATTACATACACTATGGTTTCTACATAGACTTTTGCAAAGTGACTATGCCTATTACCCCTAGCCATTCTCACATGATATAATTTCCTAAGTCCTCTTTCACGTACATAATTGCACTGCCTGCTCTTTCTCATTTCTCTCTTAGGGTTAAGGAGTTTGGTAGACAGAGGACGGTCTTAGGTAATCCTAATCCTGTGTGTTCCATTTGGGGATTTAGGTTTCACAACAGCAATTTTGTAGAACTACCAATTCACTTTCTTACTCAATTTAGTTTACTCTCTTCTGCTTATTTACTTAAAACAAAACACACAGGGTCTATCTATATACAATGAATTCCTTAAGTCTTCCATCTAACTAGGATTGTATTTGAAGGTAAAACGAGTCTCTTTCAGCTGCAAAGACCTTAGTCTGTTAAAAAGCCTTCAGAAAGTAAATATACTTCTCAATACTTCTCATTGAAAACAACAAACTAAATTCTCTCTCTCTCTCTCTCTCTCTCTCTCTCTCTCTCTCTCTATCTAGTAGAAGGAATAAGAACAGTAATTGGTCCTTCCATAACTCAATTCCTTTCTCCTTCAGGGCTTCAGTCTCCACCAGGATCCAACAACACTACACTACTCTGCCTTGGTCCTTTGGCCCAAGTGGTGGTCAGTTTTCCTACAGTTGATACCATCCGATGTCTCCCGTCTCTAATTTCTTAACTCTGAACATAGAGTGAATACAGTTTTTTAAAGTTTCTTCATCTGAACACACACACACACACACACACACACACACACCATAAATATCATGCCAATACTTGATTCTGGCAAGTATCACGCAAGAGCTAGACGAGACACTCTGAAGAACAAAGGGACAATTAGTCTCTAAGTGCACATTACCATAAATACACCGTGACAACAAAGGGAAAGGGGATGGTAGAACGTATCCTCCTCACAAACATCACTGAACCACATCATCAAAGTCAGGGAATAAGGCTAGCAACAGTGTATGCCTCCCGATATAGTACCAAGTACCTGATTCCAGAAAAGTCATATGGAAAAGTATTAAAAAACACTAACAAAAACCTGTACTCTTCATAAGCACCAATTCTCATCTCGAGATGAACTTTGTTGTATTATCTGTTTAGCATGCGCAAGGCAAGGGTTTGATTGCCAGCACAGACGAATCAGCCATTAAAAAAAGAAATTAACATTGATCATAAAAATGAAGTTCTGATGAACTACAACTAACGATAAAGCACGACCCTATCCTGCCTGTTAAATTTACTGTGACAAAATGAAAACTAAAGACAGCAAGCATAAACAAATGCAGAAGTATACTTACTTACGGCAACCAGTCTAAGTTTCTGAACCTGTTTTTAAAAAAACCAAAAAGAATTAAATACATTTTCAATAATAAAAACAATTACAATACCAAGACCCCAAAATTAAGTTATTACCTCCTAAATAAATTTGCTATGCTGTCCTTGCAAAGAAAGATATTCACTGATCCTAACCTGTACTGGGCGCAATGCCTGTATTGTCTGTCACCTGTTTTACCAGGAATGATGAATTAAGTGACAGACACACAAGCCTCTATAAGGCCAAGAGTAAATATTTTAGGCTTTGTGGGTCACACAGATCTTGATTATGGCCTGAAAGCAAAACACATAATAAATGTGCATGGGTAAACTCCAGTAAACCTTCACGTATGATACTAAATTCTAATTTCTACATAATTTTCATGTCATAAAACATGGAACCACTCCTAACTCACACGACTAACTTGCACACGGGAGCTCCCTGATCTCAGTGTGCGGGTAGTAATCCAGCTGTGTGACATCAGGGATTTTACTTAGACCCTTCCAGGAAAAGAAGGGGGAGAGAATTATAGCACACATTGTAGGATCATTCAATGAGGCTTTGGGTAAACATCTGTAAAACAGAATTGAGCCAATCACACAGTAAATATCCAACACATATTAGCTATTCAAAATACGGTCTACCCAAAAATCTAATTTTCTTGTACTATAAGCTAATCTGTAGGAAGGCATGTAGTGAAGGCATGATAAATGCTAGAGAGCCAAATGGTAGAACAAATTTGATTATGAACGTCTTGGGCACATCAGTGACTTGAACACAAAATGTTCATCTTTTTACTGTCAAGTCATCTCCAGTTTCAGACAAGGAACCGGTTGGCATGAGCACCACAGAGCCGTCAAACAGATCATGCCCCACACATCAGGACAAAATGAGACCTTCACTGATTTGGTTTGTCAGCAGCAAACCTCAACACACAAAGTAAAAGGAGAAATGTTTATAAAAATTCTCAGTGTATCCCCTTTCTAAGCACAGCGTTTGTTTACCAGCAGAGTATAGGGACAGGTGTGTTTACATGCAACAGAGTACCAAGAGCGCACCAGACCAAGGACGCTTTCAAGAACTCTGAACTGAGAAACAGAAAAGTTACACCTCAGCTAGGCAACTTCAGCAAAGCCCCAGGTAGGCAAGCACGGAGGAAGCATGAGTACAAGCTTCTACAGGGTGAATAACCTCATTGTAACCTGTCAACATTACTAAACCGGGCCGTCAGAACCTAAGATTTCTTTCTTCAGCCGCACCTGCTCTGGCATCAGTTCCTCTGCCTCCCAGCCTCCAGCTGTCCGTATTAAGAACTTACACTCTTTTGCATAAAACAATAGAAAACGATTGTAATGACGGATAAGCTATTAAAAGTTAAACACCACCTCTAAGAGGAGGTGCTGCTGCTTTCTAGCTGACTCAAGCAAGGATGCTGCCGGATAATGAGAGCAGCCTTGAGGGTCTGCAGTTTCACTGAAGACTTGGGCTGTGACGCTCAAAAACCTAGGGAAATTGGACCTATTGCGAAGAGTTCCCTGAATCTTCGTCTCACCGTCTTTATATATTTCTTCCACTGTTTTAGCTGGTGGCCAATTATGCAATAAAACGTCCAAGAAATCTTCTTGTGGACAAAAATTACAATGAGGGATGGGGTCTCGCCTTGTTTACATCCTCAGGAGAAAGTATGCAAACAGATATGCTGCCAAACAACTGAGACGTTCACCAGGGGCTGTACCCTGGGCCAGAAGATTCCTCCGAAACTCGCCCCCAGGTGAACAGATAGCAAGGGCACAGGGATGCCATGAGGACAGCGCCAACAGGGAGAGGTGACGTCAGACAGGGCGGCAAAAAGGGAAACCCTAGGAGGGTGGGAGGCGAAAATGGGACTACACCGGGGCAGTTCTGGTTCCTGGGAAGCGGGTGGAGGAAATCACTCACGTCATACGTGTGGAAGCTCTTGCCCACGCAAGTCGTCACGTAGAAGCGGCGCTTGAGCGCGCTGTACCGCACCACGTGTGGAACGTCGTTGCTGAACAGTCCCAAGGCCCGGAACCCTGCGAACAGCGCGCTGGCCGTGCGGCCTTCCACCTCGCTCTCCATCTCCGCCTCAGCCGGGGTTCCGCTCAGCTCGCGGCCGGGTGGAAAGTGCTCACCGGGCTCTGCGGCTTGCCTCATGGAGGATCCCATGCCGGAGCAGTGCGTGAGGAGTGCTTCCGGGATCCGGAGCCAATTGCGCTAGCACGGCCCGGCCTCGGTGTAACACAAAAGCAGCTCCCCCCGGAGCCCGCAGGCCAGGTGCAACTTGGGTTCCGCAAGTCGCATTTTTTTTTTTTTTTTTTTTTTTTTTTTCTGGCTGGTGTCGCCGTGGCGTTCGTTTCCTGTTGGTAGCGGGGAATCACTCTGAAGGATCACTGAAGTAAAATACCCAATACCTTGGGAAGGGCTTTAATGACTAATGAGAAAGGCGAAAACTGAGATTATAAAGAGTGTAAAACCAAGAGACCACGGGATATTTGTTAAGACGTTGAAATTAAAGCCGGGCGTAGCAGATAAAGCCTTTAATCCCAGCACTCAGGGAGGCAGAGGAAGGCGGATCTCTGAGGTGGAGGCCAGCCTAGTCTACATAGAGAGTCCCAGGACTGCCAGGGCTTCATAGATAGACCCTTTCTATAAACAAAAGCACAAAAAGTTGAAGTTAATTTTAATTGATAGTAATATCATGTTTGTTTTTGAAATTCTTTGTGGGTTGAGCATACACACTGACATATGCACACATATATGATGTAACAGTTGTGACACAGGCCTGTAATCTCAGCAACAGCAGGTAGAAAAAGGGAGGATGATGTATGGAGGTCAACTTGGGTGGGTTACATAGTGGATTCTACACCAGCTTGAACTAAACAGAGAGACCAGATTGGAAAACCAATGTAATGTGTAAGAATTTGCTTCATGGCGCACACCTTTAATCCCAGCACTTGGGAGGCAGAGGCAGGCGGATCTCTGTGAATTCGAGGCCATCCTGGTCTACAAGAGCTAGTTCCAGGACAGGCTGCAAAGCTACAGAGAAATCTGTCTCGAAAAACAAACAAACAAACAAAAGGATTTTACTTCAGGGTAATTGGGAATGGAAGTAGATTTAGTTGAAATAATATTGATAATTGTTGAAGCTATAAAATAATGTGAGAATTCATCATACTAGTCTTTGTGGTGACACACACCTTTAATCACAGCAGAGGAGACAGAGACAGGCAGATCTCTGAGATTTCAAGGCCAACCTGCCCCTGCCTCCCAAGTGCTGGGATTAAAGGTGTGGGCCACCACTGCTGGCCTAAATATTTGTATAATTTAAAATTTTTCTGAATAGGTCCTGTATGGCTCCAGACGAAATCCCATCACTAAGAGGAAGGGAACACAAAGTCCCACCCATAACCAAGAAACTATTTGCAATTGATACTTTCTGGGAAAAGGAGAACCAGGTTTCCACAGGGGAGCCTCATTGTGTATCTCAACCATGCTCTCCAAGGCAGTAGTTGACCAATGAAAAACAGACACCATGTTTCTTATGCACTTTTTGTTTTGTTTTGGTATATATAGTTTTTTTGCATATTGGTCTTTTTTCTTTCTTTTTAGTTTGATTGTCTCTTTTGATTTTCATTTTTGAGAGAGAGAAAGAGAGAGAGAGAGAGAGAGAGAGAGAGAACAAACAGACCGAAGTTACATAAGCAGGGAGGTGTGGAGGATCTGGGAAGAGTTAGGAAAAGAGGAAAGAATTTAATCAAAATATATTATGTGAAAAAACTTTTTAGAAGTACACATTCACAGTTTAAAAAAATAAAGTTTTCTAATTAGGTGTAAAAATATTATTTTTTGTTATTGGAAGCAAAAACTTTTCAACACATAATTTTAATTTCGTGGAAAGGTTTGAAAACTTTGCTAGCTAGGACTGTACAGCGTACCAGACATTTGACAGCCAGTATCCTTAATATCATCAAACTCTTGTCAGGTGGTGTTTGGACCAAAATCTATGCTACTATTTCATAAAGGAGAACACTTATTTATTGAAGTTAAGTGATTTGCTCAAATTTGCAAAATTGTTCAGTGCCAAACCCAGATCAGCACAAAATTTCCAAAAGAGGAAGAAGGAGAGGAGGTCACAGACAGTTGGAGGATAGGAGAACTATGCAATCAGCAATTATATATGTATTTTTTTTTCGAGGCAGGGTTTTTCTGTAGCTTTGGAGCCTGCCCTGGAACTAGCTCTTGTAGACCAGGCTGGCCTCAAACTCACAGAGATCCACCTGCTTCTGCCTCCTGAGTGCTGGGATTAAAGGCATGCATCACTGCTGTCCAACTCCAGCAATTATATATTTTTTATACATTTTTTTGATATTTATTGAGCTCTACACTTTTCTCTGCTCCCTCCCTGCCTTTCCCTGCTTCAACCCCTCCCACGTTCCCCATGCTCCCAATTTACTCAGGAGATCTTGTCTTTTTCTACTTTCTACTTCCCATGTAGATTAGATCTATGTAAGTCTCTCTTAGTGTCCTCATCGTTGTCTAAATTCTCTGGGATTATGGCTTGTAGGTTGACTTTCTTTGCTTTATGTTTAAAAAGCACTAATGAGTAATTACATATGATAATCATATTTTTGCAACTGAGTTACTTCACGCAACATGATGTTTTCTAGCTCCATCCATCCTGCAAAATTCAAGATGTTGTTATTTTTTTTCTTCTGTGTAGTACTTCATTGTGTAAATGTACCACATTTTCCTTGTTCATTCTTCAGTCAAGGGGCATTTAGATTGTTTCCAGGTTCTGGCTATGACAAACAAGGCTGCTATGAACATAGTTCAGCACATGTCCTTGTGGCACGATTAAGCATCCTTTGGATATATATCCAAAAGTGGTATTACTAGGTCTTGAGGAAGGTTGTTTCCTAATTTTCTGAGAAATCGCCACGCTGACATGCAAAGGGGTTGTACCAGTTTGCATTCCCACCAGCAATGCAGGAGTGTTCCCTTTTCCCCACAACCTCTCCAGCATAAGTTGTCATCAGTGTTTTTGATCTTGGCTATTCTTTCAGGTGTAAGATGGAATCTCAGAGTTGTTTTGATTTGCATTTCTCTCATGACTAAGGATGTTGAATATTTCCTAAACTGTCTTTCAGCCATTTTAGATTCCTCTGTTGAGAGTTCTTTGTTTAGGTCTGTACTCCATTTTTTTTATTGGATTGTGTGTCCAATTTCTTGAGTTCTTTGTGTATTTTGGAGATCAGACCTCTGTCTGACATGGGGTTAGTGAAGATCTTTTCCCATTCTGTAGGCTGTCGTTTTGTCTTATTGACCGTTTCCTTCAGCAATTATATTTTAAGAGCACATACTGGTTCATATGATGGGTTTAAATTCATTAGAGACCCAAGATTCCCAGATGTTCCCAAACTTCACCAGCATCACTACGTAATGTTTGTCTAGCAGCCCGACTTTAGGAAAGTCTGACAATCATATTCATTGCTTCGATATTGTGCTACTTTCCCTGGGGAAGCAAATGAACACTCTTCCTAGACAGGACACTCAGACCAGAGAAACACTTCCACCTACATCCTGCTTGCTGAACCTATCTGTGTTTGGAGATGATGTATAGAACCATGGGTAACTCAAAGGCATCTGTACCACCAAAAAGCCTACCGTAAAGTTAGTGACAACTCACAAATGGTGCATCCCTAGAGCTTCTAAGTGACAGAAAACTCCATTACTGTATCCACTCCCATGCAGTTAATATTGCTTATACAACTCTTGGGGAAAGGGACATTGTG
The DNA here is from genome assembly GCF_982192425.1 of Myodes glareolus. Lineage (NCBI taxonomy): Eukaryota > Metazoa > Chordata > Mammalia > Rodentia > Cricetidae > Myodes > Myodes glareolus. The sequence continues at coordinate 54,488,277 of NC_142038.1, forward strand.
AATCTTGTAACTTTCTAATCTTCCTGAGCCTGGTGTGCTTCCTGATCACTGAGCAGTGAACCACACTTTAAAAATCAAAATGGCTATGGAAAATCTAGCAATATGGTTGCAGTAGATATGTGTGTTAACTACTGCGCTATGTCATTTGAAAAGGGTGTTGTGGATCGATGGGAGTTAAATAGTTTTTGTAGTTAGCCAGCCTTCCCTTCTTCCTAAATTGCTTGCTTTTCAGGAGCCAGTGAGTTGTGAGAGTGTGTGATTGGAGGAGGGAAAGTTGGCTCTACTCTTGTCCCTTAGAGATGCCACTAAAGATATCAGAACCAAGCTCAAATTACAAAGGAGAAGTAGAGTCTGAGACATATGGCAGAGGTAGCGCACTGCTGAGAAATGATAGGTTTTAATTTGATTCAGTGACTTGGGGCTTCATAATATTCAGGCAAACATATGACTACATCATGGTGTCATTTTGAGCTAGTATTTTTCTTCTTGAGACAGAACTCTTTTGAGTCCTGGTTATGCCCCTAAGTCTCCTGTCTCAGTGTTGGGATTGTAAGCACATGCCACCACTCCAGCATAAACATTTCAAAAGGTTAAACATGATTGTTTCTTAGTACTTTGTGTAACAAGAGTAATATTTTTATTGACTTTGTCTATCATGAAATCTAAATAAGATAAATCTATCATGACCCTAAATGAGGACTGGCCACAGTAGTGGCCACAGTAGTGATTCTAGTATTATCCAACTTGAACAGCCAATGAGTTTAATGGAGTTAAAGAAATATGGCTAAAGTGTTCCTTAAGGGAGCAAGGAAGACATAACAGTAGCTGCATCACCTAAAGTCTAACCCTACCCTGTGCCAAAGACTGTATAGATGTTGTATCCTCGGAGGTCCCTTCAGGACTGGCAGGCAGCTAAATGGTTGGAGGGTTCTTGTCAACCATCTTCCTTGCCTTGTCAGGTTTGTGAGCTAAGGACCTTGGGAACTGATCCATCAACCCCAGCTAAGATTTCTGATGACTGCTGTTTGACTGACATCTCCGAAGATACCTGAACCAGCTCTGGGGATCACGTCATTCTCAAAGTTGAACTAAAACTGTATAATCTAATAAATGCTTGTTGCTGTTGAAAGTCACTAAGTTTTAGGGAGCTTTTAAGATAGTTTGCTATTCCTTGGGTTTATCTAGTTTGTACGTGGTTGCTTTCTTTTGGTTATATTATCTGAATGTGGTAGAAATGTAAGGTTCCTAGGTCTTTTTTTTTCTGAGACAGGGTTTCTCTGTGTAGCTTTGGAGTCTGTCCTGGTACTAGCTCTGTAGACCAACCTGGCCTCAAACTCACAGAGATCTGCCTCTCTCTGCTTCCCAAGTGCTGGGATTAAAGGTGTGCACCACCACCGCCCTCCTAAGGTTTCTAGGTCTTTTTAATTTACTTCCTCATTTCCTTCATAAGTGAACTGCTGTGGACTGCATGTAATTAGACAGTGAGAAAGCTAGTATTACGTGTCAATTCTTTCTGTTTTCAGTCCAACACTCTTCTTTGTGACGACTTGTTCTTTTTCGATGTCCTCCTATCCCTCTGGTGATGGAGGATGTATGAGTTTGTCGGTCTGTCATTATTTGAGTAGTTGCTCTAGTAGCAAACATTATACTGGGAAATTGTCAATTGGGGTGGAAATAAGATATTTGCCTAATAAGTCAAGTCTGTATTTCCAACACACAGGTGTGGCAGAAGGTCGTGATGACCTGGTGCCAGAGGGATAGCAAGCAACCCCTGCTGGGCCATACCTGGCTTAGCTCCAGAGTTAGCAACCAGTCCTAATCCATCCTTTGTGTTACAGATAGCTTTTGTCATCCTATGTGAATCTTCTCTGAGAGTTTCCCATGGATACAAAGTCTATGCAAAACTTGGTTAGGGGAAACTCAGAAAGCCATGGTACCTCATGAATCAGGTATTTGCACTTGGCATTGTATCTTTGGAAGCTTCATTCAGGTTGTTTTGAGCATATGAAAATCTACTAACTAAAATAAATATCAAACAATAAAATGCCAGAAGACTAACAGAAAGTGCTTTAGTCCACCAAGGCTGAGGGCCCTGCAGCTGCTAAGGCTAAGTTCATTCTCAAACTATCTCTGAGTCTTCATTTCATGGGCCTGCGTGAGCCCACACACCTGTGCCATGGTCCAAGCAACAATACAGGGGATGCCGGAGCTAGTTTTCTGTATGTAGTATGGAAAAGGAACTGATGATGAAAGCTGCAAGTTACTCATTGTGTTGCAACAAGAATAGAGGCTATGGGTGAATGAAAGGTTAAGGGTTAAAAGGGCAGAGACTGATGCACCAAGAAAGAAGAAAAAGAAGGCTTCTATCTAGGTATGAGATAACCAAGTTAATAGCTATAACAGGGCAGGGCTAAGGGCCAGTGATAAGAGCATGGCCATTTCCTTCAAAAGCTTTTGAAGAAGAGAGGTCAGGTACTATTGTTCTTTTATATATCCTTGCTTCTCGTGTAGCTAATTGTAACAGACAAAATTGTAGATAAAGATGGGTTCTAGCAAGAAGCTTTCATCTAGAAGACCATTCTAGACTATCACATAGACAAGGAGCGAGCCTTGAAGTATGTGTGTATGAGGTAACCAAGAAAGACTGCAGCTACTGGTGGCTGGGATAGAGTTAACTCGCTGTCATGATAAAGCTACAAGCTGGTCGTGTAACTGTGAAAGCAAAGGGGAATAGTCTAAGTCTCTGCCAGAAAGATAACTGTGAGGTCAACAATGCCAACACCAGCTGGAGCTAGTTAATGGCTTGTATACAGATGGTCAAGGTCAGTATGTAGCAAAAAAAGTTAGAGATGGAAAGAGGAGGCTTGTGCCATCCCAGCTAAGAAGATCATGAGTAGCACCTGATCCTCTCCCTCTTTGGGAATATGCATGACTATGCAGGTCCTCTCTGACTTGTCCCGTAATTACACAGAGAACTAACTAACCAATCTCCAATTACCTCAGCCCTCGTCCTGTGTCTGTTGTAGCTCTATAAAACCTCTAGTGATCATCCCTGAAACTGTATTTACACAATCAATAAAAACAGAGTTAGCAAGTTGGATTTATATATTTGTGCATACTTATAACAATCTAAGAAAAAGAAACTATCAATCTGAGAGTGAGGGAGACATGGGAGGAGTTGGGAAAAGGATTTGGCAGGAGCTGAAGGGAAAAAGGGAAGGGGAAAATTAATGTAATTATGGTTTAATTAAATTGTATTTTTAATAAACTCAAGGCGAGGAAATTCAATTGTATACCCTATTTTAGGAACCACGCCTACTCTTGGCAGTTTCACTTTTCTCTAATTTTTCACTTTCTTCAATTTCTCATTTTTCTCATTTTCCTAAAACCACCGTCAATAAAACTTACTTCCACGTTGCATACTTCCATTTTGCATGAAAATTCCACTACCATCCATGTTTGTGGGTCACTGTTGTGACCCAAGGAACCCAAATCCACTGGACCAGGTCGACCTTTGGTGACTAGGAGTGCCAGGAACCTTATGATGTTGGGTTACAAACAACTAAACCACAAAAGGTCCTGTCACTCTCAAAACCCTGTATCAGAGGTTTGTGTATTTTAATAAAGTATAGTGGTGACTTTGCTCTGAAGTCTGGGAACTGTAGAAAATTCTTCTTTTTGGCCAATTTCTGTGAGAGTTATCATTGTGATTAAATCCTACAAACATTTATTTCAACTCTCAAATTTTTATGATTTGGTGTGTGTGTGTGTGTGTGTGTGTGTGTGTGTGTGGTGAAATTAATGCCAGGCAAAGACTCTACCACTTAGTTATATCCTGACTCTTGAGTTTGTTTTGCTTTGTTTTCAATTCCATAATACAATGGGCTGTTCACCATCTTGGGGAAGTTCTCTCCAATGTCTCATTGGAGTGTTTTCTTTTTCCCTGCTTAGCTTTGCTATATAAACTTCTACTTAAATTATCGATGTCCCTTGACTTAGTGCTTTCAAGAAGATAAGAACCAAGAGACTTTCATAACTTCATGTAAAATTACTTCTTACATCAAACTTAATTTAACTTTGCTTGGTATTCATAGCTGTCAACAGTAGACAGTAAACTCACAAAGGTAATTCAAAATTAATCATCCAATTAGCTCACAGAATGAGAAATCAAGACAAGACTACATACTTCAAAGATGATTAACACACTTGTTCATTTATACTTTAAAAGCTCATATTCTTTTCGCCAGAAAGTTATGTGCTTAGAAACTCACGTCAATGCCAATCTTAAGATACCTATCAGTTGTAATTACCAGTGTACGTGTCTTTGCACACAAAGTGGAAATCTGCCATCCTCTATTCCTTCTTATTTTCAGAGTTCCCACAAAACTTGTATGAAGAAGAAAACTTGTTCATATGCTCACTCTGCAAAAGACGCATGTTAAGGGAACTTCATATGTCTGTTGATTGTAATCCAGTGACTTCACTTCTGCAAACAAGATTATTGGGACCATCTAGACTGTAGCATATACCAATAAGTCCTTGAGTAATCAAAGAGAGAATGGGCTCATAATGAAGAATTGGTATAAGACCTGATGAAAAACATGACTATAGCATCTACTAGTTAGGGAATGTGTACATTCATCACTTGGTATAGAACACTACAAATTTACACTCAAGTAATGGAAAATGCAAGGCTTGGAACTAAGCCAGATATTGTTGTATTAGTTGTGTTACAATGGGTGTTTTTACTCACTATTTTTTCTTACATCTATAAAATTAGGATAAATATTACAAGTTTGATTCAGATATTTAAGTACTGGTTCTATCAATGATAATCTTAGCCTTTCCTTCAGATTGTGTCTCCTAGAAATGACAGGTATGCTTCATCCAGCAATATGTTGGTCTCAACAATACTTGAACAAGGACAGCACCAATAGAGTAGCTTATATGGAAGGGGAAAGCCTCATGGGGTCCTACTCCTAGACAAAGGACTATGAGCAAGTAAGGAAAGCAGAAAGCAAAAAAAAATTAGTCTTTATGAGAGATGAGCCCTCATTTGGTTGTCTAATACCAAGTGATTAGTTTTGAAATTACATACTTACAAGCAACACCAAATGATGAAGCAAGTTGAACTTACATATTTATATGTATGTATATATGTATATATACATATTACAGATTTAATATTAATAATAAAAGAAAAGAATTCATGAGGGGCTGGAGAAAAGGCTCAGAGGTTAAGAGCACTGACTGCTCTTCCAAAGGTTCTGAGTTCAATTCCCAGCAGCCATATGATGGCTCACAACCATCTGTACTGAGATCTGGCACCCTCTTCTGGTGTGTGGGCATACATGGAAGCAGAATGTTGTATACATAATAAATAAATAAATAAATCTAAAAAAAGAAAAAAAAGAATTCATGAATTTGAAAGAGATTGGTAGTATAGGAGGAGCTGAAAAGAGGAAAGGGAAGAAGAAAATGATGTATTTATATTTTAATTAAAAATTAAGCAAAAAATAAAGGTAATGCAATTAAATATCAAATAATAATAATAATAATAGAATAGCAGAATATGCACAAGGATTATCCCAGCTGTGCTGTCAGGGTTCAGTGCTAGCCCGGACTTTCAATTATTTCTCTTGACCAGACCCCAACATAAACTCTCTCTCTCAGGACCAGCGTGAAGGTGACGGGAATAAAGACACGACTCACATCATTTCATTGGGAGGGAGATTCTCAGAGATCCCTCATGATATCCCGAGTTCATATCCTGAAGAATTTCTCCTTTTATTCTCCAAACAGTCTTAATACCATAACTTAACTGAGGCTGAAATACATTAGCATTTTGTCTCCTAGGTAACCAGGTGAATGGCCTTTTGTCATGTCCACAACTACCTGTCTGTTCTGTATGCTATTACAAAGAAAGGAGCAAAACATCCTGCCTGGCAGGATATGTGACCCATCTCAGGTGTGGCCTATGACTTGATGGCTTGGCTGTTGTGCCATATAGAAATATGGGCCTACACTGTGTTACCGACCAGAAGTTAACTGGTGGGTGTCAAGTAATTAAGGTTACTTAATGTTTATTACCATGGGATAGCTTGTGAAAAAAGCAGACCATAGCAGAAAAGATCAAAGAAGTAGAATCAAAGACTTTGGGAAAACGTTTCAAGAAAGATATTATTCTGAAGACATTTACAACTCTCGCCAATGATATTAGTATTTTCTGCTTTTGAGCAATTTGATCCCTTGAGCATCATGGCAGTTTTGCTTCCTGTACTCTAGAAAGCTTCTTGGAATGGCAGGGTTAGGGACTTATCAAACTGGAAACAAGAACCGATGCTTCCTTCTCTAATTTTTTTTTCTGTTCCTCTTACTGAACTCTTTGAGACCCTCCTCCTACACATAGGTTAGGCACTTCTGATTGTTTCAGGGCTCACTGATAGTTTTTCATTTTTAGTTATTTTCCATATGAGTTTTCTTTAGGATAGTTTTCTTAGCACATCTTTAATTCTAATATTTCAATGCCCAACCTCCAGTTAAAACTATTTTCTGTGTATTTACTGTATACACTGTGATTATCATTCTAGAAGCTAAGTTTGAATCTTCTCTGATCCCTGACCATTTTGAAAGAGTTATAGCAATTATTTTATTGTTCGCCCCTAACTCCTATGCTAGTTCTGAGTCAGTAGTACCTTTTATACCTACCGAGGACCATACTTTCTCCCTTAGTTTTGAGACAGAGTCTCATTGCTTAGCCCTAGATGCCTGGAACTCATTGTGTAAATCAAGCTGGTCTCAAACATATAAAGATTTGCCTGCTTCAGTCTCCAGATAAAGGGTGTGCCGCCATGCCTAATAGAGCACAATGATTCTTACCAAGTTTCTGCTCTCAAGATCCTTTCATATTTTTCCTCTCCCTTTCTTTTCTTTTGTTCTTTAAATATTTATTTTTAATGCTGTATGTGTATCATTGTATGAGCATTTGCGTGAAGCATTATTAACTTCATAAGCATCCTTCGGGGTTGTTGTGGAATACTGCTAAGTTACTTAGGAACAGGTTCTTTTTAAACCTTGTTTTTATATTTATTAGGTAAGATTATTGAAGCTTTGGCTAATTACACTTTCTTTTTTTAACTTTTATTATTATTATTATTATAAATTTTCACCTCCTCCCCTCCTCCCATTTCCCTCCCCCTCCCCCTACTTCCCCTCCCCCCCTCTCCAGTCCAAAGAGCAGTCAGGGTTCCCTGCCCTGTGGGAAGTCCAAGGTCTACCCCTTCTCCATCCAGGTCTAGGAAGGTGAGCTTCCAAACAGACTAGGTTCTCACAAAGTCAGTACATGTAGTAGAATCAAAACCCAGTGCCATTGTCCTTGGCTTCTCAGTCAGCCCTTCTTGTCAGCCTCATTCAGAGAGTCTGATTTGATCACATGCTCCATTAGTCCCAGTCCAGCTGACCTTGGTGAGTTCCCTTTAGACCAGCCCCACCATCACAGTGGGTGGGCACACCCCTCACGGTTCTGACTTCCTTGCTCATGTTCTTTCTCATTCTGCTCCTCATAAGGACCTTGGGATGTCAGTCCAGTGCCCCAATATGGGTCTCTGTCTCTGTCTCCATCCATCGCCAGATGAGGGTTTTATGGTGATATGCAAGATATTCATCAGTGTGGCTATAGGAGAAGGCCAGTTAAGGCGCCCTCTCCTCAGCTGCTCAAGGAACAAGCTGGGGGCATCTCTTTGGACACCTGGGAACCCCTCTAGAGTCCAGTCTCTTGCCAACCCTAAAATGGCTTCCTTAATTAAGATCCATACTTCCCTGCTCCCATATCCACTCTTCCTCCATCCCAACAGTCCCATTCCCCCAAGCTCTCCCCATCCTCCCCTTCTCCCTTCTCTCTCCCCATCTCCCCTTACCCCTACCCTCCCACCCCCAAGCTCTCAATTTTTGCCTGGCAATCTTGTCTACTTCCAATATCCAGGAGAATACCTACATGTTTTTCTTTGGATTCACCTTCCTATTTAGCTTCTCTAGGATCACGAATTATAGGCTCAATGTCCTTTATTAATGGCCAGAATCCACTAATGAGTGAGTACACACTTTCATGCAAAGGTAAGGTGTTTGTAAGCACCTGTCTTGGTTAGGGTATCTATTTCTGTGATGAAACACCCTGACCCCAAAGCAAACTGGAGAAGAGTCTATTAGGCTTCTTCACTCAGGGAAGTCAAGACAGGAACTCACGCAGGACAGGAACCTGAAGGCAGGAGCTGATGCAGAGGCCATGTTGTTTACTGACTTCTCTCTTACGACTTGCTCAGCCTGCTTGTTTATAGAACCCAGGACCACCAGGATTGGACCTTCCTAGTTGATAACTAATGAAGAAAATGCCCTGCAGCTGGATTTTTAAAAAACTGGATCTTTCTTTTTATTTATTCTTTGTCTTTCACACCACGCATCTCAATCCCATTCATTTCCTGTCCCCACATAGCTGCCCTCTGTCCTTGAAGCAACCCCCCAATGAAATTTAAGAGAAAAAGAAAAAAGAAAAGCAAGGGGTGGGGGGAATCTCATCATGGAAAATGTAGTATGACACAGTGAGCCTTGCAGTAAACCTTTTCATCTATGTGGCTTTACTTGCCACTTTGCCATCATTGCAAAGAGCCATTGGTCTGGTTTGGGGTCTCCGGTGTCTGCCACACTACTGATGCTGGATCCTCACTGGAGCATGTCTTGGGTTATCCTACTGTTGCCCTGTGCTGTAGAAATCCTGAAACTTTGGGTCTGCAGGACCAGTACCTTCACATGCTCCAGCAGATCATAGATGGGGTGAATATTAGTGGGCCAACCCATAACCCTGGTTCTGGACTTGGGTAGTTGCTGGGTTTGTCAGCCCACCAGCTCAGCTCTCTCTTGTCCTCACCACCAGAATGAGTGCTCCTGCACTGCCTTGGTGAATTCACCCTCTGCAGTGATGAGCAAAGGGCAGGACCAGTTCTGCTTTCGTATCCTCAGAGTCGGATCTCCCACCCTTACACCTTCAGGGCCAGCTCTACTGTGTTGCTCAGGCATAACATAGGGGTCACTCTTCTGAGTTCGTAGATGAGAGACAGGATTAGCTTTCCCACTCTTACGACCTCAGGGCCAGCTCTCCCACCAGCCTCAGACATTTGATAGGTAGGAGAGAGGACATTTCTCTCCTGCTCATGCTGCGACATGACAGGTAAGTAATGGGGACAGATCTTTTGTCCTCATAATATCGGGGCAGGCTTGCCCACACCTCTGCCAATGGGTTGGCTCTATTGTGCTGCCCTGGCAGGGTGCAGGGCCTGCTCGCCCAAGTGCCGCAGCTGGTGACAGGCAGCGGCAGCTCACCTGCCCTTCTGACCTCAGGGTCAGCTCTCCCATCTGTCTAATGCAATGATAGGTGTGGAGGTGAAGGGCCTCTCTCCCCCACCCTTGCTGCCACATGACACGTGAGTAATGGGGAATATGCTCACAACTTGGGGGGACAGCTGGATCTTCTGGAGGCATTTCCTCAACTGAGGCTCCCTCCTCTCTGATGACTCTAGTTTATGTCAAGTTGACAACAAACTAACCAGTTCAGCACCCTACTCATAGCTTAATGGTTACCAAATTTCCCAATCTTCCTGGTGAGAGGCCATTTTTTCTGGCTTGGAGTAAGCAATGGGCACTGTTTCCTCTAGTTGTTTGATTATTTCTTCCTCTCTTTTTTGTAATTTTCTCAAGGCATAGGCTTTTAAGTGCTGTCCCTAACAACAAGAGTTATCTTCCAAAGTTCTCCGGGTTTCCTCCTCAGTGTACCTCTTTCTTTTGGTACTCTGTCCTATAAACTCAGGCAATCTGGTTGAAATCAAAATAGCAAGACTCTCAACAGTGTTACACTTAAAAACCCCAGCCTTCTTTCCTTCAAAGCCGTAATAGACAAAACAGCCCCAAGGCAGAGTCTTGCAGCTTCTGCACCCTTCTGTGTTTCAGTCTTCACTCCTCCTGGGTCACCCTTTGTGTTCAAAGAAGAGTCGGAATCATGACATTTCATGTCTTTCCCTTAGCATTGCCAAGGGCTCTGCACTTATTATGTGGTTTGACTCCCATAAACAAAAGCTGCTAGAAGCATTATCTTCAGAGGTGCAGAATCTGAGACTTAACGATGTTTAATTAGGTTTCTATCCTCAGGTACAAACTATTGCTTTCATGTTTACACCTAAACACATTTTATAGTAATACTCAGTGAAACTTGATCAGTTGGTCCTCTGCAAATAATGGATTTTATAAAATGCAGCTATATTTAAACATTGCAATACCAGTCAGATGACATTCTTGTTTCCCGTTTTTGTTTCTGAGCTGGGTGGTGGTGGTGGGGTGATGCTGTTAAAGATTGAACCCAAGGTCTTGAACGTGGCAGACAAATGTTTTGACACTTGACCTACATTTCCAGCCTGCAGATGATATTTTTAGTTATTTGCTCTGTATGAATAGTGTGTGTGTGTGTGTGTGTGTGTGTGTGTGTGTGTGTGTGTGTACAGGCAAGTGTGTGCACTCATGGAATACATATGGAGATAAGAGGACAGCTTTGCTTCTCTTCTTCCATCTTTATGTGCATTCTAGGGATTGAACTCAGATAGCCACAACTGACCATCACTCACTGAACCATGAGCCCTTAGAATGTCTTCCTAAAACTGCAACTAACTCTCATGTTAATTGAGGACTGGAAAAGAGAGAACACTGGAAACCCTACAACAGGAACAGTGTTCCCTGGTCTAATGCTCAAGGCTATTCTTTGCATTTAGAGAGTTTTGGGTAATCGGGTCTAAGCATGTAAGAAAAATTGTTACTTTTCCCTCATGGTTTAACAAAAGGTAGGATGTACTTCCAGTAAGACAGTGTCAGCATGTTTAAACTGTAAGTCCTCCGCAACTTTTAGTCAGAAAGTCACTGAATTCTGTCCTTTTCTGGACCCACTGGAGTTTTTCTTAGGATGCCCACTTAACACTCTGGGAAAGTCATCTAGAGGAAGGCTTTTGGAAGCTTGCCTGTCCTGATTTAGTTCCAAGCAAAAGAAAACTAACTGACCAACACTGGTCAATTTGTTTAACGCTGTTGATGACTGCTTATTCAGCTCCACTCTGAGCCTCTCTGGATACGGGCTCCATCTTACTTGCTTTTCTATCTGAGTATTCAGCACAAGCCTCAGGCCAGAAGCCTTGGCTCACAGTAGGCACTTTCTTAACTAGTTACTGGATGCTCACAGTAGGCACTTTCCTAACTAGTTACTGGATGCTCACAGTAGATGCTTTCTTAACTAGTTACTGGATGCTCACAGTAGGCACTTCTAACTAGTTACTGGATGCTCACAGTGGGCACTTCCTAGCTAGTTACTGGATGTTCATAGTAGGCACTTCTAACTAGTTACTGGATGCTCACAGTAGGCACTTCTAACTAGTTACTGGATGCTCACAGTAGGCACTTCTAACTAGTTACTGGATGCTCACAGTGGGCATTTCTAACTAGTTACTGGATGCTCACAGTAGGCACTTCTAACTAGTTACTGGATGCTCACAGTAGGCACTTCTAACTAGTTACTGGATGCTCACAGTAGGCACTTCTAACTAGTTACTGGATGCTCACAGTGGGCACTTCCTAGCTAGTTACTGGATGTTCATAGTAGGCACTTCTAACTAGTTACTGGATGCTCACAGTAGGCACTTCTAACTAGTTACTGGATGCTCACAGTAGGCACTTCTAACTAGTTACTGGATGCTCACAGTGGGCATTTCTAACTAGTTACTGGATGCTCACAGTAGGCACTTCTAACTAGTTACTGGATGCTCACAGTAGGCACTTCTAACTAGTTACTGGATGCTCACAGTAGGCACTTCTAACTAGTTACTGGATGCTCACAGTGGGCACTTCTTGAGTTGCTGCTTACTGTTGGCTCCTCTTTGGTGAATAAGACAGGTTTGGGGACATTTGACTTTGTTTTCTTAGATGGCTTAGCTTCAGCACCCAAAACAATCTTCAGGTGGACATCTCTACTTGGCGATGGGACTATGGAATAAGCTGTTTCCATATACCCTTACTTGGCCCGAGCTTGGCCTTTCCCACCCGTGCTCAGAAGACCTGAGGGTGAAGGAAAGCGTACTTTACAACAGGTGCGCTGGAAAGTGTTTAACACCTACTGCTCGCTTTTGTCTCTACCGAGGCAAGGGAAGATCCACGGCAGAAAAGAGTGACCAGCACAAAAGGATGTGAGAAAATGATGCACTCCAATCCTATGTCTAAATATTTTCAGCCATCCATGGAGATCCATGGGAGGGTCGGGAGCAAATAAAAGGAAGCGTGACCAATGGGATATTGGTATGAGCGGATGTGAAGATCTGAACAACAGTGACATCACTTAGAAAAGAATATGTGAAAATTGCTTAACCAATTTAAAAACGCCATTCACAAGAAGGTAACTTGAGAATAATTTTTATTAAGAAATGTATCAGTTACAAAGCAGCATGTATGTTTTAAAAAGTGTTCATGAAATAAATAGAAATACATTATATACAACTTTAAATATAAATCTCATAGCCGCACAAAGGCACTTTAGGATCTGCTCCCATAGCCCCTGTTGTCTGTTGGACACTTCCACAGCTGGATCACAGTGCAGCCACGGCAGTGCCTTTGAAGCTTCAGGAAGCTTCTTTCAGGCTGCTTCACTGTAGCAGTAACTGCTTGGACAACTTCCTTTGCTCTCATTTTCTTCTCAGTAAAATTTTAGTAGAAGAATGTTAGGAGAATCATTACAGACAGAAACAGTCTTGCTTTCAAACAGGGTTTAGATGCTGTCGTTGGTTCCAACTTGTTTCCCACCTTCAATTCCCTTCCCTACTACATTTTAGGCTTGCCCTAGAGTAGGTGTCTGCAGGCGCAGAGGAGAGACCCTGCTCAGGAGGCGGTCATTAACAGTGCAGGCGGTTCCATGGACATTGGAGGGGCCGCGCTCATCTCCCATGAAAGTGACTACACTACACAGTAGTAATTTGCCATAAATAACTTAAGAATCCCTTCTGCAATTAAAGATTAAGCAATAGTGTTCTTTTAAATGTCACACCCTTAGTACTATACCTACTAAAACCACAATATATGTCCATACTCTAAAATGAAAGGTGAGTTTGATATTCTGGAGTTTGAAAGAGAGAAAACCACAGCCACTGTATTTGTGAGGTTTGATTTAGGCAGATGCTTTTGATGTCTTGCTTCATGTCCGGAGTATTGTTTCTCTGTGGAGTAGGAGAAAACACTCAGCATTAGTTTTGCTACCTTTCACAAGCGGTGAGTGAGAGTTTGTTTCTATTTATATCCCTTTCCCAAGAAATCCCCCAAATACTTGTTCACTGTATGATTGCATGTGCTTCTCCAAAGCCCTGCCTCTCTCAGCACCTCCTCCGTAAAGCCTCTGCTAATGGCTCAGAGAGTTCTATCTGAAACTCTTCTGGACTGCAGAGTAGGTGTCATTTCACTTGGCTCACACTGCTGTTGCATCATGGGTATTCCCCCAAACACTGAATACAGAGTTTTATACGTAAGAAACATTAGCTATATATTGCATAATCAAATGAAAGAATAAAATTGCAATTTCATGATCTCTTTGACAAGAAAAGGGCATGAGCTGTCTTTTGTGTCTCTGTAGGTGTAATTCAACAAACTTGGTCTGTTCTTCAAAACCCAAGTTTTCTTGCTCACACGTCCACCCCACTAGATACCCAAAGGCCCACTTTGAAGAGGATGCTTGTTAGGTCTTCAAATGAATTGCTCTGGAGTTGTGACAGACTGAGCCTCCTAGGGATAGAATTTCCTGGGTTATTAAACAGTACTCTTATAGTATTCTTTGGCTTCACCTTTAGGCTGGGAAGATGCTCCCATGAACTCCTCCAGGCTCTCCCCTTTCCACACAAAATCTACAGATTTAATCAGGTCTGTAACCTGGGTTCTGGATCTACTGATAAATTATATTGTGTCTCTCCACAGATTGGTTAGGGTCTCTGTGAAAAGAAGGCAGAGAGCCAAGCAGGCTTCTCATATGGCTGCCTAGTTCTCTTTTTCTGGTGCAAGCTCAACCTAGGTGGCTTCCGCTTCCAGGCTGATTGAACTCTACAGGTTCAGTCTTGAAGCCCTAAAACACAGCAGTCTTCTTTACAATTACATTCGAGTTACAGGCAGCCAAAGTCTACCAAGTTAACAAGTTTACCTGTGTATTTACATGTATATTTGGCTGCACACACACAACATATGTCTATCTTTCTTAAGCATGTCATCATGAAGGCAAATACTCTACTTGCCAAGTGAAGGAAACATTGAGGAACTACTCCTACGTGCCAGGCACTGTTCGAAGCGCTTTCACATGTGCTGACTCATTTAATTCCCATAATAGCCCTGCCTGGGATGCAATAATACCATGCTTACCCTAGGCTAAGTACTTTATCCACATCTCTGCAGCACAAAGTCAGGCAGGCTGCCTTTGGAGTTCCTACTCTTAATTCTCTGCTCATTCCTAACTGACTGCACACCCAAGTACTGTATGAAAGGAGATTGCAATTCCACCCACACGACAGTGAAGTGGATGAAATGGAGTAGGCTCAAGATTGATGTAAATGTTAAGGAAAAATACTTTACTACAAAGTGACTGTGTAGGCAAAGAATGAACAACAACCCTGTAAGGGGCACCCTACCCAGGAATTTTGGAGGCATGGATTGTGTACCCTGGAATTGGGTGTTTGAACTGTCATATTTAAGGAGCCAAGAGGACAATCTGCTAACTTAAGAGGGAGGCTCACTGATCACACCTTAAAACACCGACTTAGATTTAGAACCAAAATTCAAGCCAAAGAACAACAACAGTATAGTAGAGGTGGACTATGTTTGGATGTCTCTGTTAAGTTCGACAGACCACCCGGCTCATTTGCTCCCGAAAAGATGAAATCAGAGTTTAAAAAAAAAAAAAAAAATCATTGCACTTAAAGCCCCAGGTTAAGTCAGGGATCCTTTCTCTCCATTCATTGCAAAGTTAGCATCTGATGCTTTGGGCTTACCTGAGTTTCATTGTAGCCTGGGCAATGTTTAGTGAGGGTCCCTTTCGTTTTCAACGCGAATGTTTTCTCGGGGAGTGACGGGCAGCCAGGGATAGGATTGAGAGTATGGTATTCGATTTTCGTGAGACAGTCTGTCTGCTCACACGCGGCAGAGTTCAAGGAGCAAAGAAAATGCCAGAAATTAAAAACTGAATGAAAAGGGGCAGAAAGGGAGAGGAACGGAAGACACAACGGAAGTGTCTGGAATCAGAACCCAGAGTCTGGATTGAGAGAGGAAAATGGAATCAACCCACAGGAGGGAGGGGCCTGGCAAGAGTAGCCGAGAGCGCCTACTGGAAGGGTTTCCTCCCCAGTTGGCTCCGCCCAGCCTCCAAGGAGGTTGTCAAGAGGCAGCGCTGACAGTAGATGCCCCGGGACCCGGGGAGGAATTTCGACTTCGTTCCTCCGGGTTTCCCATTGGCCTTTCTTCCCGGGACAGAAACGGGTTCCTACTGCAATCTTACTCGGCCAACGGGGGCTTTCTGCTTCTAAACCGAGAAGTGGCGTCCTAGACTGGCTGGAGCCTCTCTCTGGCAGCCCAGATGTCTCCTATCGGCTCAGCAGCCAGCAGCATCTCCTGGAGCTCAGCAGCAGCCTGGGGCTCTTCCCCAATACCCTTCCCGGATGCCCGCCACCCCAGGGAAAGCCAGCACTGTCGACCACTTTACTTACCACGTTTTCACAGAGCTCGATTTGGTCGAACAGGCTCTGGAAGAAAGAATTAGGAAAAAGATCTGAGTCGGAGGGAAAAAACGTTCCCTCGCCCTTTGCTTCCAGGTTTCCAGGGCTCTCTGAAAGTAATTTCAACCCAGTGACTTGACCCTATGTGATGAAACATTTAGTTTTCTGCTTTTGCTAGCTTTCAGAGGGAGCCCTAGTCCCACCCAAGCAGGCATACCTGCACCTAGCCCTTACTAGCCATTTCCAACTAAGGACCATTCTTTAAATGTCTACAACGGCTTTATAATCATTCATACTTGCCACTCACTCACACTATACCTAAGAGTGTGGATTATAGAGAAATAGTTACTACTACATATTTTAAAAATTAAAGTGTCCCACATCTCATTACAGTATCCTGTAAGATCTAGAACACCAGAAAGCTTTAAAACGCAGCTCCATGTCTTAGCTACCCCAACTCCTGAGTTCTTATCTCAAGATTTCCCCTTTATAGCAAGGAGTAGACCCAGATCCATAACCATTACCAGCCTCTGCTCACTCCATAAAAGCAATGCAGATACTCATTTTATATGCCAAGATATTTAAAATCCTACTTCTAAGAAATTTTGGGATAGTTTTTCTAAATTATTTTCCTTTCCTTGAAAGTTGAACTGTGGCTCGTAAGTATATTTACTTTCTTTTCCTTCATGAGAATATGTATATATACTTCAAAAAAAAAAAGTCTCTTCACTTACCCCGTTCAAATATTCACTCAGGTCAGGGAAAATTGTTTCAGAATATATATCTGAAATCTCCTTGAAGTTACAATTAGAAAAGTTGTAAGTGAACACGAGCCCTACAACTTGCAAGATGAAGAGGTCCCTGAGAAGAACTGAAAAGACACATAGTAAGGAAATGTTCACCGAAACCCAGCTCCAACTCCAGCTCACAGGGAGCTTTCCCCTCCAAGCGTGGAGACCCTCTAGACCTGCAAGGACTGTGTTCAGGCATCAGCCCTCCCCTCTCCTCCCCAGGCCATACAAGGTCCATATTCACCCATGCTGCTGCTGAAGCTGGAGTCTCCCTGATGCCCCAGTGCTTTCTGACTCCGTATATATAACACCTAAACGCCTACGGGCTCTTTTCTTCTAGGCCAATGATTTTCTTTGATGTCATTCTTTCTTTATAGAATTCTAAATTGATGATGTAAAAGAAAAGAAATAGGACTAGCCAAATCTATGGAAGTTTAATATTAGCAAAATCATCAGGAATTTCCCTCACCTCTCTCTCTCTCTCTCTCTCTCTCTCTCTCTCTCTCTCTCTCTCTCCCCCTCTCTCTCCTCTTTGCCCTAAACACTTGTTACATGCTTGGATATGTTTTTAGGGATGGACACCCTCTCATTTTGGCATCTTTCTCCTACTGGGCAGTATGACTGATCCTTTCTGCTTGGGGAAAAACACCTTCTGCCACCCACAGTCACTCTAAGGGATTGTGACTGATACTTTGCCATCCTGTACACCCCAAATATCTTCTTTGCTGAGTCTGAGTTGGTGCTTTCCCCCTTCAAGGCTACTGAGGAACTCGGTGTTTGTGCATGATGCATTTTTGAGAAGGAATGCGGTCTCGGGCTAAAATAATTTTTACTGAAGGCATTGAACCGGCATGGGGGGGGGGGGTTGTGGCCAAAATAGTGGGAACAGGAACAATGAAAAACTGAATTGTATGACAAAAGGTCCAATGAGTCTCAACTTCAAAAACTTCAGGGCCAACACCTACGTTTGGTAAAGAAAAGTAGTTGTGGTAGGGGTAGGCATTTCGTGTACTGGGGGCTCCTCTAATTTAAAAGTGTAAAGATTTTCTAAAAGCATAAAGTCAAGCATCCAGCTCCATTATCTAGACGTTTGTGGAGTGGAGATGCCGCACTAGAGTAGTGGAGTCTCATAAGCGTGCACAGAGAGGTCTGGTCTAAGCTATAAGCTGCTGGGGACCTGTCCAGCATGTTAGCCTCCTGGAGTACGCACAGCTTCTGACCCGCCCGATCTGAGGCAGCTCAGACTCCCTGCCTCCTCATCCCCCCTCCCCCACCCCGCCTCAACCAGCCTGAGAAATTTGGGGTGGCCTCAGGTGTGCGTCCTAGCACCAATGGCAGGGATGGAGATAGGGTCTAGACGGCGGGCTCAGATTTGTACTTCAAACCCTTGTAGATCCAGGAAAGGGAGTACAAGACAGGAGCAGCCAAGTGAGTCAGGGAGAGCGCCTGAGAGGATGTCTAGCAGCTTCCTGATTGGAGCAGCGCCAGTACCGGGAGCAGGGAGTGAAGACCGAAATCGCCCCAGCTGCTGAGATGAACCCCTACTCTGCTGGAGTTCATCCGGCTGCCCCAGGCCCTCCTAGCACTCAGTTCAAACCCCCCCCCCCCCTTCTTGCGTGTCGGAGCCTGCATCAATCTGGTCCTTGGGAAGTTCCTAGGAGTCATCGCTCAGAGAGATAAAGTTGGGTGCTCCACGTGAGCCCCTTCAAATGTCACAGACCACGCTGAGCCAGGGAAGGAGCACAGGGATTGGTAAATAATGCGGGAAAAGCACAGACTGTAGCCAGAGGTGAACTTTTCCCAGAAGGTCTTCAACAGCTGGACCAGTACAGCTGGACCCAGTTCTCTGGCATTTAGGGTTAGGACTAGGAATAAAAGATTGCAGTGGTAGCAGGAGGGGGGTGAGAAAGTATCTACTTCAAGTACAGCCTTCAAGATGGACTTTTCTGGATCACTGCAAGCTTTAGACTTGTTATGATAACATGCCTGGAACGTGGCATCATATACTCTCCCCCCCCCCCTTCCCATCGCTACTTCTTGCAGTGATGTGGGAAGATGCCAAAGCCTGATTCATCTGGTGTGACATCAGACGTGATTCTGATCAGTAGCTAGATATTGCACAGGCAGAAGATCCTGATGTGGTCACTGAATTGGGATAGTTCCAAGGGACAAAGAAAAGGAAATGGTGGCAGATTTTGCCATCCCGGCTTACTTGCCTTGCCCTGTAGGGAACCAGCTTCTTTCCTGGTAGTCAGTGTAGTCTTTCAGGTCACTTCAGTTTTGTTGCTTTCCTTCTCAAAGCTTTTAGACAGATTCATTTGCTTCAGGGCCCAGGAGTGATTGCTGATGGGGGCAAGAATGGCAAACAGTAACCTGTTTTTCCCGATGAGGTTTGACTTGCATTTCCTTGGGGGTGTACCCAGCCTACCTGCCATCTTTTGTTACTCGTTTCAAACATGTGTCTACAGTCTATGTACATCTAGGTAGATCTGAGGAAGGCATGGTGCCTCCTTCAGGGATTTTGGAAGGTGTCTCCTTGCTAAGTACATCGCCTATATATTTGTCCCTGTGGTCTCTAGTTTCCTTACTGGTAATCATGTGACACCTTAGGCCATTTCAATTATACTGACTTTCTCCCCTCAAACCTTTTTGGTAGGCTCATGGTTACTTTGAGATTTTCATCCATCTCTCCTGTGTTGGCTCCAAGCTCTTTCTAGATGCCTCCATTTTTCCACGCTTCCCTCAAATAGTATTCTAAGATCATAGACTCTGAACATTTCCTGACCTTGCCTCTTCCAAACCTTTGCGATGGGATTCTGATCACGGAGATGCAACATTAGGCATTTTTAGGAAAACAACTCTCAGTTGCGCTAACACAGACCGAGTTTCAGAAGAACTGAGTCCAGAACCTAGTGAGATAGAACCCTTTTAGGATTTTTGCGCCTTTGTCTCCCATACATGGTATCTCATCATTTCATTCATTATATTAAACCCATAGGGTGGGATTCTAACATGAAGGGAGGAGAAGGAAGAGATTTTAGGAGAGTTGTGGTGGAGGGTCATGTATACTCCGGGGCGAGGGGAGCAAGAGAGATGTCACAGACACCCAAGGACACAGATCAACCTGTGCAGCTGTTCTTTGTTCCCCATTGACTTGCAGGACTCCTACCGTAATCTCACAGGCTGGAGCTGTACAGCGCTCACTCAATTTTACATTTCTCCTACCTATGTATTACCCCAGTACCTTTGAAGCTGTATTTATTTGAGCTTCTATTTTACAGTGATTAATTGTAACTTGTTGTTACAATTGTAACAAATTGTAATTTGTTATGATGTAAACAAAACATCATATTTTGTTTGCTTTCCAACTTTCTTTCTCTCTCTCTCTCTCTCTCTCTCTCTCTCTCTCTCTCTCTCTCTCTCCCTCTCTCTCTCTCTCCTCTGAGATTCTTAAATCAGGGCATGGTTTGTAATACTGATTTATTCAGTATTCATTTACTCTGTTGGGAAAATTAGAAATTACTATAACAATGTCAAAGCTAAACAAACAAGAAAGCAAGCAGGTAAAACAAAACAGGAACAAAATAAGACAAAACCAAAAAAAACTATGGTAAAAATGGGATCAAGGAATGAGGACATGAGAGCAGACACAGAAAGGGCATAGAACGATCACTATTAAGAATTTGGAAAAAAAACCAACTGAGATAAAAGGAATAATTGAGGTTTCAAACCACTGAGACACAGGGCAGACGGTAGCAGTTTCTACAGCTTACTCATGCATTAGGGGAAGCTGAGTTTTCTTAGACCTGTAGCTATCGCCAAAGCCACCACGGGAATGTTTCCTACTCAAAGGAGCTGGCTACACAGATTTCTTTGGTTGGCTCATTGGTGCCACCTTCTCAGAATCTACTTAAGCCTACCTGGGGCAACCACCACGCCAGGGCATCTCTGTGGAAATTCCTGTTGGCTGGAGAGCTTCCCGGCTTTATCTTATTCCGTGTATTTAAATGCTGAAGGTCTGAACAGTATGTGCAGTGTGGGAAATCCTGGGTTGGATTAAGACTCGGGCATCTTGCACTTGGTAGGAAATAGGAGTGAGATCATTGGAAGATCTGTGTGACTACTCAGGGGGTTTAGCAACCAATATTCTCACCCATGGGCTAGGCCTGAAGATGATCCGTGGCCTAACCATACTTTCTCCTGCTCTCACTGAGAAAATATTCACTCGCTTCCTCAATACACTAATAATTTCATATACTAATAATGGTTCTCATTCTTTGCTTTGCTTATTCTTTCTCTTCTTCCTTTTCAAAAACATATATTTAACACAACGTCTCACTCTGTAGCCCAGGCTGGCCTCAAGCTTGTGGCCATTCTCCTGCTGAAGCCTCCAGAGTACGGGGATGATAGAAGTGAACTACCATACCTGATTTTCTTCCTCTTTCCAAATTTATTTCTTTACCCCACCTCTTCAGTTTGTTCAGAATTTCATTTTTCTTTTCTCTCATCTTTCTTCGCTTTTTTTCATAAATCTCTCTCTCTTTTTTTCTTTTTTCAAGTGTGTCTTGCCTAGGCTGGCCTCAAACTGCTGAGCTCCTTGCCCCAAATGTCACTATACGTAGCTTGTCCAGTATATTTAAAGTAGTTCAGTTTTCACACAAAACTCTGTTTAAGTTTGGAAAGTAGAGACAAATTTTTATGGAAAGTCTGCTTTGTTTTTCCATAAGTGTCTTTCAACCATTTGAGATTCTTCTGTTGAGAACTCTGTTTAGATCTGTACACCATTTTTAAATTGGGTTATTTGGTATTTTGATATCTAGTTTTTTGAGTTCTTTCTATATTTTGGAGATCAGTCCTCTGTATGATGTGGGATTGGTGAAGATCTTTTCCCATTCAGTAGGTGGCCATTTTGTCTTGTTGACCGTGTCCTTTGCTTTACAGAAACCTCTCAGTCTCAGGAGGTCCCATTTATTAATTGTTGATCTCAGTGTCTGTGCTACTGGTGTTATATTTAGGAAGTGGTCTCCTATGCCCATGCATTCACAGCTACTTCCTACTTTTTCTTCTATGAGGCTCAGTGTGGCTGGATTTATATTGAGGTCTTTAATTTATTTGGACTTGAGTTTTGTGCATGGAGATAGATATGAATCTATTTTCATTCTTCTACATGCAAACGTCCAGTTAGACCAGCACCACTTAGTGAAGATGCCAATTTTCTATTGTATAATTTTAGCTTCTTTGTCAAAAATCATGTGTTCATTGGTGTGTGGATTAATATCAGAGTCTTTGATTTGATTCCATTGGTCCACCTGTCTGTTTTTATGCCAATACCAAGCTGTTTTCATTACTGTAGCTCTATAATAGAGTTTGATGTCAGGGATGGTGGTGCCTCTGTAAGTTTCTTTATTGTACAGGATTGTTTTGATTACCCTGGGTTTTTCATTTTTCCATATGTAGTTGAGTATTGTTCTTTTGAGAACTGTGAAGAATTGTTTTTGGATTTTGATGGAAATTGCATTGAATCTATAGATTGCCTTTGGTAGGATTGCCATTTTTATTATGTTTATCCTATTTATTCAAGAGCATGGGATATCTTTCTATTTTCTGATATCTTCTTCAATTTCTTTCTTCAAACACTTAAAGTTCTTGTCATACAGGTCTTTAACTTTTTTGATTAGTGTTACCTCAATATACTTTATGTTATTTGTGGTTATTGTAAATGGTAATGTTTTCCTGATTCCTTTATCAGCAAGGCACAGTTATTGAGCCTTTTCATCTTGCTCTGACAAGCTCTGTAATTAACTATTCCATCATTTCGTCTTTTTTGATCTAGGGTTGCTAACAGCTTCATATTGTTTCCCATTGGTGTCCTGCATTATCCCAACAGTTACAGTTTGGCTGTGTCAGAAACATTGGCCCAGAGTAATTTATTAATGACTCTTCCTTTTATTTTCAAAAGTGGAGCAATTTATATGATAAATTAAGTAGTTATTGTTTATTTCTTTTCTTATACCCTTTGTACATAGTTGATTTATTAAATCATACTGCAGTTTTTAAGGTGGAATGTGCTCTTTGTTTCCCATGGGCCCCCGACTAAGTCAGTTAACTGCAGTAGTGACCAATGTGTCATAATATGAAGTCTGTTTTCCCACTATTGGTATCTACTTTGTGATACCATCGTTCTATAACCATTGCAAAGGAGACAGTGGTTCTTAATCTAGTAATCTAATATCTAGAATCTGTGTCCTTATTCTGAACGGTGAAAGATAAGTTATAAGAAAGTCTGCAATTTTCCATTTTTAAGTGAACTTTTTTCATAGTTGACAACAATTGTCAGGATTTGCGAGAAAATCATGAAGCTACTAGACTCTATTGTATAATTTCTTCACAATTTCGTCCTATTTTATGCACAAACATCATTAGATAGTGGCTGTTAGGAGAGTTGGGTAGCTGGCAGCTTCTTTCACATGCGATGTGCTTCAGTCTCTCCAAGAATCTCCCCTGAATACTACCCACAGTGGCTTGTGCTCTGAGTTAAGCAACCACTTTAAGAATTTCCTCTTTCAGATAGAATATATCCTTAATAATTCTGTGTGTGTGTGTGTGTGTGTGTGTCCTTAAAGTTCATTCTGGTTGGCTAGATCCCAGGGAGGGTCTCTGAGAAAGTTAATTATCCCTCTGAATTTGATGTATAAAACTTGCTGGAATGTCGCATATACATGAAAAATGTCTAAGTACATATGTGTACATAATATCTTTAGAAAGAAATGTAAAGACATTTTAAGCTGTATTTTGAACATTTATTTTTATTAATTTTTGAAAGTATACAAAATGATGGGTCTCATTTAATCATTTTCATATATTTATTTCATAATATATTGGATATCTAAAAATTTACATGTATGAATAGAGATGATAAACATCCACTAAATGCTGATCCAACATTTGAGTTTCCATTCAGATGTATTGCTATAAGAAATAAAATATCTAACATGGAACAATGTCAAGGATAAAATGTTATTTGAAGTAGAACCGGAATAGCATATAACAATGTAACCCTCTGATGAGGCTTGAGAGTGAAATGCCCACCATGTTTTTTTCTATTTAAACACTGGAACCCTTCTGTACTGCTTCTTTTTTTGTTGTTTGTTTGTTTTTTGTTTTTTTAAATTTTGTGGGCTTTTTTTAGATGGTTTTCTTTGTGTAGCTCTAGATGTCCTGGAACTAGCTCTGTACACCAGGCTGACTTTGAACTCACACCCATTTGCCTCTGCTTCCCAAGTGCTGAGATTAAAGGCAGGAGTCATTGCTGCTGACATGTTTTATTTTTAAAGATTGATTTTATTCTTAATCATGTGTATTTGTGTCTCTCTGTGTGCACATGTGCACATGAGTACAGTTACCCAACAATGTCAGAGAGAGAGACAGAGAGAGAGAGAGAGAGAGAGAGAGAGAGAGAGAGAGAGAGAGAGAGAGAGAGTTCTTTGGAGCTAGAGTTACCCAAGTGGTGGATACTGGAACATGAACTCAGGTCCTATGCAAGAGAAATACGTACTGTTTTCTTTACAAGAGTCTTACTATGTACCCACGGCTGTCCTGGAACAAACTATGTAGATAAGATTAGCCCAAATTCATAAAATTCTGCTTGCTTCTGCCTTTGCTTCCATTTGTGGAGAAAGGTGAATGCCATCACGCCAAGGCAGAATATATACTCTTACTCTCTAAGCCATTTCTCTAGTGTTCCTGTGGTGATGCTTTGACACATTGTGAAACCTTGGGGAGGTGGGCCTACCTGAAGGAAGGGTCACTAGGAATAGGACTTGAGGCTTATAATCAACCTCTGGATCAGGCCCAGTTTCTGCTTCCAGATCATGCCGCCACCACGGACAGAGCCCCAAGGACATGTTCCTTGGCCATGAAACTGTGAGCTAAAGTAAATAATTCTTCTCCAAATTGCTTATCAGATATTGGCTGTAGCAAAAAAAAAAAAACAAAACCAAAAACAATAATCTAACACATCCTATGCATGAAAAGAGTATATAAATAGGCACAGGCAAAATGTAGTCATATGTGCACACACATACATATAATATATATCATGTCTTGAGAAGAATGAAAAATGGAAGGCATATGCTGTGATTTCAGCCTTTGGGAATCTGACTCTGAAGGATCATGCCTCAGAAACTTTGCTAGATTCTGCCTAACAAAAACACAACAACAGAAGAACCAAAGAACATCAAGAGAAAAGTACAGTCAATTGGGTTAAAGTTTCCTGTCTTGAAAATTATTTAATTTTGATATTCAAAACAATGTTTCAGTAAACAATCTTGTTCACTTATCATCTAGCACATTTTTCCAGATATAAAGTATCTGTAAGATGAATTTCTAAAACTAAAATGCCTAGATTAATGACATATTCATATGTAACTGAGATACACATTATCTGTTTATCTATCATTTATCTATCTATCTATCCATCTATCATCTATCTATTTATCTATCATCTATCTGTCTATCTATCTGTGTATCTATCTATCTATTTATCTGTCATCTATCAATTTATGTATCCATCTATGTATCTATGTATCTATCTATCTATCATCTATCAATCTATTTATGTATCTATCTATGTATCTATCTATGTATCTATCTATGTATCTATGTATCTATGTATCTATCTATCTATCTATCTATCTATCTATCTATCTATCTATCTATCTATCATCTACCCATACATATACTAGTAAAACAGTCTTGTACAATTCCCTGTTGTTGAAGGAAGTTATCAAAATTATCGATTTTTATTTTTATTTATTCATTGCTAAAATAGTAGACAAAATTAGTGAACTATTTCAAGGTTGTTTCACTTTCATTTTATTTTATTATAAGCAGTCTGTTTTTAGTTAGCTACTTTAGAGTTTAGAGTAAATGTCTTGAGTTTATGTGTGCCTAAGTGTTGTTTGTATTTACTGTTCTGTGAGCATCTGCTCAATTGCTTTGCTGATGTGTAGTCTAAAAGGTTGTTGACAACTAGGGAAACTGTCCTTCTGAGTCAGGTGACTTACAGGTACTCTCGTAAGTTTCTGGTGATTTCTTTTTAATGCTGCTTATGTAAATTTTTACCAATACAGATTTTTTTTAATTCTAGTAAAATTCACCATTTCTTTTCTTCTTCTCTTAAGAGTGTCTTTGTGCATTCTAGACAACCTGACTGGAAGAAGTAGACATATTATGTTATGCGGTATCAGGATATATTTTTCTTTATTAATTTAGTCACAACATTTTTTGAAAAGCATTTCCTTTTACTTATGATACTTTTTCTGATGAAATTTGTGGCTAAAAACACTGAAAAATTTGAGTTAACAAGATGTCTCAGTGGGAAAAGTGCTGAGTGTGCAGTTCTGACAATCTGAACTTGACCCTGAGAACCTACAGTGGCAGGAGGGAACAACTCCTGAAAGTTGTCTTCTGTCTGCTCCCACAATGCACACACACACACACACACACACACACACACACACACACACACACCACACAAATACATACACGCATATAAATATTTGATAAAGGTGGAAGTGGAGGCATGCAAGAATCTTTGAGCTAGAGGCCAGTCTGGTCTATACAGTGAGTTCCAGAACAGCCAGGGTTACACAGAGAGACCCTGTCTTAAAAACAAAACAAATAATAAAAAAGGAAACATGGTAAGACCGTGACAGAGTTGATCTAATTGCTGTTTTCCACTTTTTAAATTTGGCTTTTAGAATTTCTTTTCTCAGATTCACTTTTCATCCCCAGCAACGAGCTTGAGATGTTGCTTGGTTCCTGTGTTTCCTCTCTTCTCCGACTTCATTCTTTTAATTTTTTTTTTCATTTCAAACACTTGCTGGTGATGTGCTTTCACTTACAGGCAAACATGACATGACTGTCATGTGGGTAAGAGGAGGAGAAGCTTGGGTTGGATAAGGATTAGTTGGGGTTGTATGTCACCCTACACCATCTTCATATTCCAGCCTAATGCGGAGCACACCACAATGTCAGCACACTGGATATGCGTTGTCTTACGGATGTGATTTTCTCCTTTTTCTCGACTTCTTGTCTCAACTACTTTGTCACTCTCCCTATGGTTATCTGATTAGTCATCCTTTCTCTACTCTGCCTGTCATTTCCTCTCATGAAGTCTAAACACTGACTCCTTATGACAAGTTATTACCAAAATTGGTGATCTCCCTAAACTCAGGCTTTGTTTATGTATAATGTATTAATTTTAAAATCAAGTTTCCAAATATTGCTCTTACATGGCCCCAAGTTCACACTACACCAAGCCATTTTACCTCTGTGCTTACTTTTAATTATTTCAACTCTACCTCCACTCGTTTGCTTTGCTTTTGGTACCATATCTGCTTTGAACTTCGCTGCTCTCCTAGACCAACGCTTGCTTTGCCATCCTGATAGTGGCCTTCATTTTATTTTCACTGCTGTTTTGTAACAAGTAAACACATAGCATTAGTAGCAAAATATTAATGTAGTACCTGTTGGAATGTTAGTAACAATTACATCTTGGTCACGGTAGATAGACTCTAGCTCAGATACTTTGCCTTCCTCAAATCAGCAAGCTGTTATGAAGTAGCTGTCCAAGTTTGCATTATCCTGAGTCTACTAGTAGAGTATATTTAAGTTTACTTTAATTTCTTTGTCCACCTTGACAAACACCTTGGCAAAAGCAACTCACGGAAGCTTATGTCAATTTATAGCTTAAAATACAGTTCTTTGTGCCATGACAACAGAAGACTGAAGCAGCTTGTCATGTAATATCCATAATCAGGGATTAGAGATGGATGAATCAATGCTTACTCAGTTCACTCTCTCCTCTTTTAGACAGTTCAAGACTCATGCCTAGGGAAAGGTGTTGTCCAGTTACAGTGTGAGTTTTCCCACTTCAGTTAACCTGATCAAGCTAACCTCCTACAAGTACGCCCAGAGGTAAAATTAGTTTCTACAGTTTTATGTGGAGGACTGTCTCCTCAGTGATCTCAGTTTCTGACAAGTTGAGTAAACAGTCTTTTAGAAGTACGTACAGAATATATGGTGGAGTGGTGGAAATACCGATATCAGTATATTTTGAAGGACACAGAAGACAGGAGCAACAGTATGACTTTAAATTATTCATTACAAACAATTTTTATGGCTGTGGAATGGTAGAATTGGAGGACTTAATTTATTTGTTTCATGGGCATACTGAGATCCTACACAACTCGGTACAAAACATTAGAAAACACTGGTTTTAAGAGATACTTATTTTTTCATGATTTCTAATTTTCAGTATGACTCACTTAAATATTATTTTATGATACCATGTTTGGATATTGAAGATCACTAACTGTCCTCCAAAACTTCTTTCTTCTTTAGCTAATAGAACTGTGGCTATTGAGTCATTCTTCAACTGTGCCTGCCATCACAAACAGTGACATATTACCTTTATAGGGCAAGCAGGATAAACTTTCCAGCCCCAAACCAAGGAAGACTGTAAAATACATCCATGATATCTTGTAAGGTACATCTCATTTAGAAAACCACTATCTCTAGCTTTACCTTTTTCAAGTCTTATGAACTGGAATCAGTCAGTCAGTCAAGATATCTAAGGGAGCGACCAGCCGTGTAACTGCTCCTCTTAGCTTTCGCTTTGCTCCCTCTTAATAGCGCTTTCTCGGCTTTTTTCTGAATGATACTGCTTCTTACAAAACATTTCACAAGAGACATTATGAAAATATGCTCTGAGCAATATTTTAAATGATGTTCAGAATGGCCAATTGTTTGTATCTAAACCTGTGAATATCAGTCCTGAGGTCGCAGACTAGTGTTATATGACTTCAGAACATGGATAACTAAAATACAAATACAGAGAGTATATCTCATGGATTCTACCTGGTTTGACTTGTTCTCATTGAGGATGATCTTTTTTAAAAAAAGTAGGGAAACAGTACACTTGAGAGCAGTAGATTCTGTCACCTGGTAGCCCCTCCTTAGAGCTTTTCTGGGAGGGTCCGGTGATGATGAGAGCAAGGAGAGGCTTCAAGGGACTTTCTTGGACTTTTCTTAGTCCAGCGCCCTGTGCACATTTTAAGAAACCTTTTTCCTTTGTATCAAGTTTTTTTTAACCTGAAAATAAATAAATGTGGGTCCAGAAAGACAGCTCATTGGTTACAAGTACTGGTTGCTTGTGGTGGTCTGAATGAGAATGGCCACTAAAGGTGCATAGGTTTGAATACTTGGTTACAAGTTGGTGGAACTGTTTGTGAAGGATTAGGATATTTGACCTTGTTGGAGGAGGCGTGTCACTTGGGGAAAACTTGGGGGTTTCAATATAAGCTCTCTACTACAGCTCCAGTGCCATGCCCTTCTGCCTGATGCCATGGTTTCTGCCATGATGGTCTTGGCTTCCCCCTTGAAACTGCAGTGCACCAATAAACTCTTTTTTAAGTTGCCTTGGTCATAGTATGCTGCAGGAAGGTGTATAGCTAACAACTACCCGCCTACTGGGGCATGGCCTAATAGACTATTTAAATGGATACTGAAGCACATCCAGTGCTCTTCCTCTCTGCCTTTCCCCCTAGACCCCGGTTTTGCTGGTTTGGTTTGTTTGGATCTCATCTTTATCCATTGTTCATGCAGAGAATCCTGATTGTAAGTTTTATCTATTAATAAATACCTGCATATTTCTTAGTTCTGAGCTAGTTTGGGATTCGTTTTATTAAGCACCAGATCTCTCTGCATTCAATAGTATCTTAGCACAACAGTAGAAAAGTGACCAAGACACTGCTCTTCCAGAAGACTTAAGTTCAATTCCCATCACCTGTAATTCCAGTTCCAGGAGATCTGAGGTCTTTTGCTAGTCTCTGCAGGCAGCAAGCAAACATGTGGCATACAGATATACATATAGGTAAAACACTCACATATATAAAAGAAAATAAAAAATATAACAGAATTTTCAAAACATATTTGACATTCTAATTGTTTTTATATATTCTTTTCTCACCACTGTGAAGATGGACCGGAGAAAGGGAACAACATTAAAATATATTGTCAAGCTGGGCAGTGGTGGCACACGCCTTTAATCCCAGGACTTGGGAGGCAGAGGCAGGCAGATCTCTGTGAGGCCAGCCTGGTCTACAAGAGCTAGTTCCAGGACAGGCACCAAAGCTACAGAGAAACCCTGTCTTGAAACTTCCTCCCTGCAAAAAAATACACACACACACACACACACACACACACACATATACATACACACACACACACACACACACACACACACACACACACACACACACATATATATATATATATAGTCTTAGCCAGGCAGTGGTGGTGCGGTGTGGGACAATTGTATTCTGTCAATTGTGTTTTAAATAAATGCTGATTGACCAGTAGCCAGGCAGGAAGTATAGGTGGGACAACCAGACAGGAAGTAGAGGTGGGACAATGAGAACAGGAGTATTCTGGGAAGGAGGAAGCCCATTACTCCCCAGTTCTATCCAGACACCAAAGAAGCAAGATGTGACCTACCCTGCTGAAAAAGGTACTGAGTCATGTGGCTAACATAAATAAGAATAATGGGTTAATATAAGTTATAAGAGCTAATAAGAAACCTGAGCTAATGGGCCAATCAGTTTATAACTTATGGAGACTTCTGTGTGATTTTGTTTGGGGCTTACTGGCTGTGAAAACTGGGCAGGGCAGAAACCCCAACAAGCAGGCCCTCATGTTACAATGGTACACAACTCTAATTCCAGTACTCAGGAGACAGAGGTAAGTGGATCTCTGTGAGTTGGAGGCCAGCCTTTTCTACAGAGTAAATTCCAAAACAGCCAGGGCAACACAGACAAAACCTTGCCTCAAAAATGGAAAGAAAAAAGAAATAAAAATAATGAAAAAAGCATTGTCTTGTTTTTATTATTAATCAGTTGTTTCACCTATAAATATTTAGTGGTTTATTGAAATTAACCAATTACCCATAGGTTATTTAGGCCAAGGTGATTAGATAGAGAGATAGAGCATGTGTGGAGCTGCTCTATGTTTATCTACCATATGTTTATGTATTTTCATCTTCATGATCATCTATCTTTTTATTTTTTTGCATTTATTTTTTATTTTATTTTATATATTTTTTATTAAAAATTTACACCTCCTCTCATTTCCCTCCTCCTCCCCTCACTCCTTCTCCCCCTCCCTCTCCAGTCCAAAGAGCAGTCAGGGTTCCCTGCCCTGTGGGAAGTCCCAGGTCCTCCCCCCTCCATCCAGGTCTAGGAAGGTGAGCTTCCAAACAGACTAGGCTTCCACAAAGCCAGTACATGCAGTAGAATCAACATTTTCTATGTCCTAGGTTCTGTAAGTACCTTAGAATATTAGCTTAATATTACAATAATGACGTGAAGTAGAAACTCCTACATACTTATATTACAGGCGTGAAATGGAATCACAGTGAGGAGAAGTTGTTCTACAAAAGTCACTGACAGAAGAACTAGGGGAAGAGCAAGTAGGTCTGCAGATGGTAATAGACAAGCAATATCCATTGCTTCCCATCCTGGCTCTTTTCAGATTAAGCACAAAGCATTGGCCATAATAAGCAAGCACTCTACTACTAAGTCACATACCAAGTCCATCAGCCTCATTCCTCAAAACATATATGTAACATATGTGCACACAAACATGTCTTAGAATAAAATAACACAAGAATGTATCTTGTTGTTATGTGGTGTCAGACACTGTGTTATAATTATAATACACACATTATACATTTTATAATTCAGAACCACTTTACGAGGCCAAACTATTAGTTTTCCCACAGCTGGCCATTTCCTGGCTACAAATATGTCAGAATAATCATAAGATTGAATCTATTAATATTATTTTTCAAGGTTAGAAGAATGAATGTTTAGTCTGCCTAGGCTACTTTCTAAGGTCATAGAGACCACAGATGATGGTACTGTGACTTGCAATAAGGTTTATCTGACTTCAGACTGCATGATTTGAACTAAAATGCTATTCTGTTTCTGTTCCATGAACTTTCATTGTGTGGCTGTATATTCTGACCCTGTGTTTCCTGTGCCCAGTGTGTTTGCCCATGCTTGTAAATGACACTCCTTGCTGTTGCTCTTTGCCATTAAGACCACTCCAACACCTTTCTGATTATCAATCCCCTTGTGCACTGGCACCATTATGTACTTTTTAGAAGCACATAACCTCACCTATCCCTATTCTCAGTACTATGGAGTCAGAGCCCTCATTTTGGTAGATTGTCTGGTCAAAGACCAGGTGATTCATGATCATGATCATGATCATGGTCATCATCATCATCTCTGTAATTTAGACTGATTTTTCAGTGCTGCTGGTGTGGAGAGCTGGCTAAGTGAAAAGACAGAGTGGGCAAGGGGGATCTGTTCTCCCAAATAGGTTAATTATTATACATTCAGATCTGTAGGACACATAGGAAGAATTTTGTAGCATGTTTGGAAAATTTTGTGCTAGGACGCTGGCTTAAAGAGAGAAATGAGATTATAAGGTTTTGTTTTAGTGGACAATCTTATGACTTCTTAGTTTAACTCTATATCAAATTGACCTATTTGCTCTGACCCAATCAAAATGCACCCCTCCTGAAAATGCTAGCCAAACTCTTACTGTATATTTTAAAGAATAACATACTTAAAAATGTGTAAATAAAGAGCTTACTCTAATCTAGGGGAATTTACTTGGTTCTGATTCACATCCTATTAACTGAAGGAAAAGGCCGTTACCCGTGCTGATAACATACTCACAGGAAGAAGTGTTTTGAATTAGGTAGAATATGAATCAGTCCCAGGAAAATCCCAGGAGCTAGAAACCAGAGCTCTGAAAGGACCCAGTTATTATTTCATTCTGACAGAACAAGTTCAAAAACTAATAAAAAAAAGGCCAGAGTTAAAAGAAATCTGCTGAAGTGATGGATCAGACCCATACAGCCTATGATATAACATAGACCCTCACCCCCACACACTCCTGCAAATTGCTAATTCAGAGGAAGGAGAGGACAATAAGTAAACTGGTCATCTACTTTGCCTCTGGCTAGATTAGGCAAGGGAAATTTATGAGATAGAAAAGATTAAACCAGTTCACATGTAACTGACATCATTTTAATCATGTTTATATTTTTTCACATCAAGAAAATAATCACTTTGGTTTAAAATGGGAATTATTAGTATCTAGTTAAAAATTCAAGTGGCAAAAAATGATATTCAGAGACATTTTCTCATCAAATTCTTGATTCCTCCCTTTCTATTTTTCGTCAATTCACTGTTTTATTTCTCTTTTTAAGATTTACTTATTTCATTTTATGAATATGAGTGTTTTTCTTGCTTGTAAGTTTATGTACCATATGTATGTCTAGTGTCTGAGGAAGTTTTCAGAGAAGGTCATCAGGTCTCGTGAAACCAGAGTTACAGAGTTCTCTTCCCCGTGTGGGTGCTGGGAAATGAACTCAGGTCCCCTGTAAGATTAACTAGTGCTCTTACACACTGAAGCATCTCTCCAGCCTCTTAGTTTCCTTCTTAAGGGAGAAATTGATAACCAATGTTACATTTTCTTTGTGCATTTCTCTAGAGACTTATTTCAAAATTATTTACACAGAGATAGCACACTGTACACAATCACTTGCACACTGCTCCTTTTCATAAACACTACAATTTTGAGATTATTATCAATGCTTATAAATTTGCTTCCTTATTTTAGTAGGTTTTTAGTGGAATGTTGGATGTTTAGATATTGTCATTAATACTTAGGCAATGCTCCATGAATAGAAACTAAGGGTTTTTGTTTTTCATTTCTTTGAGTCCATGTGTCTGTATGCATGAGAGACCACACACCATTGCAGTTAAGGGAATGAATTACTTGGTCTCAAAGCCCAGTCCTGTAAATCACAAGTTTGTGTAGAAGCAAGTACCCCCTCTGTACATTATGATACATTCAATCAACATATAGGAGTGGAGCTACTTGTACTTGAGGGGTGTATCTCTCAGATAAAGCTCTTGAAGTGCACTTGTTTGGTAAAAGAATGTGTGCATTTGCTATGGGAAGTCCTTCTGTAAATATGTTGCTTTTATTGGTTAATGAATAAAGAAACTTCCTTTCTGATAGGGCAGAATAGAGCTAGGCAAGGAAAACTAAACTGAATGCTGCGAGAAAGAAGGCGGAGTCAAAAAGCTGCCATGGAGCTGCCAGCTAGAGCCTTGCTGGTAGGCCACGATCCTCGTGGAAAATATAAAATAATAGAAATGGCTTAACCAAAGATATAAGAGTTAGCTAACAGTACACTTAAGTTATTGTCCAAGCAGTGATTTAAATAATACAGTTTCTGTGTGATTATTTTGGGAGTCTGGGCTGCTGAGAAATGAACAAGCAGCCTAACCCAACATGCACTCTTTATTTTAATATATACTGTTACATTGTCTATCATAGTTGTTTGCAACTTGTACAAAGTATAATTTTTCATTTTTTTCATAGACTATATTGAGATATATTATTTTTATTTTTAAAAATTTTCAGACACTGAGAATTATGCAGGTCCAATTTTATCACATTTTCATAAATGAAACTCTACACCAGTAAAACAACTCTGTTTTATGTTTGTCTTGTCCCTTGACAATAATTCTTTTCTTTTCTTTTTCTATAAATTTGACCACTCTACATGTCAAACGTAGATTCTACCTACATATGATGTTCTTATGTTAATCAATATAATCAAGACAATCCCTCACAGACATGCCTGTAGTCCAACTTGATATAGAAAATCCTTCCTTGAGATTTTCTTTGCAGGTGACTTTAGATTGTGTCAAACTGACAACTGAAATTAATCAAAATGTCATATTTTCTTTATTCATCTATATGCCCAGGAACAATTAAGCTGCTTGTATATCTTGGCTGTTACCAATAATTCTTCTATAAACTTGAACATGAAGTACTTCTGTGAGATCCTCCTTTCAATTTTCTTGGGTACATGCCAGCCAGAAATTGCTAGGTCATGTGACAATCTTGGCTATAATTTTCTGCACTACTAGCGACAGTTTCTCACAATGATTGTAACCATTTTGCATTTATACCAACATCTTTTGCACATTCTAAAAACAGATATAGAATTTAGAAAAACCTGCTATTTTTACTTTACAAGACTATTTCTGAGAAAAATATAGAAAATAACTTGAGACACATTATAAATAAGGTGTCATTTCAAATTAGTGAGAGCAAGTGGGATAATTTAGTAAATGAATATAAGGTTTTCTAGATAGAAAACTAAGGAAAAATGAGCAAAACACTTTGAAAAAACTAGAAAAAAATGGGTTATTTTCTGTTTTTGCTAGGTAAGTCCTCTAGGTTTTCTAAACCGTGAAGGAAAGGTCATTAAGTACAACTCTGTAAAAGTTTTTAAAGTCTTTAAAATCTTTAAATTATATTTCTTTTTTCATATATGCTTATTTCAATCAGAATAACCACAAAAAAGAGAAACAGAATATAGTGTTAAAAAGAAATGAAAGGGGAAACTAGAATAGGAGGACTAAATGAGAATGTGGCTAGGATGGCAGAGTTAAAGAGAGAGTTGGAGAGAGATAACTTGTGCTAAAGGCCTTCTGAAAAGCCATATGGAAGTACAATTCCACAGAAGTGTTTTAAAACATATACATATATGAACGGGGTTTAAATGGAGTCACCATATGATGGAGGAGACAAGGCCCTTACCTAAATAACCTATGCCGCCAACTAACATCACCAGTTCCAGAAATTGGTTATTTCTTGTTGAATCATTGGCCAAACCAAGCGCGCGCGCGCGCGCGCACACACACACACACACACACACACACACACACACACACACACACACACCACAGGCTATTGCCAAGGTTACTGGTTACCTCCCACAATCTGACAGTAAGGCACTGTTGTTAGGAAAACATTTACTTATGTCAATGTACCTGGAGAAATTTAGGTGGTGTTCATCTAGGAGCTTCACTCTAATGATTAATGTTCATGGTTCTAGAAGGTATTTTGTTTGATACCAGAGGAGAAAAGTAATTGTCAGTATCATAGAGCTACAAACCCTATGACCTGAAGCAGTGGTCTACTCACAAGATATGCTGGTGCAATAGTGGCAGAAATATTATGGAAGTAATCAATCACTTTCTGATTGGATTTAAGGCCCACTCCATGAGATGGAACCCATACCTGACATTGCTAAAGTGATTGAGAGCCTCAGAACAGATAGGTCATGGACCTAAGCCCTAGATGCTATGGGAGAATGCTTTTGTACAATGTAAAGATTGTCACTCGTATTAATAAAATGCTGATTGGCCAGAAGCAGGCAGGAAGTATAGGTGGGGCAACCAGAGTAGGATAATTCTGGGAAAAAGAAAGGCAGAGACACAGTCACCAGCCAGACACAGAGGAACAAGATGAGAATGACTCACTGAGAAAAGGTACCAAGCCACATGACTTAACAGAGACAAGAATTATGAGTTAATTTAAGTTGTAAGAGGTAGTTAATAAGCCTGAACTAATAGACCAAACAATTCATAATAAATATAAGCCTCTGTCTGTCTTTCTTTCTGCCTTCCT
Source organism: Myodes glareolus (assembly GCF_982192425.1). Lineage (NCBI taxonomy): Eukaryota > Metazoa > Chordata > Mammalia > Rodentia > Cricetidae > Myodes > Myodes glareolus. The sequence goes on from NC_142038.1 coordinate 54,524,515, forward strand.
TCCTTCCTTCCTTCCTTCCTTCCTTCCTTCCTTCCTTCCTTCCTTCCTTCCTTTCCTTTTGTTTAAGAAAAAGCCTTTGCAGTCCAGGTCTTTTATTTCTTTTTGTACTTCAGGCCATGAATTCGTACGGAATGGGCTCCTTCCCATTAGTCTTCACAAAGTGTGCTTCTCTGGGTGGAGCAGGATGGCACTTCAGCTGAACCCAGGTGCCCTCCTCTTTGGCTTCCTTTCTCTTCTGGTCGTTCTCCTTTACCCACTTTAGGAAGCTGTCTCTGCTCTTTGAGTGGTTGATGTGTTCAATCCGCACATTAATTCTCTTGGCAAGAATCTTGCCATTCACTTGCTTGTTTACAATGATGCCCACAGCATGCTGGGTGACATTGTAGACTCTTCCGGTTTTGCCATGGTAACATTTATGGGGCATTTCTTTTTGCCCCATTTGTGCCCATTTCCTTGATGTCTACAATATCGCCCTTCTTGTAGATTCACATGTACGTGGCCAAAGGAACAACTCCATGTTTCCTAAAGGGCATAGAGAACATATAGCGAGTGCCCCTCCTCTTTCCCTTTGTGTTTGTCACGTTGTCGAGTTACTGAAAGATGGCTACCGTGGCCGAAAACCTCTGTGTGTTTCTTTGGGACTGAACGACTGCAGGACTGGGCAGGACAGAAATTTCTGTCTACAGGGAAAGCTTACTACTTTTATTCTGCTAAAAGAACATAGGAATAAGATGATTCCTACTGACATATCGCTATACCCATAGATCTGTGCATCACTCAACCCTCATCAGAGAAGCTTCTTTTTGCACTAAATAACAATTAGCCCGGGGCCCCTTGACAGAACAATGTATGGATGGTATGCCTTTATCAAACTCCTCCCCTCAAGTCTCAAGGCTCTATGTGAAAGAGGAGGCAGAAAGATTGTAAAGAAAGAAATGATGGATGACTCCTTTACCTAATGAGCATGTTAGCAGCCCTAAACAGTCTTAATGAGATGTAATTGTTATACCAATGTGCTAGTTACTATTCTATTACTGTGCTAAGATACTCCTTACCAAAGCAACTTATGCACAGAAGAGTTTATTGGGGCATTACAGTTTCAGAGCATAAGTCCAAGACCATCACAACGAAGAGCATTGCAGCAGGCAGACAGGTAGGCAGGTATGGTAGCTGAGAATGTACATCCTGATCCACAGCAGGAGGCAGAGGAAGAGCTAAATGGAAACTGTTGAGCTCTTGAAACTCCAAAGCTTTCCTCAATGACACACGTCCTTCCAAAACAGTTCCACCATTGGGGACCAAGTATTCAAACCTATGAGCCTCTGAGGGTTCATTCTGATTAAAACCACAACAACAAAGAACTAAAAGTCTTAATAGATTATTGCTGCTGATTTTTCAAAAATTTTTACATATTTCTGATATTACCCTGTAATCAGATATAAAGTGATGAATTTGACACATGCAAATAAATTTTCCACAGAATAATTAGCATTATCTAATACATTATGATGTTTTCTTGTATCTCTCTTCTATTTGTAGTAAAAAATTTATCAATATATATAATTGCTTAATACATTTTGAAGTGCACAATATCTTATTTTTAATCAGCATGCTTGTGTTGTACAGATCTCTAGGACTTAATCATCTATACACTGAAAATTTACAATCATTGTCAATTTTTCATTTCCACAAACCTTTGACAACCACTCTTTTATCTCTGTTCCTATGAATTTGGATGTTTTAGATAACTATATGAATTCATGCAGTGTTAAACTGAATAAATTACATGCATACTCATCAATGATTAAGCCCATATAGGCCATTTTTCAGAATAAATAAATTCTAATAATTACTCTAATAATACTCATTAGGCATTCCTTGAAACTCACCTGAACTAACAAAAAGGGTCTTTACCAATCTTTTTTATCACCTATCTATGTATCTAATCTCATATTAATATAGAGTAAAATACAGCAAATCAACAGCAGTAGGAAACTCTTGAAGGATGAGTAAGAAATAGGGAAAGAGGATGAAGTAGGAAAGATTTACTTTTTACAGTATACTCATTTGTATATTTTAAAACATCTGGTTTTAAATATAAACCTGTTCATACATAAATAAATATATATAAGTCCTACCTAAACAAACACAATCCCTCTCCTTTTTAAAACCCATTTTGTTTTTTTTTTACTTTTTCTTGTCTTTTTTAAAATTTTTATTGCTTTATAAATAATACCATTCAAAATTTCCACTTCCTACCCTCCTCCCATTTCCCTCCTGCTCCTCCACTAATCCTCTCCCCTCCCCCTCCAAACTAGGATCCCAAAAGGCCAGTACACCCACTGAGACAGTGTCCTGATCTAATGGGAGCTCACCAAAGCCAGCTGGCCTGGGATTGAATGAGCATGAGATCAAACTGTACTCTCTAAATGTGGCTGACAATGGGGGCTGACTGAGAAGCCAATGATGATAGCACTGGGATTTGTCTTTACTGCATGTACTGGCTTTTTGGGATCCTAGTCTATTTGGATGCACACCTTTCTAACCCTGGATGGAGTGGGGAGGGCCTTGGACTTCCCACAGGCAGGGTACCCCGCCCCCTCTTAGAACTGGAGGGGAAGATGTGGAGAGTGAGTGGGGGAGTGCATGTGTGCGTGGGCTCTTAGCTTCTTAGCTTCCCATTCCTGCCATAATGCTGCTGCCTGCTGCCATGCTGTGGCTACCATTATGAATTCTAGTCTTCTGGGACTAAAATTCAAAATAGACTCTTCCTTCTATAAACTGTTGTGGTCATGGTATTTTATCACATCAGTAGAAAAGTATCTAATACAGTATGCTAACTTTAGGAATTATGTATGAAATGCCATAATAAAACTCATCACTTTCGGTGCTGACTTAAGAAATTACTTTTAAAAAATAATGTATCTAGATCAATTAAACTGAGTTCTCCGACACTGAGTTCTAGATATAAATATTTTTTTCGAGAACCCTTGATAATTTTAGGATTATGACAAGGCTGAGTCACTGCTGCAAATGATGTCCACTAGATTCACTAGCTCTTCACCAAAGGGATGAAGGACTCAAGCAGACTGGAGACACTCTATCCAATGATGTTGAGGTCACACTGGCGACGTGTGATTTAGTCTCTGGTTCTGTAAGAGCTCTGAGACCCATGAGTTAGAAGTTGCAGCACGGAATAGCAGGCCATCACTCTGAGATGAGGGCAGACTCAGGTATTTGAATTCTGACCCTGTTGCTTGTTATGTAAAGTTGAGAATATTGTTTTAACTCTGCAGTCTTATTCCTTTGTGAATGGCAATATTGACATCATATAGCATTGTGAGAGATGAAAGAGAAAATAATAAGCCTCCATGAGGGTTATCTAATATTATCTATCTATAGGGTAGCTAACATTTCTTTTATAGTGGCTGGAAAACTTGGCTCACTCCATAAAGCTATAGTAAAATGAGCCATATGCTCTAGAATTCAATATTTAAAATTCTCATGGGGTGGCAATGGCTCAGTGCGGGAAGGTAAAGTCACTGATGATCAGACTTATTTACTGAAATTCACTTGGCAGGAGAGAACCAAGTTGTAAGTTGTCCTCTGACCTCTGAATACACCCCGGGGCTCATCCCCCTTTCTCTTCCCTGAAAATAAGTAAATGTTGATAAAATACAATAAAATAAAATTCAAGCCAGGTATGGCGGCATATGCCTTTAGTCCCAGCACTCAGGAGGCAGAGGCAGGAGGATCATTGAGTTCAATGCCAGCCTGACCTCAGAAAAGCAAAACAAACAAACAAAAGAACAGCAACAACAGTAACAAAATATGTAAGACAAAACTTTCCCTCATTTTTGTGGTGGATGGAGCTTATTTCAGGGAGTCCTGTTGGGGTGAAAGATGCTCTGTTGAAGTTTCTAAGTTTGAGTGAAAATAAGAACTCTTTTGCATGAATGGGTATGTAAAACTCTCACAGACTGCGTGGGAACCGGGGTGCTAGTAAAGTGACATGTGAGTTTGGTAGCACATTGTGGAGCTCTCACAAGGCACACTTGCATACTAACAGCGTGGAACTGCGGTGAAGGGGAGAAGGGACTGGAGCAGAAGGAAAACAATGGTGGCATTTTCTGAAGACTGGTGTGGCCTCTCCCGAGTTCCTCTGATGCTAGAAATATCCCTTTAAAAGTGAGTCACAAGCACTGTCCTAGTTTGAATTCAATACGAAAAAGAAGTTGTTGGGATCATCAGCAAAGAGGGAAATGATGCAACAACCGCAGTGAAGCCGACACCCACCCTACGATCCAGGATTCTCTGGCGTTTGCTCTTTCTTTTTTCTCCTTTTCTTTAGAGAGAAAAAGGACCTTTTAAAGAAAACACACATTTATGATTGGGGCTAACACACTTCTGAAAAATAGCAAATTCAACACTAGGAATACCACAATCTATCATATTGGCCATCATCTTTTTAAAAGTTGAAAACATTTTAATGTAGTGCATTTAAAACACTGAAATTGAGAGTCTAATATTTATACACAAAGAGAAAAAAGGTAGGAAGTTGTCGCTGATTGCAGGTCCAGGAAATGCATGATTCTCTCAGACTGACTAATTAATCACTCCTTCTTGGGCTGTCTTAGATGGGACTGTTTTCCTCCTTTTTCTTCTTCTTTTTCCCTCCTATAAATGACCCAAAAAACGTCCGTCCCGTCAAGTGTGACTTTTTTCTGTAGTATGCAAGCCTCGCTCTTTTTCATAGCAACTGAGTAAGGGAAGCATTCTTCCTGGGTCATTGCAAGTATACACACAAGGTGACACTGGATGGAAGGACATTTCTAGAGCCCTTCACTCTCTGGATATTTACTGCTAGTTAAGTACATTTCAAGCAAACAGCAAAGCATAAATTAAAACAAATTGTTGCTAGGCAGTGGTGGCATGTGCCTTTAATCCCGGCACTCAGGAGGCAGAGGCAGGCAGGTCTCTGGGAATTTGAGGCCAGCTTGGTCTTCAACGTGATTTCCAGGACAGCCAGAGCTCCCCAGAGAGACCCAGTTAGTTAATTAACTGAAGAATGACAGGAAAATATGACAATGCACTGTGAATGGATCTGCGAGAAGAGGAAGGCCATTTCTTTCAGGTTAGAACATCCTCCTAAGGAGTGACAGTCTGGACTGGAGAGAGAGCATAGCAGCTCAAGTGTGCACCTAGCATACCCAGCACCTAGGTCTAACAGCTCACAACACCCTGTAACTCCCAATGTCTCTGACTTCCTCAAGCACATGCACTCACACAAGGGATCTGTTTGGGAATGAGGGGGGACAAGAGACAAAAGTGGGGAATGGATATTATCCACATACATGATCTGCATGTACGAAAATGTCATAATGAAGCTCATTATTTTGTACAATTAATACATTCTAATAATAATTTTAAAAGAAGAAAATAGCTAATGCTTCTTGTAACTTAGTTCTGGGACTACCTCATCATTTTTTTAAGATAGAAAGTGTGTGTGTGTGTGTGTGTGTGTGTGTGTGTGTGTGTGTGTGTGACCTATGGAAAATTGATATTTGATAAAGAAGCCAGAATTACACAATTGGAAGAAGTCAGCATCCTCATCAAACGGTGCTAGTCTAACTGGGAGTCTGCATGTAGAAAAGTTCAAATTGATCCTTATCTATCAACCTGCACAAAACTCAAGTACATGAGGATCAAATACCTCAACACGAAAGCATATACACTGAAGCTAATAGAAGAAAAAAAAAATCAAGGAATAGCCTTGAACACAGGAGACAACTTCCTAAACAGAAAACCGATAGTGCAGTCACATAGATCAACAATTAATAAATGGGACCTCATGAAACTGAAAAGCTGTGTAAAACAAGGAACACTGTCAATAGGGCAAAAATTACAGAATGGAAAAAGATTTTCATCAGCTCCACAGCTGAGTGAGGGTTAATATCCAAAATATATGAAGAACTCAAGAGACTGGACCTCAACAAACCAAATAATCCAATTGAAAAATGGGGTAAAAATCTAAACAGAGAATTCTCAATAGAGAAAACTCAATAACCGAGAAACACTTGAAATTTTCAACGGCTAAGCCACCAAGGGAAATGTTTCTTTAGCCATTAGGAAAATGCAAGTCAAAGCTACATTGAGATTCCATTATATACCAGTCAGTAGAATCAAAAACACAAGGGTTAGTTCATACTGGTGAGGATGTGGAGCAAGGGGAGTCCTCCCATTGCTGGTGGGAGAGCAAACTTGTACAGTCACTATGGAAATCAGTATGGAGGTTTCTCAAAAAATTGGAAGTCAATCTACCTCAACACCCAGCTCTACGACCCTTGGGCATATATTCAAAGGACTGATTCTCCATTCTATCACAAGGACATTTGCTCAACTATGTTCATAGAAGCTTTATTCATAATAGCCAAAGACTGGAAATAACCTAAATGCCCCTCAACTGAAGAATGGACAAAGAAAATGTGTTGCGTTTGCATAGTGGAATATTACTCAGTGTTTTAAAAAAGTAACATCATGAGATTTGCAGCCAAATGGAAGGAACTGGAAAGAGTCATCCTGAGTAAGGCGACCCAGGCCTAGAAAGACAAGCATGGTATATACTCACTTCTAAATAAATATTAGCTATTAAGTAAAAGATAACCATGCTACAACCCACAGACCCAGAGAGGCTAAATAACAAGGGCTTAAACCTATTGCAATGGAAACTCCCAGGAATATTTGAGGATGACCCTAGTAAAGACTCCTAGTAATGGGGATACAGAGCCCAAACAGGCCATCTTCTGTAACCAGGCAAGTGAAGGGATTGAGATACCAACCCAACCATAAATCCTCTGACCTACAATTTATCCTGTCTGCAAGATGTGCTGCAGTAAAAATGGTACAAAAGTTGTGGGAGTGGTCACAGAGACAGAACTGACAGTCAGAGAGCCTGTACGGCGCTGACCTAGGTCTTTTGCATATATGTTATAGTTGTGTTAGCTTACTGTTCTTTTGGGACTCCTAACAGTGGGAGTTGGGGGCTGTCTCTGACTCTCATGCCTGTTTTTGGATCCCCTTTCCGCATACTGGGCTGCCTCATCCAGCCTTAGTATGAGGGGATGTGCCTAGTCTTATTGCATCATGATATGTCATGCTTGGTTGATATCTCTGCGAGTCCTGCTCTTTTTTGTAAGGAAATGGAGGAGGAGTGGATCTGAGGGAAAGGGCGGTGTGGGGGAGGGTGCCTGGAAGAAGAGGAAGGAGGAGAAACTGTGATCAGGACATAATATATGAGAGAATAATAAATTTTTAAAAAGGAAGAAAAAACAAAAGATATGGTGTGTTTGTGTGTGTGTGTTTGTGTGTGTGTGTAGTGTCCTGATCTTTCACCTTTCTAAGGAGCTACTTCTTGATAATTTAATAGAATGTCTTATAAAATACAGTAGCATAAATTTTTACAAAGTTTTTTTATTCTCAGTCCGGTACAAGTGTTTTAGTTAGTTTGTCCTTTAAAAACCACTATACACTTTATTTTTATCATACAGCTTTTAAGTGTATGAAATTTTCTTAGATGCTGGGCTTGTAAAGAAGGACTTCATAAATGCTAGTCAACATTTCACCACTGAATAGTCTCTCCAGCCCTAGTATATGACTTTTTTCTTTAGCATTGTACTTGGGAAATAAATATATCAATATATATTTTTTTCTAATGATTTTGTGACTCTTAAGCATTTTAAAATGTTTGACTTTTCTGAAATATATTTTGATTTGAGATGATTTTTATTATCTCAAATCATTATCATTTTTTGTAAAAATGAATTATTTTGTAAAAATGAATGTATCATCAAACACACACTAATCTACATTATATATGTTGAGTAACACAACATGTTTTTATTGACTTAAAAAGTATGACAATATACTCTGGTTTATACTAGATGACCATTTATATTATATTCTATTTCATTTTTCAAAGTCATTTATTGTAGCAAATTTTATTGTGGAATAATTCCACATGAACACTCTTGTATTGATAACTATACCAGAAATATGAACTGTATTAACAGAAATAAATCAGTTAGATTCTCAGAGATTTATGGAAGATAAAATCCATTGAGCTTTGTTTCCAGTCAAGGCTGGATGTCATTTTTATATTACATTGATTTGTGTGTCTGCCTCCTCCATGCAGGCGCATGCTGCTGTCCAGTGAAAAGGTATTCAAACAGGGGAGTTTCTATTCAAGTCCAATTGTCTAGACTACAAAACTAGAAGCAAAAATAAAGCTTATTTTTATTTTTATTTATTTTTTGCCGATTTTTTGATATTTATTGAGCTCTACATTTTTCCCTGCTCCCCTCCCTGCTTCTCCTCTTCTCCTTCAAACCTCCCCCAAGGTCCCCATGATCCCAATTTACTCAGGAGATCTTGTCATTTTCCACTTTCTACTTCCCATGTAGATTAGATCTATGTAAGTCTCTCTTAGTGTCTGCATTGTTGTCTAGGTTCTCTGGGATTGTGATTTGTAGGCTGGTTCTCTTTGCTTTATGTTTAAAAACCACATATGAGTGAGTACATGTGATAATTGTCTTTCTGTGTCTGGGTTACCTCACTCAAAATAATGTTTTCTAGCTCCATCCCTTTGCCTGCAAAATTCAAGATGTCGTTATTTTTTTCTGCTGTGTAGTACTCCATTGTGTAAATGTACCACATTTTCCTTATCCGTTCTTTGGTTGAGGGGCATTTAGGTTTTGCCCAGGTTCTGGCTATGACAAACAAAGCTGCTATGAACATAGTTCAGCACATGTCCTTGTGGTACGATTGAGCATCCTTTGGATATAGACCCAAAAGTGGTATTACTGGGTCTTGAGGAAGGTTGTTTCCTAATTTTCTGAGAAATCACCACACTGGCATTCAAAGGGGTTGTACCAGCTTGCATTCCCACCATCAATGTAGAAGTGTTCCCTTTTCCCCACAACCTCTTCAGTATAAGTTGTTTTTTATCTTGGCCATTCTTTCAGGTGTAAGATGGAATCTCAGAGTTGTTTTGATTTGCATTTCTCTGATGTTAAACATTTCCTTGAGTGTCTTTCAGCCATTTTAGATTCCTCTGTTGAGAGTTCTTTGTTTAGGTCTGTACTCCATTTTTTAAAAATTGGATTATGTGTTCTTTTATTGTCCATTTTCTTGAGTTCTTTGTAATTTTGGAAATGAGACCTCTGTCTGACGTGGGGTTGGTGAAGATCTTTTCCCATTCTATAGGCTGTTGTTTTGTCTTGTTGGCTGTGTCCTTTGTAAAGCTTATTTTTAATTAATAGTTTGTTGTAAAATGTTTACAACAGCTAATAAAATAAACTGCTACAGATAATTGATGAATTTAACCTTCCATTGTTTGAGTCATGAGTCAAAAGCTACAAGACTTTATTCTTTTAGAATGATCTAGAGACACAATTTATCAAGAAAACGTGAAAGATAATCGACCCTAGGGTGTTATAGTTCTCTATTCATACTATTATTACTAGGGTGTTAAAAGCCTGATTAAAAAACAACTGTATGTACTAATTCTGAAAAATTTGAAAAAAAATCAAAAAGCATAACTAAACCACTTAATCTTCACTACTCCTAATACCTTTACCCATTTTTCCAAGGATAAGAATGAGTAGATATCTTGGAGTCATTCTAGCAAAACTATTTGATCTTAATAACATATCAGTGAATATTTCAAATGCTATATTGTATTTTCTCATGAGATAATTTTAGAGGTTCTGTAACAGTCCACATGTTGCCTGGAGGTATTACAGTTTTCAAAACATTGAAGCTGCTCCCAGTCTTTGGTGAAGCTATGTGGTGAGTACTAGACCATCTGTATGTGGAGATTATGCCCCAAGTCAGTGTGTAAGGTGAAAACCTCATGGAGCACATCACAGCACATATTACACATGGATCCTCTGAAGAAAGTTTCGCCTGAGGCATTGATATTCTACGTCTCAGTAGGTCCAATGTGGCTGGTGTTTTCCACCAGGGACTAGTAAGTATTCTTTTGGTTACTTATGCTAGGAGGTAGAAACAGAAAGTATCCAATTTTCTAGTTCATTGGTGTGGCACTCCATGAGAAGGAAGAGTTAGGAATTCTTTTCCCAGGAAAAGTTACTTATGGGAAATTCCACCAAATGGGCTCAGGATACTAACAACAAGTGGAAAAAGAGTTGGGTGTCAGAAGCCAAGAAACAGATATTGTTAAGGGACAAAAATAAATCAGTTTTCCCCCTAGGTAAGCACCAAAGAAGTTGGTTGGAATTTAAGAGCCACGTGTTGTGAGTTAAAAGTGAAAGCTGTATGCTTCCCAGATGTACTCTGGAGTCACCTGGGAGAAACCAGTTTATAGCTCTCATTTTGTGCTCATATTTCTTCATAGAATATTGTTTTGGTCTGAAGAGCTCAACTTCAGAGGCATCTTGATACATCTTTCTCACCTCAGTCTTTCAATTTATAGCACTAATTTTTCTAGTAATTCTTTACTGAAATTTCTTGAGGTAGTAGAGATCCTCATTATGCTGTAAAAGACCTGTAATTTTCTACTCTTTTCTATCTTTCCATGAACTCATCATCTTCCCCTCGTCTGCACTGCCTTCTCTCCTGATGAAGCCATGCCTGTAGGTTTAACCACAGGTGCCACTGTCAGTCTTACCCTATCCTTTTCCCTGCTAGCATGCACTGTCCTTATCACCAGGTCCATGGAAGGTCTTGCTTCCTGATGAACCATGATGTCTTTCACTGCATGTAAATCTTAGGCTGACACTCACCTAGTTTTGTTACTACTGCTACTACTACTTCTCCTCCTCCTTCCCCTTCCTCCTCCCCTCCTTCTCTTCCTCCTCTTCTTTCTCCTTCTCCTTCTTCTTCCTCTTTTACTGGTTCTTTTCTTGAACCTCCAAGACATTGTGGCATCTATTTGTTCTTTATGAGGTATTTTCTGTTACTTTTATTTGCCAAACTTCTGAATAAAAGCTCATGCCTTTGTGGTTTACCCCATTCACTCTCTTTAAGCCTTCATGATCATACTTTTTCTCAAGTTGTTTTAGTGATAGTCAAAAATGAATTAGCAAGTAAGTTTAGGAACTTTTCTTGGATAGAAATTCTTGGAGTCTTGAGTGCTGGACATGCTTGGAACTACAGGTCTTAATTTCTCATAAATCTTGGATAAATAATTCTTCTTTTCTTTGTAAATAATAATAAGTTTTAGAGTGCTGTTAGTCTTTAGATCATGCCATGAGACAAAAGAAGATGGGTTTAGACAGTAAAGGATGGCAACAGTAGCAGCGAGAATAGGGTACATGTATTTAACAACAAGGAACAGAGGCTAGCAGGCAAAAGCACTTCCATGAGCATCTTTGTATCTGCACTGGAAGAGGTTCTGCCCACTCTGGGAAAGGGTTTTCCCTGCTCAATCAATCTTTCCAGTAAATGCTGTCACAGACTCACCTAGAGTTATGTCACAGTTGATTCCAGGTCCAACCAACATTAACTGTCACAAATTCAACACTTGTCAACTTGGAACTTCGTCACAGACCTTATGTCAAGTTTGTTTTCAAATGAAGACAAAAAGGTCCTAATTCTGATATAATTATCCTACATACGAGTGAAAATGCACTATTCTTCTCCCAAGAATAGATGGCAAAATCTCTTGAGAAATGCATATTCCTTTTAATATCCCATGATATAAATGCAATAATATAGATTTATAACACTTAACTAATAGTATCTTTATTTGTCTTATATGGTCAATAAATAGAGGAAAGAGAACACAAATAACTATTTAACAAATAAATATAAATATAATATATTTAATATATGTATACATATAAACAAAACATCCTTTAATGTTATTTTACATTTATTTAGGATTTCTTTCTGTGCGGTGGTGAAGATACACGCTACAGCCCGTGTGTGGTCAGAGGACAACTTGCAGTAGTCAGTTTTCTCCTTTTATCATGTAGGTTTCAGGGGCTGAACTCAGGTTGTCAGACATGTAAGCCAGGGTCTTTGCCTACTGAACCATCCTGCTGGTCCAATGAATACGTTCTTAGAACAGAAGAATAGAACTGTTGATGACAATTACATTACTCGTTTCTTTAACTGGTCACACAGTCTTTAAAGGTATCTTTAACTACTTTCTTCCACTACCCAGTCCAAGCTCCCTTAAGCCCAGCAATCACTTTGACAGTCTTGGTTCTTTACTTGGAGGAATAAAGGACAGTCTTAAAGAAATTGATTTATTTTCAATTGTTCCTGGACTCAATTGCTGTAGTTTCCTATCTGTCCTTGACCACAGGACATGATAAGACCAGGAGACACCCCCAAAGAAACCCTGCACTTTACATTCTTTACTTCCTACACAAAACATGCCTTACTTTCTACACTAACATTCCTTACTTTCTATTCCTAACATTCCTTATTTTTATTATGGAGAAGCAGTCAAATTCTCTCCCCACCCCGATCAATCATACATCCCAACACTCTAACTCATTTCTTTGTCTGTTGACTCAGAGGCATCAGGAACCCAAAGTGGCAAAGGGAAACTCTCAGCTTCTAGTTCAATGGAATGTTTGTCATGTCTCCTGGCAGAAGCACTCCACTCTTTGAAACTAAAAGTTCTGGACCATTAGAGAAAAATTTTTGATAGTGAGTCAACCAGGGATGACTGAGTGGTACTATTCCCATTTCCAACCCTCAATTCCTGAAGCTATGAATCCTAGTTAGATTAGAAACCGTGCCATGTATTGGACACTTACTTAAAACATTTACAGTCTCCTGGAGACCTCTTCCACAGACATCTAGGTTATTACCACATAGTTGATGCTATGTTTCTTCAAAAGGACAGCTACTAAGGGACAACTCCTATTCTCTCAAGTCAGCTGATTTAAGATGGTTGGGAACATAGAAAGATCAGTGACTTCTATTAACATTATAAGCTGCGTTGCTTAGGCTATGAAGCAAATCTCTTCATCAGAAGCAATGCTGTGTGGAATACTGCAATAGTCGATAAAGCATTCGGTAAGTTATGGGTTGTAGTTTTTCCAGGAACACTATGTACATGAAAAACAAATACATACCTAGAATATCTACTTATTCCTATAAGGCCAAAGTTGTATCCTTTTCCTGACTAAAGTACTCCAAAAGAGGTTGCTTTTTTTATAACTAGGTTGCTGATCACCCTGAAGAATGGTACTGATATTAGAGGATCAATTGGTCTCTACTTGTGTTCAGTTTGGCACTCAGGTTCAGATATAGCAAAGTCAGCAGAAGTTCATGTTGTTGAGTACATGCACAACCTCCATCACTTCCACCATGACTACTTCATTAATAAGCTCCTTAGACAATGACAGGGACTGCCTAGGAAAAGGATAGACTACTGGCTTAGAAAGGATCATCCTATCTATTTAATTATTGAATTTTTACACCACTGAGGTCACCTTCTGATGGACATTTACATGGGACACAAGCATCTTCTTGTCAGTGGCCAGTTTGGAGAGATCTATCCATACATCGTTTTCCCAAACATCTTTCCCATTGATTTTTCAATCACGTTTTTTCTAATTCCCTGACTATGACAAGCCTATGAATCAGTATACGATAAAAATTAAGCATTCTTTCCAAGCAAAATATATAATAATATGCTTCACCTAAGATTCTAATACCTGTGAATACTTCTCTTTCATCATTGTCCCACAAAGAAGATGTAATGCTGTAACTATACAACTTCTTCATCTGTAAACTAGTCCTGGGATTCTTTACCTGTGTCAATGTGTCATAGAGCATAGTCCACGAGACTGTAGGTTCATGATTGGGGACAGAAGACATGATAGCCAAAGTGGAAATTGGACATTAGGCAATTTCTTCACATGTCTTATCTGTCTTCAGGAACTGCTAATTTCTGATTATGTACATAGTATCTCCATTTGGTTATGGAGTGGTATTGTACATTATGTACTCCCAATTTTATGGCTTGTGATCGGATAACATGTAGTTCATGTTGAACAATTGGGTCATATGGTAACCTGGTGGCCCAGTTTCCAGTGTTCACTTTCTAATACAGCCTAGTAGAAAGCCAAGAACTGTCTCTCAAAAAGAGCATTGTTGTCCCAAATTCCAAGACCCTTGCTGTGACTCAGCCTTAGAAGCCTGCCAAAGGCTTCAAACAACTGCCCTTTTTACCCCTAAAACCTGAATCACTCCTCTACTTCTATCACAGTCTCTGTTAGTCAGAGTTCTTCAGAAGAGCAAAGCTGATATAATGACTATATTACAAAGGATATTATGTTTGGTTACAAAATATGAATCCAGCAGTCTAACATCCATATACATGCTTGGAATTGGGTAGCTGCTTCATCAACGATGCTAGACGGAGGCATGAGCAATTTCAACCTTGCCCTGAAGGCCTGGAGCAATTATGTAAAACTGGTGTCTTTAGTCCATGCTGGAAGGCAGGGGCAACCTTCAAAGTCATCAAGTCCTCGTGTGAGTGTTTAGAGTCTATAGTTACTCAGATAAATAGCTGTTTTTGAGTTCTTACTAGATTCTAGGATAGTTACTCAGTGGTAAGTCAGGACATCGAAATGATGCCTCTACCTGCATCAGGAATTCATGGGAAAGAGGAATCCTACTGATGTAGCTTGAAGGTCAGCATGGTAAACTGAAAAGAGTTCTAAACTACACTTACATTGATGCTCTTTATTTTTATATAGAACTTTGACTATCTGATTTCTCATAGATAAAAGAAAGAATTCAAGTAGACAAAATTTAAGACTTCCCTAGTGAATATTCTACCTTTCCAAAAAAAAAACACCCTCATCTACATTTGATGTGGCTTGAAGTTGGCCCATGAAGAACTATCATAAAGAGATAGGATGTCTAGTCTTATAAATTAAGGAGAGGACTTTTACCAATATCAGTGGAAGCAAGCTAGAGGCACACTCCAAATTACTCATTTCTTGGTGGAAGAATTTCCTTAAATTCTATTTGTTGACTCACTTCTCAAAATTATTCTAAAGTTATTTCAAATATACATATTTATGATCTATCCCTTTAAGTAAAAAAGGCCAAGACTTTCCAATTATTTTAATTCCATTTAGTCTTCTCTCTACCATCCAGTAAAACAGTTACTCAAATAAACAGTTGTTTTGAGTTCTTACTAACCCCCCAAGTCCTACCAGCAGTCATAAGTTGGGTTGTACTTATTTTATGGACAGTCTTGGTTTGGTGTTAAGTGGTATAATCTAAGTTCTTTAATATAAAATCATGGCTGCTAGACTCTGAAGTCTGATATACCTGAGTTAAATGCAAATGCAAATCATGAAGGCTTTTCTTGGAAGAGGCAATGAATTTTTTTAAATGAATGTATTGTTCTTTAAGAAGTGCTAATGAGTAAGTACAAGCCCCTGAGAGTGCTTTTTATAAATAATAGAAGCTAGGAACAAGCAGAATTGGCCCCTTTCCTTATAGAAATAGTAAGTAAAAAGAAGGTAATACAGTCTAAAGTGTATTAAAGGCAAGAAATGTCTTCAGGGAACTTTTATTGGAGAAATTGGGTTTTGTTTATGTATCCACATAAATAACATGATCTAATGATGTAGGGTGGTGGGTGGGCCACGTGATGCATGCTGGTTGTTTGCTCATGTGATGTGTTTTTGTTCATTTTAGGCTACTCATTTTCTTGGAAAGAACAAAAATTGCTTTTAGATAAACATAACATAAGGTAAATACTAGTAAAGTAAGATCTAGCTAAGAGATTGAGATATGCTAAAGGCACAGTAACTATAAAAGGTTCACACTAAGTGTGTCACACACTTGACAAGGTCATGCAAAAAATGGTCCATGTTTGTCTTCAGCAAAACACAAATAAGCCCCGCAGCAAAATATGCAATTTTTACGTATTAAGCAGAAATAATGAATGAAAGAGGACAATTTTTATTAGATCATTAATTATACTTTTAGACAATGCTAAATCTGAGAGACTCTCCCCCAAAACATCGAGTGAGGTAATGAGAAAATCACTCACAATGTTTAGAATAAATGAAGTGCTCTAATATGTCTCAAGATGACTAAATATCTCAGCATCAACTTGTATAGAAAATGTGGTCAAAGTGCTGTGTTCAAATTATATTTCTCAAACATTATGGCTTGATGAAAGACAAAACTATAAATATTTGGGTGTCTAAATACATTATTGTGGTCAACCACCCAAGAAGATTATGTTCTCAAATCAAGCAAAGTATCTGTCAGTGGATTAATTCTGTCTTTCAGATAGTTAATAGTGCTCATTAAGCATGTTTTATATTGCATTATTGATAAAAAATACCACTTGAGGTGCTTTTGTCGAAATCGTGGATGCGTTTTTTGATTTAAGACGTATATCTGAGTAGATAATTGTCTGACTATCTCATGGAGATTGGCCAAGACTTAAGCAAATTCTGGGCCTGGTAGACAGTGTAGTAGCTGTTGGTGGACCCAAATTTATTATAGAAATAAGTGCAATTATTTCGTTAGTCTCTCTCTCTCTCTCTCTCTCTCTCTCTCTCTCTCTCTCTCTCTCTCTCTGTGTGTGTGTGTGTGTGGTGTGTGTATCTGTCTCTCTCCCTTTCTTTCTTTCTTTCTTCCTTCCTTCCTTCCTTCCTTCCTTCCTTCCTTCCTTCCTTTCTTTCTTTCTTTCTTTCTTTCTTTTGGGGGGGGGTTATTTTTTGAAACAGGGTTTCTTTGTGTAGCCCTGACTATCCTAGAACTTGCTACAGAGACCAGACAGACTAGCCTCAAACTCAGAGACCCACCTGCCCCTGCCCCCTGAGTGCTGAGATTAAAGGTGTGTACCACTACCTCATGACTTTTTTTGTTAGATTTTTCAAAACATGACTTAGAACTTTATATAACCAACAACGGAAAAAACTGGCAAATTTTAATTATTACAATATTTTGTAATCTCTTCAAATTGATTAGGATTCAAAATGTGTACTTTTAATCTATAAATACATTGTTTTTCAGGCTTATAGATTCCAATTATTTGTTTAAAGATATCCAGGAAAAGTGCTGGTACTGATTTTTTTCTTAGCTAATTGTAAGTTTCTTTTTATTGCAGAAATTAGAGTCTTGAATTTGAATTGAGATAATCTCCCTAGTCACATAGTAAATCCATGTTAGGAGCATGTAGAATACTATTTATATGCTCCACAGTGGGTGGCAGAGAAGGACTATGTACACATAATCAATAAACAGTTTCAGGCCAATAAGTTGTCTATTAAAACTAAAGAAAATTCAAGAATAAAATTTTTTGAGCACAGCCATTTGTGTCTCTAATGTGCCAAGAACTTCCAAATATTTACAAAAGAAAAACATAACAATCTTTCTAGGAAAATTTGGAGTTCTGACCAAACTTGTGACCAACCTTTGCTGGAGACACATTAAGGCATGAATACTAATCCTTGTAAATCCATGAGACTGCTGCAGGATTATCAGAGGAAAATGACTGTTGAATTTCTAATTCAGAATTTCACTAACAGCTTGGGTGACAGAGATGCATAGAAGCTACCTAAAAACTAAATTATATAGAAAGGCAATTGCTGCCAAGACTGGTGACAGGTTCTGAGGAGAACCCACACAGTGGAAAAAAGAGAAATAGCTTCCTCAAGTTGCCTTCTAATCTGCACACATATGGCAGGGCATGTTTATGATCACGCACACATGGATGCTCATTTTTAAAGTCCAGTTTTGTCATCTAATCAGGTAGGTACCCTCCCTTTGTTTACTCAACCAAAGAAGGTAGTTTAACATCGTAATGATGTGAGACGTGTAAACTGCTGGGTAGTGAAACCTGTCCTTATTTGTTGCTAAAGCGAAGGCAGGCAGGTTCCCCGAGAGAGGGCGTGGCTTAATCTCATGGCCGCTGTCCCCAAAAGTTTTCAGCAATGAAGTTATTGCTTACAACACTGGACTATAGTCTGTTGTAATAAACTCTATAGTGATAAATATGAAAGCAGAGGACATCAGTATGTAATTAAAACTAATAACCTGAAAGAGAATGCTTGGAGACACGTTGATGGGCAAAGCAAAGCAAAGAGGTTCCTCATGCAGAATACCTTCCAGAAATTGTACTTGAGAGACAGGAGCTTGTTATAGGAGTGTAATTAGCATATTAACATATGGTTCACACTGGAAGTTAAGCAAGTCCTAAGGGTGATAGAATTGAAACCAGCAGAACAAATTCCAAGCATCTCTGTGAATCAGGAAAGCCACACTAATGACACAGAATAGTATTGGGATTCTTCATTTTAAAATTTTTTAGTTGTGATAAAATACACATCACCATTTTCCATTTAAATTATTAAGGGTACAGTTCACTGGTATCAAACATATTCATGCTGCTCTGTAATCATCACCACTGTCTATTTCTAGAACTCTCCATGCACAACTAAAGTCCTGTGCCTATTAAACAGTTAACCACTCCCCACCAAATCCCTAGATTTCGTAGAATATTTTCCAGATCTAAGAATTTAAGTATGCTAGGCACTCCTCAAATAGAGTTGTGTTGTGTCTATATTTTTATGTTTTTTATTTCACTTATAATGACATTCTAAAGGTCCATTAATGTAGTAGCATTGCCTCCTTCCTTTGAAAGATAAACAATATTCTATTTGTGTTGACATATCATGTTTTCTTTACTCATTTATCCATCAGTAAACATTTGGGTTTCCTCCACCCTTTTGTCATTGTGAAAAAAGATATCTTGAAACTGGAATGAACATATTTGTTTGAGAACCTGTATTCAGTTCTTCTGAACATACACCAAGAATTGAAATTGCTAAATAATATGGTAATTTTATTTTTAATTTTCTGAGGAATTTACAAGCTGTTTTTCTTTTTACCTTTCTTTAGTCTCTGCTCATACATTAGATCCCAACTTCAGTTTCCCTTGCCTCCCCTCCTCTCAGTTCCTCCACCTTGATTCTCTCCCATACCCACCCCATTCTGTTTCCCTTCAGAAAAGAACAGCCCCCTCCCCGGGGATATCAACAGAACAAGGCATAGCAAGATGAAATAAGAGTAGGCACAAAGCTGGATGAGGCAACCCTTTAGGAGGAAAAGGGTCCCAAGTACAGCCAAAAAAGTCAAAGATATTCCTCCCTCACTTCCGCAGATTGGAGTCCCACAAGAACACCAAGCTACACGGTCATAATGTATAAGCAGAGGACCTAGCTCAGACCCATGCAGGGTCATATTTGTCACGTCACAGCTGATGCAGCAAACTGCATTTACACCGGAGGGTACAAGCTTCTGATTTCTTCAATCTTTGCCAACATTTGCTTTTATCCCCCTGCTTAGAATTACAAAAAATTCATCTGAAATGTCACAAAGAGACCCAATACTGTGGATGTTAATTGATTGTTTTAATTTTAAAAACGTTTCCAGTATCTCATCCTCCAAGTCATGGTATTTTCAACTCACTAAGAGTTTATTGGAACACAACTCAATAATCTGAAAATAACCTCTATGTAAATAACTATATATAGTACATATTACTTGCGTTATTAGTTTAATATATATTTAATACATACATATGAAAGTCATTGAATTGTTGATATGGTCTTTAGGAAGAAGGACCTGGGATGGTTATTTGAAGATCTAACTTTTGTGGCATGGTCCAGAATTTAATGTAAGGAATCAACAAATTAGTAATTGAAGCAGGTTGTTTTTGTGGTGAGAAAACAGCATGATGGTCTATAGTTCTTAATTGTCTATTTGTGCACCTGGGTCAAAGAAGGGAGGAGACACTATCGGCTGTGATGTGAAGAAGAAGGCTGGAACTGGGACCTGGAAAACAAAATAATAAAATATTTTTCAAATTAAAGCTATAAATTAGCGCCCACAGTGTTGGGTATCTTTGTGACATTCCAGGTGTATTTTTGTTTTTGACTCCCCACTCCTTATATTCTCTTCCATCTTCCTGGCAGATTTCCCCCAATGCACGCTCATCCTCCCTTAACCTCCTCACTTTTGTGCCACGTCTTCTCCAATGCCGTCTTCCCCCGTCCCCCATCACTGTCTTGTTTCATACGCTTTACAATCGCTTAAGCATATAGACACTCGGAGCCATGAGCCACAGGAAAGAGAGAACATGTGATATGTATCTGTCTAAGGCTGGGTTATTTTGTGTAGCACTTTCCAATTTTACCCACTTGCCTGCAAATTCCATTACTTCATTTTTCTTTACAACAAATAAAATTGCATTGTGTAGGTTTGCTACATTTTATCTATCTGTTCATCTGCTTATGGATATCTAGGCCAGTTCCAGCCTAGAACTGAAGAATATTCACAAGAAGAATACAATAATTGTGTGCGTGTGTGCAAGCATGTCTCTAACAAGACATCGAGTCCTTTGAGTGTATGTCCAAGAGCAATGTTGCCAGATAAGATTGTTTATTGAGAAGTTTCCTTAGCTATGTAGAAAGTTTTATACTTTATGTAGTTTCACTTGCTAATTCTTGTTGATATTTCCTGTGTTATTTGAATTCTTTCCAGAGAGTTCTTGCTTATACCATTTTTTTTTTTTACAACGGTGTCAAATGCGGACACCGGAAAAGAGCCGATTCAACAACTCATTCTGACAAAACTGGATATCCACCCATAGAAGAATGAAATCATATCCACATATCTGATCCGGCACAAAACCAAAATGAATCAAAGACTTTAATTTGAAACCCTAAACCCTGAACCTAGTGGAGGAAAACACTTCAAGATACAGGAAACACAGTTTTTCTCTTCATTGGTTAAATTTTGTGAAACTTGTGAGTGATTATATAGTATCAGGAACAGTTAGCACTGAGAGCAAGGCTGAGGCAAGAGGGAAAGAAACAACCAGATGATCTGGTCATACCTGAGGCAGGTGGCGCCCAGGGTACTGAGGAAGTGAGTCCCCGAGGGGCTGCTCCTCTTCTTTCTGTTCAAAGAGAGAGGAAGGCAGAGGTGTGGATGTGGAAAGCTTTGCAGGTGTGGTGTCCAGAGTTTGTAGGCGTTTCTACCACATGACTCACGGTTTCTCCTTAAAGTGGAGGCTAAGGTCATCTTCAGAGTGGATGGGTCGCAGTGGGGAGGAAGCACAGCGAGAGCTGTGAATGTTGACGTGGACTGGCTGGGAATCCCGCTCATCATCAGCCACCAGAGATGTTTAGCTGTGGCTTCTGGCCTCAGAGTGCGTCGTGGGCATTCATGTTTATACGTCTCTGAAGTAACTGCAGTTGGCTTTTTTTTTTCTTCCGTTTCCCCTTTTCCTTTTTTTCTTCCTTTCTTGACTGGTCTTCTCAGGTTTCAGCTAAAATGTTTCTCTAGAAGGACTTTGTTTAAGTTGGCTTTGAAAATAGTTCTGTTCTCTCTCAGGATGAATAGGCAATGAATGAGCACTTCTTCAGCTTGGCCCAGGTCCCCTCCCGGGACCATGCCCTGCACCTGTGCTGACATATGTAAAAAGATGCCATCTCTGGTTCAAAAGATAATGTTTTTAGAAGAATGGCGAATATTACCTCAAGTAGACAAAATGTTGAAAACTCACCACATTACTGTTGTCTTTGATGCTGTAGAGTTTGAGAAACAAAATCTCAAGATTTCAAGTTTAGATCAAAAGCAGATTATCTCCCGCTTTTTAGCAATCTGTAACGTGAGATAAATCTGCCTGATTTTTGCTCCCAATACCCTGTACCTTTGATGCCGATGGAGCATAGATTTGAATTTTTGAGAGAAGTGGACGGAGGAAAGCAGGGGCCAGGAAACGTGAACATGCTGGCCAACAGAGGATGCAGAGAATCCAAGTTGAGTATGGCAAACAGGAAAAGGTTGAAGAGAAGAGAGGGACAGCGGGAAAACATGGAGCTAGGACAACAAAACAAGATGCCCTGGGAGTGTGCGCAACGGCAGCACTGGAATGCTCTGAAGTCATCAGGAGAAAATCAGAAGATTTTAGTACCTGACTATCAAAATAATTAGCTGATATGGAATAAAGGTAACAAGAAAAAGCAAAAACAGGTATGAAGATATTTGACTGAGTCACTCGTGTGTACACTAGAATGAGCACGGTTTCTGAAGAGAATCCAGGCGACAGAGGGACCCTGGGTCACATGCTAGACTTCCACGAATGAGGAGGCAAACCCAGGATTAACCTTGCTAAGTTAACTGTGGTGATGATGGCTGGCAATCATTTTACCCCTAGAATCTTCGGAAGAAGACTGCATTTTTTGTGCCATTTATTCATTTCAGCTCTATATCTGACACTTTTTAGATGTGCAATTTACTAATAAAATGTGAGAATAGGTAAATTAATCAATACGTAACAAAGTATTTATTATGTAGTTAGCATCACATACGGAGAGAACTGTGAAAGTGATAGCTCCTGACTTTGCCATCTGTGGAGTTAAAATGTCTAATACAGAGTGGTGGTTGAAAGGATTAATAAATGAGTATAGCATACATTAGGAGAGGAGATAAGCCAGTCTCACAAGCATGCTTGTATTAACTTTGATGTAAAGGAATTTGCATTGCTTTAGGAGTTCCTGTGTAAGATGAAATTGCTATAGTCTTGTGTTCACCTAAGACTGAAATCAACTTCCCAAACACGCTGTCTCTTTACCTTTCTCCTACTGAGCCTTTTTGTTGCTTGTAATGTTTCAAGTTTACTGACTCAGAGGAAATTCCTAATGTCATTTTCTTCATTCTTTCCTTTCTGTATAATATATGACCTTTGGCTCAGGAATTTTAAAATGTCATCACTCACTTTAAAAATAACTCAGAAAATAAAGGATGGTTTCTCAATTGGTTTCATTAAAAAGTTTTCATAATTTTCATGGAAGAAATTTCTCCAACCAGGTTTGAGTAGAAAGCTATAGTCTTCATTTAAGTACGGAGAAGATAAAATTGTTTTGAGCAGACACAAGTACAAAATGAATGAATGTAACTTATTAAAGTTATGCCCTAAGGCTCACTGGGAGTGTCCACGCTGTGCTTTAATCAAAAATGCGTTTTCACACTACATGGCACCACACTGTTATTCAAGTTTCATTGCTAGGAGACATGGACCCTTGCCACGACCTACTCAACTATGCCAACATCCTTTGCCAAAGAGAAAACTCTTCTGTCTTCAGAAAAAAAAGTCCAATTATGGTGATGAGGCCATAGTAAAAAAAAAAAAAGATATTTGTTAATGTAACATTCTCATTTTACAGGTCCCTTAGGAAAGAAAACAGCCAAAAAAACCTTGAAAACCAACTTTCCTTAAGTGTTCCCACGAGAGAGAGAGAGAAAGAGAGAGAGAGAGAGAATATGGAAGACTATTACACACAATTTTGAAAACAACACCATGAGTGTAATGATAATTAAAAATTAAACTCATTTTTTTTTTTGAGACAGGGTTTCTCTGTAGCTTTGGAGCCTGTCCTGGAACTAGCTCTTGTAGACCAGACTGGCCTCGAATTCACAGAGATCCACCTGCCTCTGCCTCCCGAGTGCTGGGATTAATGGTGTGTGCCACTGTCACCTGGCTTTTAAAAATTAAATTTTTGAGAAATAACAATATCTTTGCCAAATGGTTTTAACTTTAAGCATAAGTTTGTTTCTAGATGTGATTCTTGAGAAAAATCCCTGAAATTTAATAAATGACTAAAGGTTGATAGGGTCTGGAGAGAAACCAGAGAATTTTTAAGGACTGGAATCTGTTCCAGTTCCCATTTCCTAGGCCTACATTATCCTCAGGTGGAAATCGTTACAGGGCAGCTGAAAAAGGAGCCCCTGTGAGGTCTAGCGAGGCCCCAGACAAAATCCCTACACGGATATCAGAGGGAGCATGAGGCAGGTGAGGAGACTCTTCCTGGAGGGGTGTTGAGGTAAACAGGTGAGTTCACCGGGTCCTCTTCTACACAGAGCAGGTGCTTCCATGAGGTTTGTAAAGAGCTGGAGTCTGGGGCCAGCCACTCTTCCCAGCAGTGGGTACCAGTGGGAGGCCAGTACATATGTACCCATGCCAGTTCCCTCCCTGGATTCTCTATTCAAGCCTCAAAATGGTGTGTTTTCAAGGAAGTCACTCCGTGAGCCAATTATGCATTTACCGGAATGGACAAGGCCCAGTGAGAACTGTTGTCACTGATGGAGGCTGAGCGTTGGTGCCAATGGCTTCCCAGGTAGATTAATTCCTTGACATCCCCTCAAGCCTACAATGTTAAGCTGTTTTTCCAATATTTGCACATAGGGAGTGCTGAGACTGACTCTGGAAAAGAGAGTGGGGAGATAATAGAGGATAGCCTGGAGTTTCTTAATTTGTCTCTTGTAGCTTGTCCAAAACTCAAACCTTATCTAGTAAACTGAAGTCTACTAAAATTAATGGAATTGGCATTTTGCAGAGCAAATTCTCAATGAGATATTGTTTCTCAGTTATACCCTTCACTGAGGTTTGTGACAAGGGCCTTTTCTACCAATCTTCACGTATATCACACATAAGTGACCGCTGGCCAATTCAGTCAGCTTGCCAGAATAGTCCTTGGAAATCCCGTTTTAGATCTGAAAATACCTTTATTCATGTCGTTCACTTTGTTTTGGTTTGAGTTTTGTGAGACAGGGTCTCTCCACGTTGCTGAGGCTGGTATCCGGTTCATAGCAATATTCCTGCCTCAGCTTACCGGCCGTAATTATAGGCGGGCACCAGCATGTCTGGCTTGGCTCCTGCTTTAAAGGTGAATTGAGAGGCAAAGTTATATCATGGGCCTGACACCAAACTGGAATGGAATGCCGGCCTTACCACGTACATGTTAATATTAACATGGACAAATTATTATTATTTGATTTCTTTGTTCTTTAGTTTCCTAATTAAGAATACTGGGTCAATAATCATAGTGCTATAGAGTCATTGTGTTAGGAACGTTAGTGAGCTCATTTTGTGTAAAAACATTTTTGTGTGACTTGGAATAATGCAATGCTTGCAAATGTGTAAAGGAGCCAGCCACAAACAGTTTCAATCCAAGTCAAGCTTCTAAAGCAAGCTCTGATACGTTAACATACCAACCCCGAGGGGTGCATCCACCCACTGAGACGGTGGGACTGATCTAATGGGAGCTCACCAAGGCCAGCTGGACTGGGAGTGATGGAGCATGTGATCAAACTGGACCCTCTTAATGTGGATGGCAATGAAGGCTGACTGAGAAGCCAAGGACAATGGCACTGGGTTTTGATTCTACTGCATGGACTGACTTTGTGGGAGTCTGGTTTGTTTGGATGCTCACCTTTATAGACCTGGATGGAGGGGGAAAGCCCTTGGACTTTCCACGGGGCAGGGAACCCTGACTGCTCTTAGGACTAGAAAGGGAGGGGGAGGTGGGGAGGGGGAGGGAAAATGGAGGCAGAGAGGAGGTGGAAATATTTAGTAAATAAATAAATTTTAAAAAATAAAGAGATTAGAAAAAAAACAAAAAACAAAACAAAACAACAACAAAAAAAGAATCAACCCTGGCTGTGAATCCCAGATAGTGCCGTGCACCCAAGAACACAGTGCCTCAAGCCCCTGCACTGACCCTGTGGCAAGTTGGCAAGTGGACTTTAAGACTGACCTAAGACTCTGTCTCTAGGGACTCTGGAGTTTGTAGAACTGGTATGGTTGCTGAGTTCACATATGCTCACCTGTCAGGGACTTTTTGGAACTCAACAGAAGGAAGCTTCTAGCATTTCTTGCCTATATATTCCACACTACAGTGGTATTTTATGTTTTAATAAATAAAGTTTGCCTGAAGATCAGAAAGTAAAATCAAAACACTAGAGGCTAGGCAGTGGTGTCACACACCTTTAATCCCAGGATTTGGGAGAGAGAGGCAGATGGACCTCTGTGAGTTCAAAGATACTCTGGACTACACAGATCCAGGTGGTTGTGACTCACACCTTTAATCTCAGCATTAGGGAGTCACACACTTTAAACCCAGTACTAAAGGGGAATATAAGACAGGAGGAGACAGAGGCTCAGCTCTGTCTGCTGTTGCTCAGCCTTGATACAGCTAAGACTTTTCTAGTGACTTGCCTGTTTTGCTTTCCTGATCTTCAGCATGAACTCCAACTGGGTTCAAACCTCTGGGTTTTTATTATTTGTGCTACCCCAACTTAGTGAGATGCCTGTCTACATAAGACTTCCATAATTTTAATAATAGCACAGTATTATAAAGACATGACACTATCATGATTTTTATAACAGCATGATAATGTAAAGAATGTTTGTGTGATTAAATTTTAAGCTAAAACTTGAATTAAATTAAATTAATTTAATTAAACTGTAACATGAGGGGGCCGGCTTGTTGGGGTATCTGTCCCGCCCAGTACCCCACAACCGGCAAGCCCCAAAGGAAAATCACACACAGGACTCCATAAGATTATAAACTGATTGGCCCATTAGCTCAGGTTTCTTGTTAACTCTTATAGCTTATATTAACCCATTATTCTCATCTATGTTAGCCATATGGCTTAGTACCATTTTCAGCTGTCAGCTTACATGTTGCTGCTTTGGTGGTCTGCGCAGGAGTGGCAGAGGGAGCTTCTCCTGTCAAGAGAAATACCCAAATTCTGAGTATTTCCCAGAATACTCCCAGTCTCTTTGCTCCACCCCTACTTCCTGTCTGGCTTTCCCGCCTATACTGCCTGCCTGGCCAATCAGCGTTTTATTAAAATATGATTGACAGAATACAAACAATTCTCCCACACCATTAAACCTTTTACTTTGATTGATAATGTAATGCATTAATAGGAGTGGAGTTTCAATACAACTAAACTTTTAACACCATACTTCAAAATAATGGTGTGACTTTTATTAGGAGAACATGCATATTCTGTAAGAATATCCCTTATTACTAGTCTGAAGATTTCTATAAGGAATATAAATTACAGATAGCCTATCACCTACAGACATGCCCAGGATCTTATGATTTCTTTCTGTGAACATGGGCCTTGTCCTTATTGTCTGACTACTGAAGATGCCCAGTGGTTGTGCTTCTTTGACAATTCCCAGCAAGTTATGGAAAAAGAGTAAGCACCAGGCACAGCTAGTTACTCATTT
The DNA here is from genome assembly GCF_982192425.1 of Myodes glareolus. Lineage (NCBI taxonomy): Eukaryota > Metazoa > Chordata > Mammalia > Rodentia > Cricetidae > Myodes > Myodes glareolus. The sequence goes on from NC_142038.1 coordinate 54,551,627, forward strand.
CAAAGACTGTTTCTGGTCCTTGGCTAGTGAAAATAGTGCTATAATTAATATTGTGGTGTTGTCTGACAGACTCCTTTTGCTTCCTTTGGCTATAGATCCAGTACTAAGACTATTGGATCTGATGCTCATGAGCATGGTGGATAATCTTTTTGAAGGACCATCACCCTGTATTAACTTATTCCAACCAACAGTGTTCTTTTCCCCCTTTGTGAAAAGGTGTTTGGAATTTAGGTCAGTGTAGAGTCCTTGCCTAGCAAGTACCAGGTCTTGGATTTGGCCTCCAACACAAAAATGGAAAACAAAATAGAACAACCCTGTGTGCTTAGTACTTTCTATCTCTTTATTGCAATGCCCATTTAATTTGTAGACTATATTGTTCTCATAACCTTCCTATTTACTTGCATGATATTTTTGATTATCTATCAAGTAAATTATATAGCTCCATTTCTTTTTTTTAATTTGCCCAGGCCCTATTTCATTTCTTCTCTCTGTCCATCTCTGTCTCTCTCTGTCCCTCTCTGTCCATCTCTGTCTCTGTCTGTCTGTCTGTCTGTCTCTCTCTGTCTGTCTGTCTCTCTCTCTCTCCTGTTCAGGAAAGGGCAGATCTCCTATGGATATCAATAAAACTTGGTAGAACAAGTTGTAGTAAAACTAAATACCTCCCAATGTATTAAGGTTGGTCTAGGTGACCCAGTATGAAGAGTAGGATCCCAAACCCCAGTAAGAGTCAGAGACATCCCCTGCTCCCACTGTTAAGAGTCTCACAAGAAGATCAATATAGCTCAATTTCATCGTCTGCTTTTAGAGATTCAATTTTTTTCTTTTGTCTGGAATTCCCTGTTTTCCCTTTTCTCTTTAATGTCCGTTCCTGCACTTTTGTTAAACCAACCATATCTCTCCTTTGGCTCCCTTCCCCCACCCCACCCACATCCGTTCCTCCTCTGTCTCCACTCAGGTGGAGTAAGGCCTCCAGTGGGAATCAACAGAGCATGCACATCATGCTGAGACTGAAGCAAGCTCCTCCCTGTTACATCAAGGCTGAGTAAGATATCCCACCATAGGGAATGGGTTCCAGAGAGCTGGCTCACGCATCAGGAACAGGTCCTGCTCCCACTGCTGGGGGTCCCAAAACAGACCAAGCTACACAATTGTCACCCAAATGCAGAGGGCCCAGGTCAGTTTATTGCTGGCTTCCTAGTTCTCGTCCAGAGTCTGTGAGCTCCCCAAGCTCAGGACAGCTGTCTCCACCAGTTTTCTCATTATGATCATGACCCTACCCCTTGCTCATACAATCTCTTCACCCTCCTCTCAGCTGGACTCCTGGGCTCGGCCCCGTGCTTGGCTGTGGACCTCAGCGTCTGCTTCCATTAGGTACTGGATGAAGGCTCTATGATGACAACCAGGGAAGTCACCAATCTGATTACAGGAAAAGGCCAGTTCAGGCATGAAGGGGAAACTGGTTGGTTTGTAAAATGAATTAAAAAAAAATGATGAAGAAAACAAAACAAATCAAAACTCTGGACTAAGACAAAAAAAAGAATAATTAACAGAGAGCTCTGTAGAAAAGTAGAACATTGAATTGTGATAATCACTCGGGAAATTGCCTCCTTCCTCAGTTTTCTTTGTGGTTGAGAGAAGGAAAACTTTGTCTATTAACCTAGACAGTTGTTAGCTGGTGTAAGCAGAACAAAAGAAATAGTGTGATTTCATGTAAGATTTTGGGTCATCACGATAGCCTTTTTTCCTTTTAATATGATTCAGATTTATTGTTCTTTACAATTGACTCAAGGACTTCTCAAGCTTCTTTGGTAGTAATTTGTACTTGGGTTCTTTCTACTTGTCAACTTCAGTTTATCAAGATGAAATTATGAGGCACTATCTAAAACTTGACAAAAATGTGTTCTTAATGTATACTTTATTAAATCATAATTACGTTCATGATTCAATCATTACTTTGGATAAAAGGGTAAAATAATTCTAAAAAACAAACAAACAAAAGACCCCAACCACTTCTCCATTCTCTATGGGCTGCCCTTGATGCTCATTCCAGGAGGAACTCACACCTGGAGCTATGAGCCTGTTCCAAAGTCACAAGGCCTGGCGGAGAACCTCCTGCTGTTGTTAGGCTACTTAGCCATGTGGTCAAACTACCTCCCCAGTATTTAGGCTTACACTCTTCAGCCAGTGCAGACCTCAGCCTTCACCAGAGATTCTTCTGCAGCGGGTGGTGCTTAATGCAGAAATAAATAATCGAATTGAGAGCCGAAATCAACAAAATAGAAACAAAGAAAACAATACAAAGAATCAATGAGACAAAGAGTTGGTTCTTTGAGAAAATCAACAAAATATACAAAATTTTATCCAAACTAACAAAAGGCAGAGAGAGAGTATCCAAATTAACAAAATCAGAAATGAAAAGGGGGACAGAACAACAGATAGAGGAAATCCAGAGAATCATCAGGTCATATTTCGAAAACCTGTACTCCACAAAATTAGAAAACTTAAAGGAAATGTATAATTTTCTGGATAAATATCACTTATCAAAATTAAATCAAAACCAGATAAGCAATTTAAATGGATCTATAACTGCTAGAGAAATAGAAACAGTCATCAAAATCTTCCAACCAAAAAAAAAAAGCTAAGGATCACATGGCTTCAGTGCAGAATTCTACAAGATTTTCAAGGAAGAACTAATATCAATACTCCTCAAATTGTTCCACAAAATATAAACAGAAGGAACATTGCCAAACTCTTTTTTACCAGGGTACAATTACCCTGATACCCAAACCACACACAGACTTTATTAAGAAAGAGAATTACAGACCAATCTTACCCATGAATATTGATGTAAAAATACTCAATAAAATACTGGCAAATCTAATCCAAGAACACATGAGAACCATCATCTACCATATTCAAGTCGACTTCATCTCTGAGATGCAAGGGTGGTTCAACATATGAAAATCTGTTAACGTAATCCACCATGTAAACAAACTGAAGGAAAAAAAAACATGATCATCTCATTAGATGCTAAAATAGTCTTCAACAAAATACAACATTCCTTCATGATAAAGATATTGGAAAAAGCAGGGATACAAGGAACATACTTAAACATAATAAAGGCAATATACAGCAAGCCAACAGCCAATATCAAAATAAATGAAGAGAAATTCAAAGTGATCCCACTGAAATCAGGCACAAGACACTCTCTCCATGTCTATTCAATATGCTACTTGAGACTCTAGCTAGAGCAATAAGTCAACAAAAGGAGATCAAGGGGATGCAAATTGGAAAAGAAGAAAGTCAAACTCTCACTATTTGCTGATGATATGGCAGTTTTATAAGTGACCCCAAAAATTCTACCAAGGAACTTCTACAACTCATAAACCCCTTCAGTAATGTAGCAGGATAAACTCGAAAAAAATCAGTAGCCCCCCCTTACATAGATGATAAATGGTCTGAGAAAGAAATCAGAGAAACATTACCCTTCACAATAGCCACAAATAACATAAAATATCTTGGAATAACTCTAACTAAACAATTGGAAGACCTGTATGACAAGAACTATAAATATCTGAATAAAGAAATTGAAGAAGACACCAGACAATGGAAAGATCTCCCATGATCTTGGATAGGTAGATTAACATAGTAAAAATGGCAATTTTATCAAAAGCAATCTACAGATTCAATGCAATGTCCATCAAAATCCGAGCAAATTTCTTCCCAAGCCTTGAAAGAATAATACTCAACTTTATATGGAAAAACAAAAAAACCCAGGATAGTCAAAACAATCCTGTAAAATAAGAGGCATCACAATTCCTGAGTTTAAACTCTACTAAAAAGCTACAGTACTGAAAACAGTCTGGTATTGGCATAAAAACAGACAGGAGGAACAATGGATCTGAATAGAAGACCCGGATATTACTCCACACACCTTTGAACACCTGATTTTTTACAAAGAAGCAAAAAAAAAATACCAAATGGAAAAAAGAAAGCATATTTAACAAATGGTGCTGGCATAACTGGATGTCAACATGTAGAAGACTGAAAATAGATCCATATCTATCACCATGCACAAAACTCAAGTACAAATGGATCAAAGACCTCAACATAAATCCAGCCACACTGAACCTCATAGAAAACAAAGTGGGAAGTACACTTGAACACATTGGCACTGGAGACCACTTCCTAAATATAACCCTAGTAGCACAGACAGTGGGAGAAACAATTAATAAATGGAACCTCCTGAAACTGAGAAACTTCTGTAAAGCAAAGGACATGGCCAACAAGACAAAATGATAGCCTACAGAATGGGAAAAGATCTTCACCAACCCCACATTGAACAGAAGACTAATCTCTAAAGCATAAAAGAACTCAAGAAATTTACATCAAAAGAACAAATAATCCAATTTAAAAAATGGGGTACAGACCTAAACAGAGAATTCTCAACAGAGAAATCTAAAATGGCTGAAAGACACTTAAGGAAATACTCAACATTCTTAGCCATCAGAAAAATGCAAATCAAAACAACTCTGAGATCCCATCTTACACCTGTAAGAATGGCCAACGTCAAAACACTGATGATATCTTATGCTGGATAGGTTGTGAACACTCCTGCATTGCTGGTGGGAGTGCAAACTGATACAGTTGCTTTGAATTTAGTATGGCAATTTTTCAGAAAATTAGGAAACAACTTTCCTCTGGTATATAAGGGTCTTCTTTCTATGTGTTGCTTTCATTGGTTGAATAAAGAAAACTGCCTTGGCCTTTTGATAGGACAGCAGCTTAGTTAAGCAGAGTAGACAGAACAGAATGGTGGGAGGAAGAAGGCAGAGTCAGAGAGAGCTGCCCGCCATGAAGCTGCCAGGTCAGACATGCTGAATCTTTCCCGGTAAGCCACAAGATCGTGGAGACACACAGATTATTAGAAATGGGTTAAATTAATATGTGAGAGTTAGCCAATAAGGGGCTGGAGACAATGGGCCAGGCAGTATTTAAATGAATACAATTTTCGTGTGGTTATTTGGGGGGGTTAAGCTATCCGGGCAGTGGGATGCGGCCTGTTTCCTTTTACTACAGAATGGCACCCAACGTGGTTGACTAACTCCATGTAAAACCTGAGAGGGCTTAAAACGGGGTGGGAGAGAGAGAGAGAGAGAGAGAGAGAGAGAGAGAGAGAGAGAGAGTTTAGAGAGTTTAACACAGCTTTTTGCTATTTGCTGGTAGCATGCTGCAGAAAGTTTTTCCTGACTCTGCAGCTGTACAAAAAAAAAATGCTGTGCCATTTTAAAATGAGGCTTTCTGGGCCCTGCCGCTGGTGCAATTCCGGCTATGGAACATTTGTGGGCTTGGATGTTTGTGAGCCCACTCGGGGTTGGGACTGATCTAGCTGAGACCATGTCCATGGCTCAGGTCTTCCTGCCTGGGTAGGCAGCGGGATCAGGTCTACTAGAAAGTGGCGGTTTTGAAATACCAGTTTCTGGACTGTGGGGCCATTGCAACCTCTGACTCTTTTGGGAGACAGAGCATTTGGAGTAAAGTGCTATGATTTGTTTGATGGCAATTAGACTCGCTGTGTGCCTAAAAGGGGGTCATTGCATGCTGCGGCTCAGAGGCACAAGCAACTCTGCCATGCTAGCAGTGCAATGTGCAAGACTCAGAGGCACTAGCAGTTCTGCCATGTTGGACTGGGTGGGACAAGCCTGCAGTACCTGTTTTTGACCTAGGAATGTCACAACTTAGATTCATAAGCACTTAGCAACTTAAAAGCGCAAAGCAAAAATGTTCCTGGACAGTAAAGAATTATAGACAATTACAGGACAGATTCAGACATAAAAGACCTCTAAATGGGTTATAGTGTTAGACATACATAGGCTTGGGAGAGAGAAGAAAAAGAATATAGAGAATAAAGTTAATGCCTTAAAAAAGGGGTAAAGTCTTTAAAGAGACAGAGTACAAATAGTTATAGATTAAAAGAAATAAAAATAAGCCACGTAAAAATGGAAAATTCACAGAGAGTTTGGATTCTGTATATTATTGTATTTTCTTTCAATTTTTTTGACTGTGAAGGAGCCAAATACAGAGAGACATTTCATTGTGTGGTTGCTAAGCTAATCCAACATGTGTATTATAAAGCTATCTTGACTTCAGAATTTGGATATAAGGTTATGATGCTTTGGAAAAGAGGCTCTTCTTTTGTTTTCACAGAGGATGAGACCCTGTGGATTGCTTCTAGATGCCCCAACAATACAGAAGATCTTTGGGTGACTGTCCAGACAGTGAGATGTCTCTATCATTTCTAGAGTTTTGGAAGTTGCTTCCTTCTTGTTTACTTAAGTAATATTATATCCTTCTGGAGTCTTTGATGGAGTTGAAGAATAGATAGTTATAGTTTTCCATTGTTATGATAAAAGATAAAATGGATCTAAATATTTTAACTGTAATTCTTGCTTGATAACTGTTTTGTTATATGTGATTTTACTATGTTAAAGTGAAAGCCTTTCTTTTTTGTTTAAGCAGAAAAGGGGGAAATGGTGTAGGAGGGTCTTCTTTCTATGTGTTGCTTTCATTGGTTGAATAAAGAAAACTGCCTTGGCCTTTTGTTAGGGTAGCAGCTTAGATAGGCAGAGTAGACAGAACAGAATGCTTGGAAGAAGGAGGCAGACAGAGAGCCACCTGCCATGAAGCTGCCAGGTCAGACATGCTGAATCTTTCCTGGTAAGCCATGAGCTCATGGTAACATACACATTATTAGAAATGGGTTAAATTAATATGTGAGAGGTAGCCAATAAGGGGCTGGAGACAATGGGCCAGACAGTGTTTAATTGAATACAATTTTGGTGTGGTTATTTCAGGAGGTTAAGCTAGCCAGGCAGCAGGACACGGCCTGTTCCCTCTTACTACATTCCTCATGACCCAGTAATACCACTTTTGGGTATATATCCAAAGAAGCTCAATTGTGCCACAAAGACATGTGCTCAACTATGTTCATAGCAGCATTGTTTCTTCGCTTAGCTAAGTTCTGCCTTGCTATAAGTCCAAAGCAGTTTATTAATCAATGGCATTCACAGCATACAGAGGGGAATCCTATATCACCCCCTTTTCTGTTTGAATAAAAAGGAAGGTTTTAACTTTAACATAGGAAAATTACATATAACACAATAGGCATCAAGTAGTAATTATAGTTACAATATTTATATCTACTTTATTTTCATCATAACTAAGGAAAACCATAACTATAACTATAAATTCTTCAACTCCATCAAAGACTCCAGAAGGATATAATAATACCTACCTAAACAGGAAGTGCATTGTAAGCAACTTCCAAAACTCTAGAATTGACAGAGACATTTTGATGCCTGGACAGTCACCCAAAGTTCTTCTGTATCCTTGGGCCATCCAGTCTTCAGCCTATAGGCTCATAGTGTCTTGTAGACTTTTCCATGAAGCAGAAAATGTGAAGATCTGTTCTGCCTTGTAATGGCAAAGTCCATCAGTTGCTTTCTTCTGTGTCCTGCAGAATGTCTGGCAGACTTTTTCATGAAGCAGGAATCCCGAAGGATCATCTCACCTTTAGGCAAATTCAACAGTCATTTCTCTGTGGGTCCTGCATGTCCAATTCATCAAGTAGTCCAGGCAAGAGCAGTTTCTTGCCCAAATGTCTAACCAACTCCATAAGGAACCTCTCCAATGCCCATCTTCCTCTTGAAGTAATTGGTGCTGCCAGGAGCAGATGTGTCTCATTGTCATGAAAAGTCCTGTTATTAAAACATTTTAAATGCCATATTTTGTTAGTCTTTATAAGGTTTGAAGAATGCCTATCTAAGTGAAATACATCTCTATCCATCTAGAAAATCTAACTAACATGACTATAAGCTTGTCTATTATACATGATTATCAATTAACCTATATTTCTTAATTACACATTACATTTTTAAATGAGCTGGACAACATAATACCTTAATCAAGATCAGAAATACATATACACACTATAACAAAATTGACCTTAAATTTGTATCAATAAACCAAGATTCATACCAATGCAAATCTCTATATCATATTCCCCTATAAATGTAAAGAAACATTTGTAAACAATATTTAGGAATATGGGCGTAGTCTTCTCCAAATTGCTTCCTGCTTTTTGTTGGGTGAAACAATTTCTGGGGGTGTTATGGAGACCTTTCAGTGGTTTGGCCAATCAAACCATATTAGTCTGGAAGGATTCCACATGTTCTCATCCTCTGTGGAAACAAAGGAACCTTGTCCCAAAGCAACATATCCTTAGACCCAAATTTTGAAGTCAAGAAACCTTTAAAACATATATGGTGGTTTAGCTTAGCATCCCATACAATGAAATGTCTCTCTGTACTTAGTTCCTTCACAGTCAAAAAATTCAAAGAAAGCACAATAATATATGTAATCCAGACTGTCTTTGTATATTCCATCTTTACGTGGCTTTTCTTACTTGATGTAGGAGGGTCATCTGTCTATTTGTTGCTTTCATTGGTTAATAAAGAAACTGCCTTGGCCTGATAGGTCAGAACATAGGTGAACAGAGTAGACAGAACAGAATGCTGAGAAGAAGGGAAGTGATGCAGTCGCCATGCTTCTCCTGCCCAAGATAGACGTGGCAGTAAACCACCCAGTAAATGACCACCTCGTGGTGCTACACAGATTATTAGAAATGGGTTAGATCAATATGTAAGAGTTAGCCAATAAGAGGCTACAGATAATGGGCCACACAGTGTTTAAAAGAATATAGTTTCCATGTAATTATTTCAGGTAAAGCTAGACGGGTGGGCGGCGGGAAGCAGCCCACCATTCCTTCTACACTTACTCTATTACTTTTTAATATTTATTTTATTATCTTTACTCCTTTAATCTTTGTCTATCTGTACTCTGTCTCTTTAAAGACTTTGTTTTTACAAGCTATCTACTTCTTTTTATAACTCTCTATACTGTTTTTCTCTTTCTCCCAAGCTTATGTACATTTTAAAAACACATTGTCTCATTTAGAGATCTTTTTTCATCTGAATTTGTCTTTATTGCATATCTGTAATTCTTTTCTGACTAGAAGTCCTTCTTAAAATGCTAAGCCCTTCTTATGAACTTAAGCAGTGGCATTGCTTGGGGAAATATGGCACTGACTGCTTGCCCCGCCCAGGCCAGCATGGCAGAGATCTTCGCTGCCTCTGAGAGCCATGTACATTGCCCCATTTTAGGCACACAGCCAGTCTTTGTTGCCATTAAGCAAGTTGTAGCACTCTGTTCACAGACTCCACTTAAATGCTTGGCTTCCTGAAAGAGCCAGAGGTTGCACTGGCAACACAGCCCAAAAAGTTGGCATTTCAAAATGGTGCAGCTTTTTTTCTGCTATCGCTGAATCAGGAAGACCTCTCTTAAAGGGGTCATGGCATGCCACCAGCAAAATGGTGGTTACCAAGAAATCATGCTTAATTCTCTTTTAGTGTGTCTAAAATTACTTTTTAAGCTTTTAGGTTATACATAGATATAGCTAACACACATTGGAGTGCCAATTTGTGTAGGAAGGCCGCTTGATTGTTATGGCTACCCAGCAGCTCAGACCTGAAATAACCACACAGAAACTTTATTATTTAAATCACTTTTTGGCCCATTAGCTCTAGCTTCTTATTTGCTAATTCTTACATCTTTATTTAACCCATCTCTATTAATCTATGTATTGCCATGCGACTTTGGCTTACTGGGTAAAGTTTCGTCCAGTGTCTGTCTCTGGCAGGGGCTACATGGCTTCTCTCTGACTCTGCCTCCCTTCTCCAAACATTGTTTAGCTTTCCCCACCTAGCTAAGTTCTGCCTTGCTATAAATTCAAAGTAGTTTCTTTATTAATCAATGGTATTCACAGCATACAGAGGGGAGTCCCACATCACATTTGAGATGATAATACTCTAAGAGTCAAAGGCCAACCATTAAAACCCCAAGCATGAAAAGCCCTCTTTTGAATTGTTGGTCAAGGTTGTCCAAGAGACGCCCTCAAATATTGCAAGCCCTTAAGTGCTCCCAAAGGTCGAAATTAAGTCCTGATTGCTGGAGACACCACACACTTCAGATGCAGGACCCAGAGGCCCTTGAGCTGGAAGTGACCTAAATGCTTCCTCCCTGAAGATGGTCTTTCATGGTACCAGAAGCCACCATGCTACCCAGGTATGATACCTGAGAGCCACAACACTGACCATCATGGCGTGATAACTGGCAGTAGTGCACACACCCTGGTGGTACTCAACAGCTCTCCAACTGAGCTCAAGACCCACTCAACAAGAGAGAAATCATGCATGGTACTAGAAACCTAGTCCACTACTTGGGACTAGTGAAGCCGTGCATCTTGGAGAAGGGCATACGCTCACCATTTTACTAACCCAGAACAACCCTAACTATAGTCTAAATATTCATCTTTAAACCCATAGATAAGCGCACTCCCCATCCCTCATCATCAAGGAAATTTCTCTTTGCAACAGATGGAGACCATTACAGAAAACCACAACCAATAAAAACGTAGCATTGTGGAGCCAAGTGCCAGTAGACACATCTTTATAAAACAACTCCAACACCTAAGGCTCAGAAAAGGGGACCAAAGGATTGTGAGAGCCAGAGGACCAGGGAGTTTGCTGTAAGACTGCAACTCCTAAGGATGTTAGAAACTACACCCATAGAGTCCCAATAACATGACTTCTTAAACAAGAGCAGAACAGAGACAACAATAACAGACCTGACAATTTGGACATGGGGGCAAGTCTATTAGGTCTTAGCCTCACACAAACAACTACAGACGACTATGGAATGCTGAGAGTGGTATTAGAGGGAAGAGCTCACCTGCCAGTCTGAACTGCCCTTATTCACATTGTGGGAATTATGTGACAGGCAGCTGCACACAAAGCAACTCAGCGTTATGGAATAAACACCTTTGCAACAACACAGACACTTACAGCCCCATTGCCTTTTGCTGCAGGTAGTTGGGTTGTTGTATCAACTTACTGTCTTTGCAGCAATAGGCCCATTTCATTTCTACCGTGGTCTAAAGGGTGAATTCATTCACTGCCTGCCAACCAGGTCTGATTAAAGATCTTGAATCATGCAGGACATGATGAAGCTGCTTGATAAGCTTCGTTTTACTTCCAGTGAGTCATTAGATCAGTTAAGCTTCAGATCTCACTTTCCAAAGTCCTTAACAAGATTCTTACCACAGGTATTTGTAAATTTTATGAGAATGTATTCAGTTTCATTAGTTCAAAAGTCATTTGAAGGTTCCGTTTATGTCCCAAGAATTGTGTCAAGTTCTACAGATTAAAAAATGAATAGAATATATGCCTGACTTCTCATTGTAAAATCCCTTGGCACAGTTTAGATATATAGAGTTACGCTGCACAGGCATGTGTTTCTTTCCGGGCACTAGACCTGAAAATTGACTGCACTGCCAAAAGAATGACGGTATCTGAGTCAGGTTCCTTTTGATAGCAAATAAGCAGGAATGATTGATTAGTTTAAGCTAATGTATTTGGTAAGTTTTTTAGGGCATAGACAGAACAAGGACCTCAAAGCAGGATGTACGGCCACTGCACCCAGAAATGAAATGCTCTAAGCCATCTAGGCCCTGCTTCTCCTTCTCTCTGGGTTCCACTTCCATTTTTCTTCCCCTCTCGGCATAGTGGCTGTTGGTGCTATCTCACATCAACAGGATGCCACAGCTTGCAAGTTTATGTCACCTGTGCTTGACAGTTAACCCTTAAAGGACTCGGTGCTTCTAAATTTCAGTCTTAAGTCCCTGAGACAAAGAAGCTGATTAATCCAGCATCTGATGGGCACCCTTCTGGTTCCATCAACAGTGACCAAGATGTTCAAGTTGCATGGCACACACCCTAGGAGAGGAAAGGGAAGGCAGATACTTTATTTAGTCTGTGACTTAATTGTTGCATATGCAGTCTTGTCCCAAAGTCTCTATTATAGCTTGAGAATTATTTATTGTTTTAGTTTTTAATTAATTTTTAAAAAACTCAATCATTTATCATTTTACATACCAATCTCAGTTCCCACTCCTTCCTCTCCTCCTGCTTCCTTCACCTACTCTCTCAACCCCATCCACTCCTCAGAGAGTAAGCTTCCCATGGGGAGTCAACAAAGTCTAGCACACCACTTTGAGGCAGGACAAGGGCCCTCCCCCCTATATCTAGACTGAGCAAGTTATTCCTCCATAGGGAAGGGGCTCATAAAAGCCTATTCAAACAAGAGGGATAAATCTTTGTCCCACTGCCAGTGGCCCCACAGACTGCCTCAGCCATAAAACTGGCATCCACATTCAGAGGGTCTAGTTTGGTTCTATGTTGGTTTCTTCACTGTCAGTCCAGAGTCAGTGAGGGCCCATTAGCTCAGGTAAGCTGTTTCAGTGGGTATCACCATCATGGACTTGACCCCTTCATATTATCACTCCTCTCTCTCTTTGACTGAACTCTGGGAGCTCAGCCCAGTGTTTAGCTGTGAATCTTTGTATCTGCTTCCATCAGTTGCTGGGTGGAGGTTCTATAATGACAATTAAGGTCATCATCAGTCTGATTATAAGGGAAGGCCAGTTCAGGTACTCTCTCCACTGTTGCTTAGGGTCTTACCTGGGGTCATTCTATGGATTCCTGGGAAGTTCCTTAGTGCCGGGTTTCTAGCTAGCTCCATAATGGTTCCCTTGATCAAGGTCTCTTTTCTTGCTCTCCCTCTCTGTCCTTCCCCCATCTCAACCATTCCATTCCCTTATGTTCTCCTGCCCCCTCCTCTTCTCCCTTCCTCCTCCCCTTCTGCCTTCCCTTCCCCCTCCACCTCTACATTCCCAATTTTCTCAGGAGATTTTGTCTATTTCCCCTTCCCGGAGATCCATGTATGTTTCTCTTAGAGTTCTCCTTACTGTTTTATAATGGCTAATTCTTCTGAGGTAACTCTGTAGGTATGATTATATCACGGGTCAAAATCCTACATGGTTGAATTTGTATGCTAATGTTTGAGTTCTTCCTTCAAACCCCACTTTGTAGTGGCTGTATGCTATGGAATGAGGTTTTTCTCATTTTATTTTAACTTACTTGGCACAAGCCTCTAAATTTTTCTTCCAAGTAAACTGTGATACGTGTTGAAGATAAGTGAGTAGAGCTGAATCACTCAGTTCTGTGATTACTTATTTTTCTTAGTTACAAAGGAAAATATCCTGTCTTTCTCCCCAGACAGCTCCCTCCCTCGCAACCTCTCTCTAAGAGGAAAGGTCATGCTACAAAAACCAGGTTAAGTTTGAACTTGAACTTGTGATATATCTGTCAAAGTGCTGGTAGTCCAACTGTGACTTGATATCTGCCTTCTTTGTCCTATTAAAGAAAAAAATTTAAATAGTTTTTGAAATAAAATATTTGCTTACTGATTGGCCTATATGTAATTTAGTTACCCTCTTCTCATGCATCTATCAGCTTTTGTTAATGATAGAACTCTAACTTAATTCTTCTAAAGATAGTCTATTTTCTTTCTGAATGTTGCATTTTGAAAATATTAAATTTTGTAGCAGGTTCTTTCTGCCTGAATTACTTCTCATGGAAATTATTATCAAACAAATAGTTTTCATTGAAAATTTATTGAATCTTTTTAGTCATTAATACATATATCTTTGAGCATTAGAACTAAAAGCAGAGGCTAAAAACCCAAAAGTTTCTTTTTTGATATTTAAAATATGTATAATTGAGTCTTTTGAAACAGTTTGGTCATACTTCATGGCTACTTTTGCGACTCTTTCCTGATGACTGTACATGTATATTATTTTATTTTTAAATTCCTTTTGGTGAGAGAGGTAAATATTAGGATTAACATGATAAAGAGCCTAATTTGAAGTAAATATATCTATGTTCATGAGCAGTGACTTGAATAAAAATTAAAACCAAGATGTATACAAACTCCATATATTTGTTTAATTCTAAAGGGAAAGTATTTATTAATCCTTTTGCCAAATGGAGTAGTGGGTATGTCTCTGCATAGTCCATGACTATTTATCATGCATGTATATGCATTTTTATGTGGATAAGAGAAGAAAGGCTTGAAAAATATCAGTATCTTTACTATTGGAAAAAATTCTTTGAGAGTAAAAATTATACTATTTGGGAAAATATTCTGAAAATGTTTTGGATGGAAGTTGAGTTTCTCAATGGATTTAAATGCTATCAGATTTTGAGGGTGGTAAAAAGGTGTTCTGCATTCAAAGTGAAGCATGAATTTGGAAAAAAAAAAAGAGAAAGAAATAGGAGCTGAAACAGAAAGATGGGAAGAGGCTGCTAGGGCCAGAGGCAGTGAGCAGCAAGGGATGGGATGCTGCAGAGGACAAAGTTGCAAAGTGGATGCAAAGTGAAGAAGTGGACTGCATGTGGATAGTAATGATTTTTATTTTCTACACAGGACACAGTTCTGTCCTGCTAGCCTCATTTTTTTTTCAGCAAAATATGCAGCTCCAAAACAAAGTGACTAAAGTGAGCATACACTGTGGAAAATCAAGTTTATTGCCATATTAGGTCCAAGATTATGGACACCAGAACAACATGCGAACACATGGTAATCAGGAGACGTTAAGCATGGAAGAGCCTTAGACAATCAAAATTAATAATTTTTTTAAAAAAATCATAATATAGGGATTTTCAACCACTCTGGACCCAGATTCTTGGAGTCTGTTGTTCTTTATTCTGGGATCACATTATGGAATTATTAGAGCAGAAGAGATATTTAGTTCTACTTGTCATTCTCGTTTGATTTAAACCAGCACTGGGGACATAGCAAAGTGCCAGCAAACCAAAGGCAAAGGATGCACTCAGTTTAGAAGATGTTAGGCTATCTGTATTTGCCCTTATTAGGAGAAGGAAAGGTTTCCGCCAGCATCCAGACTCATGTTTGTTGATGCTTTCTGAAATCCACGGACTGGAGTTACTGGTTTGTCAAATGTCTTATCACTGAAAAGTAAATCAATAATGGTGTGACTCTGACAAATTTCCTGTCTCTAACTATTTATCTCATTATTCCTTTTTATTCTGCATCACAGGATGTTTGGAAACATCTGCCTATCAGTTCTATCTAAGTGAAAACCTGATGATGTAGCCTGTATTGCCTGAAGCTAAGTGTATGTATGCACAGAAACTGTATTATGCAGAACAATCATAGAGACTTATTACAGGAAATGTAGCACAGCTATCTCATAAGCTTTTTAAATTTATCCCTTTAGTGTTGTACCAAGTTTATGTATTCACTGAAACTATACTGGGCAAAAATAATCATAGAAATTTATTACAGGAAGTATAACATAAATGGTCTTATAAATGTTTTTGATTGGTATTTTAAAGAAAATCTAATAACGAAAAAGAAACTAGCCATAAGATAAATATGTATCAAAGAACAAAAGCCAAAAAAGAAGGGTGTCTCTGTTTTCCTGTGAAGACAAGGAACCCTGTCCCAACCCTTGTGGGTTTTTCTTACAACCTGTAGAATGGTCTGGTTGACCTGTCCATTGGCAAGAGTGGAGTGTTGAAGTCTCCTACTATTAGTGTGTTAAGTTTGGTGTGCAATTTAAGTTTTAGTAATGTTTCTTTTACATATGTGGATGCCTTTGTATTTGGGGTATAGATTTACAGGATTGAGACTTCATCTTGATGAATTGTTCCTGTTATGAGTATAAAGTGTCCTTCTCCATCTCTTCTGATGGATTTTAGTTTGAAATCAATTTTGTTAGATATTAGGATAGCTATACCCACTTGTTTCTTAGGCCCATTTGATTGGAAAACCTTATCCCAACCCTTTACTCTGAGGCAGTGTCTGTCTTTGAGGTTGAGGTGTGTTTCTTGTAAACAGCAGAAGGCCAGATCCTGTTTTTTGTTAATGCATTCTCTTAGCCTATATCTTTTTTATTGGTGAATTGAGACCATTGATATTAAGTGATATTAATGACCAGTGGTTCTTAACTCCAGTTATTTTTCAGTAGTAGTGTTTGTGTTTCCCTTTTTTGGGTTATGCTGGTGTGGGGTATCAGAAGTCTGTATTTTTGTGGGTGTAGTTAGCTTCCTTGGTTTGGGATTTTCCTTCTAGTACTTTCTATAAGGCTGGTTTTGTGGATACATATTGTTTAAATTTGTTTTTGTCATGAAATATCTTGTTTTCTCCACTGATGGTGAATGAAAACTTTGCTGTATATAGTAGTCTGGCCTTGCATCCATGGTCTCTTAGTGTCTGCAGCACATCTATCCAGTAGCTTCTGACTTTCATGATTTTCGTTGAGAAATCAGGTGTAATTCTGATGGGATTCCCTTCATATGTTACTTGATCTTTTTCCTTTGTAGCCCTTAAAATTCTTTCTTGATTCTGTATGTTTTGTGTTTTGATTATCGTATGGCAAGGGAATTTTTTTTATTCAGTATATGTGGTGTTCTGTAAGCTTCTTATACCTTCACAGGGATATCCTTCTTTAGGTTGGGAAAGTTTTCTTCTATAATTTTGTTGAATATATTTTCTGTGTCTTTGAGCTGGAGTTCTTCTCCTTCTTCTACCCCTATGTTTCTTAGGTTTGGTCTTTTCATGGTGTCCCAGATTTCCTGAATGTTTTGTGTTAAGAATTTGTTGAATTTAATGTTTTCTTTGACCAATGAGTCTATTTCCTCTATAGTATCTTCAGTGCCCGAGATTCTTTCGTCTATCTCTTGTATTTTGTTGGTTATACTTGTTTTTGTAGTTCTTATTAATTTACCCAGATTTTTCATATCCTAAATTCCCTTGGTTTGTGTTTTCTTTATTACCTCTATTTCAGTCTTCAAGTCTTGAACTGTTTCCTTCACCTGTTTGATTGTTTTTTTCTTGGTTTTCTTGAGTTTCTTTGAGGGATTTATTAATTTCTTCTAATTTTTGTTTGTCTTTCTTCCATTTTTTAAGGGAGTATTTTTGCTTCTTCTTTAAAGGTCTCCATCATTTTCATAAAGTTAAGTTTAAAGTTGTTTTCTTCTACTTCTTCTGGTTTAGGATGATCAAGTCTTCCTGATGTGTGACCACTAGGTTTTAGTGTTGCCATGTTGTTTTTTTAGGTTGTTGGAGAAATTCTTGCATTGGTGCCTACCCATCTCTTCCTTCAAATGAGGCAAGAAGTGTCTTTGCATCTTGGTCCAGTCCTTGCTGTGACTTGTCTGAGTGTTTGTGAGTTTTTCTTGTTCTGCTCTGTACTATCAATGTCTGTCTCAGAAAGCCTCTGTGGTGTCTATACACCTGCTCTCTTGGTCTTCTCTCCTGGTTTGTTTTCTTGGTGCTCTCTCCTAACCCCTTCAGTTTTGTAGCATGCTTTTGATCCCCTCAGTATTATAGCCAGCTCCCAGCTCTTAGGCAGGGTGTGATTAGTAGCTTAGGGGGTCCAGTGAATGGGTTTGGGATTTGGGGGAGCCTAGCTGCAGGAAACTCCCTGCTGACTTGCTAGAAAAGCCAAGAGAGTTGGGGAAGGGGCCCAGGGTTTTGTCCTGCTGGAGAGGTAATAGAGAATGGGGAGTCCTGCCATGTGGCTATTCATTCACCTCTTGGGTCCCCTCAGCATTGGAGCAAGCTGTATTTTCTAGAGACACCCATCTTAAAAAAAATAAAAGACCATGGACATCTAGACGTCTAAGAAGAAAGGAAAGCTATCCAGAAAAAAATTATCAAGCAAAGAAAAATCTGATCTATAGTATCAATATTCTCTGCAGGGTAAACTCTCACTACCTAAACATCTACACCTCTTTACTTCTCAGAAAATTTGCAGTCCTGACTCAACTAAAAATCAGAGCTGGCTTTGAACTTGGAGCATGTCTCTCTCCTTCTCTAAATCCAAGCACATTGTTAAAAGAAAAATTTAGTTTCTGTCTCATGTCAGACACCTGGTATGGAACAGAAAACCAAAACTCTAGGGACTATTGTCAAACTCTGTTATCTTCCCAAAATTCTATTTCTCTCCATACTTATTTTTTCATCTCTTTGGTAACTTTATTTGCATGAATAAATATCAAAAAATAAAACTTTCTGTTTTGATGTTAATAATGTTTAACTTTCCACAGTGAACAAAGAATTTTCCTAACAACAATCTCTAAAGTCTCCAGAAAGAAGATGGGGCCTGACAGCAACTATTCTACCTGGTTCATATGATGCCATTGAGTCAATAAACACCATTTAAAGATCGTCTTTGGTCTATAAACTGCTCAAGATGATTCCAGTTTGCCTAGCTGAGATGCTCCATCTTCTTACAACAGTCTAGCCAGAATTTCAGAGATACCCTACCCACTACACAGAGACTGTCTACAATTGTTACAGACAGTGCTCTTGAGACTTAACCATTGTTTTAGTTTTTTTACAGGCTCCCATAGAGATACCATCACCCCCAAGACAGGTGGAAGCAATTCTAGAAAATAGCACCCCCTCTCCCAACAGATTTGTTGTCTCAGGGTTATGGATAATTGTCATATGTTAGGGGTTGGTTATAAGTTGTAATAAGGTCAGGGATGAAATAATAAAGGTTGGGCTCAGGAATCTCTTTTGGAAAAGAAAAAGAGGAAATGGATGGGATGGGATAATAGGTATATTAGTGTATTTTAGCAATATTTGTGAACTATTTTAGCAAACTATTAGTTATGGGCAATTTATATTGGTATATATTCTTCTATACTGATACATAGATAAAATTATTTTTGTATTCCCATCTAAAATAGTTTGTATATTGAAATAAATTCAGAATTGTATCTGCCTAGCCAGAGTTGGTTGCCCCAATGTTACAGTGAGACTTTGGGTGAGTGTCCAGGCAGCCAGCTATTTCTTTCTTTTTTTTTGATGAGAAAGTAATTTTATTAAATTATAAAAGTTTCCATTTCCGTCCCTCCTCCCAACACCCTCCCACTCCCCCCACTCCCTCACCCACTGATACAAGGGGACTGATCTAATGAGAGTTCACCAAGGCCAGTTGGACTGGGACTGAACGAGGACGTGATCCAACCAGCCAGCTATTTCTGTCTTTTCTTGCCTCTTTTGGAAGTCGTTTGCTTGCATGTCCTGCTTACTCAGGTAATATTTTTTTTCCTCTCATGTCTTTGATGGGGTTGGAGACTAGATAGTCACAGTTACTATCCTCTCATATTTTAACTAAGACATTTTAGGTACAAGACTTAGATTCCTCAGGATAGGACAGCTATTGGGCTATCTGTTATTTGCTAATTATCATAGTCTGGACATTTAGTATGTGTTTGTGTTTCTGGTTTGATGTTGTTCTTGTTGGTTGTAGTCCTATTTTTGTGTATGTTATTACACTTTCTTTCTCTTGGACAATAATTGATATTTGTTCTCATTATATATAGTTTTGTATATATATAGTTTTGTGTTAGGTGTAGAACCTTCTTATTTAGACAAAATGGGGAAATGTTGTGGGAATCCATTCCGCCAATAGTTTTGGGGTACCTACCTTAGGGTGTGGCCTCTGTCTTTGGATGTGTTCTCTAATAAGGAAGAGGAGGGTCTCACTTGCTAT